>NC_068972.1:4117500-4440000 GCF_016808095.1 Vigna angularis | reverse complement strand
ATAGTAGGTTACGAAAATAAGTATAGCCCGATAATAATAATACTAATCAAACGTCTTTCTCTAAAAAAAAATCAATTGTTGGTATTTGACAATGTTTTCGTTATCCTGATCTTTCCCCAGCCAAGGAGAAAGAAGAAAACGGAAGCACTTTTTGTAAACCATGCCAATTTCCCGGTTATGTCCCTCTGTCCCTCAAATCGTAGCGTGCACGCAAAACGACCAAACCGGGTCGAAGGCCGTTTCAGGGAGACCCAAGGGCAGCCCTCAGCTGACCCGATGGTCCAGAGCCCGAGCCTTACGGTCTGGGAAGAAATTGGACCGTTCCAGTCTCCGAACCCAACCACCGGAACCCAACACTCCTCTAAGTCAATTTTCTCTTCCGGTGGACCCTGACGACGCCGCTAATTTGGACGGCGCAGACGTCATGACCATCAAGTCCATCTACATGGTCTCCGACGGAACCGGCTGGACAGCTGAACATTGCGTTAACGCCGCTTTGGGTCAGTTCGATTACTGTTTGGTCGACCGTGGCTGCCCCGTCAGTACCCATTTGTTTTCTGGGGTAAGTAAATGCAAACATCTTATAAAAGTATTTGCTTTACTAATTTTAATCGTTTCATAGTATGACTTTAATTTTTGCATTTACATTTATACACATAGTGAAGAATCATGTCAATAATTATAATTGTGACTGATGTTGTACATGATTTACAGTTTCTGTGTAGTTATTTTTAGAATATAAATTTTGTTGTTGATGTTGTGGTTAAGATTGATGACACGGAGAAGTTGTTGGAGATCACAAAGCAAGCAGCTAAGGAAGGTGCTTTGCTTGTGTATACTTTGGCTGATCAACAATTGGCTATGGCTGCAAAGCAGGCATGTAAGTTATGGGGTGTGCCTTCCACTGATGTCTTGGGACCCATCACAGAGGCCATTGCTTCTCATTTGGGTGTTTCTCCCTCTGGCCTTCCTCGTGGGGCTTCTGGCCTTCCCCTATCTGATGATTACTTTCGTAGGATTGAAGCTGTTGAGTTCACCATCAAGCAAGACGATGGGGCATCTCCCCAGAATCTGGCCAAGGCTGACATTCTTCTCACCGGCGTTTCCCGCACCGGCAAGACTCCCTTGTCCATCTATCTGGCTCAGAAGGGGTACAGGGTAGCCAATGTGCCCATTGTTTTGGGTGTGGCAATGCCAAGGACTCTGTTTGAGGTGGATCCACAGAAGGTTTTTGGCTTGACTATAAACCCTCTTGTCTTGCAGAATATTAGAAGTGCAAGGACTAAAACCATGGGATTAAGTTCAGATGGTAGGAGTATTTATTCGGAGATGAGTTATGTTAGGGAGGAACTTGAATTCGCTGGAAGGCTCTTTGCTCAGAACCCTCTTTGGCCAGTCATTGGTAACGAATTTATTCTTCTCAAGTCTTCATTTCTGTCATCTGTGATGTTACATTAATTCATGTAGGGGTTGGAAAATGTTAGCTTTTCAGACATATGCTTGTGACGTCTTATTTTGCTATCTATTCACAGATGTCACTGGAAAAGCCATAGAAGAGACTGCTGCTGTTCTGTTGAGGCTGTACCATGACAGGAAGAACAAGTGCACCATGTCAAGGATCTCAAAACGCTATTAGAGATGACATGTTTTTCCCACGTTGAACTACAGACTGTAAAGTACCAAATTCGTATAGTGCTATATTGTAGAATTTACTGAATACTCATAAATTTTAGGTTAATTAATCGATTAATCGCTATAATTGAATAAACATTATTTTTTAGTCCCTACATTATTTTTTAGTACTTATACAATACATACGATTTTAATTTCTTTTACTCTATAAATTTAGATGGTATGAACTAAAAAACATTTAAAATGATATATAAAATAACTAAAAGAGATTAAAATTATATATATATATATATATATATATATATATATATATATATGAATGATGTGTTTAGCTACAGTAATAAAAATTAAATTTTATATGTCACTTACTTTTTGGGTATTCTTTTTCTAACTAGCAGCAGGTATGACTTTTTTTGAAAGGCAATCAGCAGATTTGTCTTAGATATCATTACAGGTATATGGTGAAATGCTACCATCAACTGCTTGTATCACAAGTAATTCGATTCTGAAAAAGAGTTGAACGTGTCTGGTGAACCTACTGATGAATTGCAAAACTGCTTTAAAAAATTTTAGTGAGTGCTGGCGACTTCTCCTTTTGTGAAAATTCTCATGGAGCATAATGAGTAAGTAGAATGCTCTTTTCCTTCAAGGGAAAGGAAGTTCTGTTTCCACCAAAATAGTGAAGTATCCCTCATGACTGTTGGCTTTATTATCTTGTTGGATCTTAGTTGCACTTACTGATATATGCTGGGAATATTTATTGGTATGTAAGCCATCGATTTTCTTGCCAAAATATCTGGTGGAGTTTAATATTTTATGGTAGTTTGGTTGGCAACACTTTTAGAAAAAATACATGACATACTAAACATGTTAAAATCTTACATTCCAAGCAACTAATGTCATTTACCTTATTTACGTAAACTTGCTGGTGTACCAAACTTGCCTACGGGCACAAAAGCATGAGCAGGTGGATAGCAAGGGGTTTGTTTGTTTTTCTTTCGCATTGTGAAATTCAATAACTCACAAATTTTGTTGGTTGTTGGTTGGGTTGCTAATGTTTGTTCACCTAACTGGGATTGTGGATTAACAGTTTTGCTGCAACCTTAGAATAATTGTTAGCTCATGTCCATCTGATCTCTTAATATGGTTGAGGACAAATTTTTAACACTTACAGTAATTGAGGGTGGTCCTCAAGTCCGCAATCGAAAACTCGCATGACTGTTTATATCTTGTGCCAATGAAAACATTTATCTTAATACGGTTATTAAGGAAAAGGATCCAACTTTGACATGCTACATTTTATATAGACCACTGTACTCAACAGACAAAAACTTACTAAATTAATCTTAATCTTCCATACAGAGTTTATTCCGAAAGGTTTCCTAATATATAGACATTCTTTGGCCCTACAAAAGGCACTCGTGGATTACAGTTTCATCCAGACAGAAAAAAAACGTCTTTTAGCACGCATGCCGTTTGTGCCTACTTTTCTAGCTTGTAGGTAAGTAGCTCTTATGGGTTTTGGTTTACTTTCCCCTACCTTTTTCCCACAGTAAACATTGAAGTTACACACATTAGAAAAAGTTTCACTTGCCATTACATGATCTAAACAAAAGATACAGGGAATAAAAATAAGGACGGATTAGAAAGAGCAAAGAGGGACTTTCTGATCCCCAACACCGCTATGCCCTTTGATGAGACTCCAAATAAACTATAGAGCACTCTCTTACATGTGATCTTTATCTGTTGCTGTAATCCATTCACACAAAAAAATATTCCTTCCCCCTTTATCATAGTGCAGTATGTCATTGAATTTGCCTTTCGTAGCCCCCCACAGGTAACTGATTCTGACGTCAAGGTGGTGGAAATTTTAGTTGCCTATTGAAAGTCTTACAAATTTGTCTTCAAAATTCTTGTTCCTGAGTTTTGCTCCAATCCTAGGATCTAGATTTTACACAACCCATCATTTCATTTGTCCCATTTATATCAGTGGCATAACTAACTGCTTTCAACCCCCTTATTCATCTGCACTTTGCTTGCTGATAGTAAGAGTGAAGTATATTAGCAACATTGTTCCCATGCTTGACCTGTTTCAGAGCTGAGAAATTAAGACACATAACATAGGGTGAAGGACAGAACAGAATACAAGTACCGAAGCTAATAAGAGCTGAATCTTACAAGGTGGCGAAGAAAATAAGAACTCTTCTAGGATCAAGGAGCCAAGAAGAAGGTCGTTTAAAACTATTTCTTCTGGTTACACTTTTGCTTTCGGTGTTGGTGGTGCACATGTTACTGGCAGTAATAGTAATCTGATGATGAACCTGTGTGTTTGTGGAATGTTGCGTGGACCCTACTGCTACCGTCGCTGACTTTTCAGCCTTGCAGGATCCTGCTAGAGCAGCTGCAGTTCCATAAAACCCACATCACAATATTGTCTCAATTTCTGATAATGACAATACCTGTGGCCCCAAGAATGGGTTACCAACAAGATATTAATATTAATATCAATCTCATGATCTGTAATGTCTGTAGAAATACACATGGTTGACCCAGAATTCTATTTCATTGAGCTTTAATTAATTGACACGTTCTCATAGTAGGTTTCCTGTTTTTCACCCGAACTAATCTCCACCTACCGGGGACTAGGACGAACTAATTTCACCGCCATCATAATTTTTTATGGACGCAATCCCAGTGTGACTTTTAATCATGTTGATGTCATTATATTCCGAAAGCTAAATTACATTGGATCTGAGATAATGATACTCACAACAATAGTATATTCATAACAGACAGTTATACAGCAATAAGACCTAAGAATCAGGGGACAAACACTTTGGCATCACAGGTACAGGTTGGTGCTGAAATATTTAAATGATACCTCTAATTTTGTCACCCGTGTCCACAAATAAGCATATCGATGAACCCAAGTTCCATAATTGTAAAAAATAGAAACAAAAGCGACTGCTTGTAGTTTTATTAAAACTATCTTCAACACGACACACAGGAAGACAAATCTCGAGTTGGCGAATCATTCGGTCCAGGATAGTAAGAAAAATACAAAAAGATATGTGGATCCTCTCATATGTTCTTTATGTGGTACATATTTTTTATATACTTATCTGCAAATTACCATGCACATGAAGAGACTCAAATGAAGATCTAATTCTAAACAAAACAAAACATACTATACTATAGTTTAGATTAGAATAATACAATTAATGAGTTCACAATTTTTCGCAAAGACAATGGTGTATGGTACCTTTTGGTGAGCATGTAGTTGGAACAGTATCCCTATCATGAAGTGTAACATTGCCATTCACCTTCCTGTCGCCCCCACGCTGAGATCCTTTTCTGGAAAGGTTCCGCTGCAACTGTACCGTTGAAATCAATCAATCAATGACGTGAAAAAATATTGAGTTTAATAGCCAATATTGAATAACTGAACAAGTCAACTCCGGGTGGTGAGTTAAGCAAGGGATACATAAAGGTGAAACTTTAATGAAAGTATTAAATAGCTTCATCAAAATTTCAACGTTTCTTGAACTTAATTTTATAGTTAAGGTGAGGGAATTGAGGGGCGGAGAATTAATAATAATAATAGAGCTTGAGAAAGACATTCGATTTCAATGGCCGCAAAGGCTTAACAACAGTCGATAACGTGTGTGTTCTCCTTCTCACTTTCATTAATGCCCCAATTATTAGTCTACATTGTACTAATTGCAAGAAGAACAAAACACCACCGATCCTGTTTTGGTTGCAATATGTGCCAAATAATTAATAGAAAGTAAATATAAGTGGTAAAATACAATTTAAAACAGAACATAAAAGGATCTTACTGTAATTCTTGAATTAGTATTGATGCTATCTTTGTTGACGGCGGAAGAGAAGGAATCCATGTCAATCACAAAGCTATCAGCTTCGTCAGCTGAATACTGAAACGCGTTTATGTGATCTGAAACAGAGATTCTCTGGGTACCCATGTTCTTCTGTTCGGATTCCAAAGCCTCGCGAGAAGAAGAATCACCCGAATTCTACAAAAGCGAAACCCATGTCAACAAAGCTACAAGGATTAAGAATTACGGAGGAGTGTGATGACCGAAAATCGAAGAACCCGAAGACCCAAATTTTCAATGGAACAGTCTTAAAGAGAGAAAACCCGTAAAAGAAATCCTTACCAACTCAGGAATTTCTTCCCTTTCCATCACTTTTTAACAGAAAGAAGAAGAAAAAGGGATAACGAAGGAGAAAAAGTTGCCTATGAAATGGGGCACAGCTCAGGCTATAACTATACAGCACCTGATTGCAAATGAAAACGAACCCCATAAGTCAAAACGGTTAAGATTATATATAAAATAAAAATAAAAATAAACAGAACATACCCGTGAAGATACAGAAGTTTCTTCTTTGTTCCTCTTTCGGTTGCAGGATTATAGGAAAAGTGATTATGGCAGTGAAAATGAGTAAAGGATGCAGAGGACAGATATAGAAGGGCAGTTAGGAAGGTGTTGGTTTGTTATGGTGAAATTTTTTGTGGAAATGGATGGAGTTATAAGAAGTATTGTTTTTGTCTGATTAGAAGTGGGTGATTTTTTGTGGAAGAAAGAAAGAGGAAAAGACGAAAGAATGGATGGGAAGAGTGTAAGGGGAAAAGAGAGAGAAGGACATCGCCATCATGATGATGATCATGCGGGTTGTGGGGTTTGTTCTGTGGAAGAAAAGATATGCAGACATACATAAACAGAGAAGTAAGAAGGGGTTTGATTGCAAAATAGACTCCGTCTTAGCCTTCTTTTCTATCGTCTTTGTTTAATCTTTATACCACCATCTTTGCTTTTCTGCTCTGTTATATCCAATGTACTTTACTTTGAATCTCTGACGTGTAACAGATAAGTACATCTTTGCAGAGGACAATTTTTTTTAAAACTATAATAATTAACATTTAATGACTGTGTGAAAAAAAATGTTTCAAATATCCATCAATAAATAAATAAAATATTATGAAATTTAATTTTATTCGTTAATTACAAAAAGAAATGGAGCTTATTTTTACATTTTACTATATAAAATAGTTTTTAACTTATTTTCTCATAAATTATAACGGTTGATTTGAATCTTGATATTGCTGTGAACAGGAAAGGATAATGATTATTAATTTTTTTGCTATTTCTGGAATAATTTTGTTTGAAAAAATAATGTCGTAAATGTACGCTTTCGTATGATTAAGGAAATTAGTTTCAGTAAACCATTTTAAGTATACCAATCCATTTTGCACTTACGCCTATATTCTCTTTTAATCATTGTTGTTGTATTTATTTTTATCTTTATTATAACTTTGGAAAACAAACTTACCTTTATATACTTGGTAACTTTTTTAAGGAAACTTAATTTTGTCTCTTCTCTCTTCAAGAATAATACCTGTATTAATAGTTATTATCTTAAAATTCAAAATTTTAAATTAATTACACATTTTAATCAATTTAAACTATTTTATGTTTTAATTTATATATTTAAAGTTTAACTAAAAATACTAATTTTAAATTCAAACTCGTATATAAAATACCAATTTTAAATTCTTAATTACCAAGTACCAATACCCCCTTAAACAAAATTTCACAATTTCAAAAATTATAAAGATATTTATCACAAGTCAACTTGAGTTTTAACTTGACGGACCAATAGCTCAGCTGTCAGTCAGTTAACTCAATTTGTTGAACTAAAATTTCCGTTAGGATCTAAATTCTGAGTTAGTTAGGCCAAATATTTTTCATAACGTTACAAACAAGGAATAATATGTTTTAATTGACAAATATAATTTAAATAATTCACTTTTTGAAGTTTACAAATTTTAAAAAAATTAAGAGTTGTTTAGTTAATAACCAAAATAACTTGATTCGTCAATAAAAAATATGATGGTATAGTGGTTTAAAAAATATTATAAAAACTTTAAAAATCATACTGTTAAAGTGTTTACTGTAATGTGAAAAACACATCGAATAGTAATCACAATATTACGAATAAAACTAATTTATCATCAAAGTAATAAAAAAAAACTATCAAAAAGCAATAGTAATTAAACACATCAAATGTAAAATTTCGCCTCTTCAATCGATCAATTATTAAGTTAAAATAAAAATGGATAAAGGAGAAATATGTTTTCTTAATTTATTTAAAATATTACACTGGTGAACTCTTATATTTTTATATTTTTGTATAATGATATCTGGATTAGGGATCACAACAGATCGAGTTGGGAACGGATAGTGCTATCCGCAACTCGAGCTGACAAAGAAAAATACATTCGTTATCCACACGGATATCCGCTTAAAAAATATGCGCGGATATTTTAAAACCTACGGATACTCGTAAATATTTAAAATAATATATTTTTATAAAATATTATAATAAAACTTAAATAAAATTACAAAAAATATATAAAATATAATATATATTAAATTAAATTTTAAGTTTAATTATATTTAACCTTATAAAATATAAATTAATGTTAATTTTAATTAAATTTAACTTGATAAAATGTAAACTAAATTTTTATTTTTATTTTTTAGGTAACAGATATCCGCAGGTACAGATAGTATAATACCCACACCTGATCCATTTATAAGCGGATATTAAAAAATCCGCTATCCACAACCCACAGGTAATAAATATCCGCGGGTACCAAATATTCGTCGCAGATTTTTTTGGCATCCCTAATATGGATAGTCATTTATTTATATTTTTAGTTTGAAACATTCAAGCTCCTTTTTTACTTAAATTTAAATTTAAATTAAATTACGTAAATATAGTAATGTTAGAAAACTTATCCATATATTTTATAACTATTTTTAAAAAAATGTTGTCATAAAAATATAACCTTTTCCTAATTTATATGAAAATATATAATTGGACAAAAAATATTAATATATAATAATTAAATATTTCATATTTATCTTATATGAAAATTATTCAAATTTTGTATCTTAAACTTTAAATTTTACCTTTATAATTATATGTTATCTAAATTTTAATTTATAGTTATTGCATAAAATAAAGATTGAATGTCATTTTTAAGTGTACTTCTTTTATTTTGTAAACCTAAATCAGAACCAATTCCATTCAAATGCAAGTTTTGAGTTATTCTTTGGATCATCAAGCAGTTTCTTTGAAAAAAAAAACTATATATAAAGAAAATTAAAATATATTTCCCAAAAAATTTGAAAATTTTACATATTGACAACGACCATTCTATTTTTATACGATTTTAATTTTTTATTCAACAATTTATTCAATTTATTTAAAAGATAGGATCAAATTGGCTCAGATAAAAGAGAAAAAAAAAAAAAAAAAACCTCTTAAGTTCAAACTATGATAACACCACTTCATCTATTGGGCAACATGACAGCTGAGAATAATGTATCCATTTGTCATGATTGATCTATCTAAAATATGGAGGAGAAAATTAATATAGTTTTGTTGTGTAGAGAAAGAAAAGAGAAAAAGTAATTTAAAATTCTCTAAAATATTTATTATTATTTTTAAATAAATTAAATTATAAAATTTTAAAATAGTTTCGCTTCATCTATTTTTAACTTTATTAAATAAGTAATTTTTTTCTTAGCTTATATTTTCTCGAATTCTACTTTTTGTGTTCCTCTACTTGTAATCAATATAGTCTTTCAATAATTTAAAATCCGAGTACACACCGTGTGAGTATTTTCCCATTTTCAAACATGTTTTATTTTCACAGTAAATTAATTTATCAGCATTAGAAACAATGACTACTCAACTAAATACTACCACCTGAGTCAAACTGTTGATAGAATTTAATATTATTATTAAAAAATTTGAATAGGTCAAATTATGAAAATTACTTAAAACTTAAATACAAATACAAAGTAAACAAAACTTTATCGTTGATATATATACATATATATATATATATATATATATATATATATATATATATATATATATATATATATATATATATATATATATATATATATATATATATATATATATATATATATATATATATATATGAATAATAATATGACAACGTATTCTTAATATATTACAAACTCACTATTTATATACATAGGTATAGGTATAAATCAAATTTAACATATAATATGGTTGTAAATCTTACATTAAGATAAGATCAATTTATAATATATACCTCACCTACAAATAAATTAATTTTGTGGAGTTGAGTTAAACTTAAAGTTCATTGATTTTGTGGGATTGAGTTAAATTTAAAGTCCACTTTAATTGAATAATATTTCTCAACTTATCATTAAATTAAAAATTTATTTTATAATAATGATATTTTCAAAAAGTAAGATTATTATGATAAATAAAAAATTAGAAAATATTTTTTTAAAGCATAATAAAATACAAATATTTAATCATGTTAGATTATTAATTTTAAATAAATAATTATGAGGATATGAAATTAGAAATTTAATAATAAATAAATAAAACATATTTTTTAATAAAATTATTAATTATGTAACATTTAATAAAATTTATATTAATTTAATTATTTAATTTTAAAATTTAATATATAAAATATAAAGCCAATATTTTTATTTAAAATTCTATAAACAGGTTACTAGATGTTTGTCAAGTTCAAGATATGTTTGTTTCTAGTAATAACACATTAAGTATATTTTGAATCCACGTGTGTGTCGGATCCTTGTAACAATTGAACCAATTTTTGTTGACATAGGTAATTTTTCTCAGATATTTTTATATGAAGTAAAATACTTTAGGTAAATTTAAAAAATATTAATTTAATACAGAAAACAGTTGGCGGTTATGGTTATGTGTATCTAACCACATAATTTTAAAAAGGTAGTTGGTTATTATACCTTTCATTTTAGGTAGATTTGGTATACACTGTAAAATAGCATTGGTCAAGAGAAGCAAATATCATGAAGATTAGATGTAGATGTTTTCCCAACCAAACAAATCATTAACCTTTCAAAAGTCCCAAAATTCCAGTATTATGCCTTTCCAATCTTATCTCTATAATTTATCCAACTTTCTCATCACCAATCAAGTTTTTTTTTATATATTATTTTTAAACCAAACAATCATTACATCTGGAAGTGATGGTAAGATATCTAACTATATTTTTTAATTGAAAATGTTTAGAGAGTAATTTATTTATGTAAAAAAATTAAAATATTTTATAATGAAATATAATATTTTGTTGAAATTTTTTAAATAAAAGTAAGATGAGAATAATTTGATTATCTAGAATTAGATAATTTTAAATTTTAAATATGTTTATAATTTTGGTGTCTTTTCATATATTTGTAGTTTTTTAATAGTTTGATTTCTGCAGATATAACTTTTGCCGAAGTCGAAATGTTGTTGACTCAAACTTGTTAAATACCACCCAAAATGCAATTAATTTCTTTTTATATACTTTAAACATATTCATGAAATTAAACAATAAATTTTAAATTCAAATATAAAATAAATTAAACATTAAATTATATGGTAAAATATATCAGATTTACGTAAGAGTAGATTAGAGAGTTGGAATTGAACTTACGTGACGTGCGTTGAGAAGTGATTTAAATTTTGAATAAGAGATGAACCAACGACTAATGAAGATAAACTTTACCTTTATTGTTGAACATTGGAAAAACATGAAAGGTAATACCAACAAAATTTTAAAAGCTGATATTAATTTTTGATCTATAATGCAAACGTACATATGCACAAATTGTGAATTATAGAAATAGTGTATAGACTTTGGGTACAAATGCCTCGTTCTTTTTAGGAAAATAATATTTTTTTAATATCTTTTTAACAATATTTTAATATTATTTACGTATTTCAATTTATTTTTATATTTATAATTATTATTATTAATTGTGAAATAATTTTAAACTAATAAAAAAATGAGAATGTTAAATATTATTAAAAAAATATTGTTAATTATTATTATACTTCTTCTTATAAGAATACACGTGACTTTTAAGAAAAAGTAGCAATACGCAAACTGTGTCAATCATAAGATGTGTTGCAGTGCTGACCACTCTTTCCAAATTCATCACTATCATAATAAATCCACGTTAGTTTTTCTATTGTCAAGACAACTTGCGTGTCAAGTAAGCAATTCTATCACATCTATTACAGATATAAATTATAATAAAAATAATAATAATAATTATTATTATTTAATCTCTATTAACTATTTATATTGTTTAGTTTACTTTGTTTGCTGCACCTTCCTTAAGATAACTCTAATATAACTCATGCTTTGTGTAGTTCTTATGTTGGGAATTCATAATCAATGTGGGTTTTCTTTTTAAACTAAATGATTGTATAATAATTATAAGCAAGTAATGGTTCAGAATCTTCAAATTTTATATTTTTATTCTAGATATACAATTAGCTGAGATTCTGGTACTTGTTAAGAGGTTTTATCTATATAAAATATACAACAAAAGAAAAGGATAGACAAAAGACAAGGCAACTAAGTCAATAAAAATAGTATGATTTTTTTTCTTTGTTCATCTCATGACACATTTGAGTGGTACTGATAGAAAACATTAATTAATTACGAATAAAGGCCTCGTGCATTTTGAAAAGTGCGGATTCCACTAGCCTATATATGAAAGTTGAATAAGAGGGGTGAAAGTGTTATTCCAAATATATTACAATCATATTTTTTAATACATTATTATGTGGTATTGAATATAAATATATAAATTGTTTATGTTTTATTAAAATCATATTTAAATTATTTTAGAGATATGTAAATCTTAAGTAATTTAATTTTATTTAATGAAAAAACTATTGTCAAAATTGTGTTCAATTATGTTAATTTTTTCTTGTAAAACTTATGTATGGGATGTTGTATACGAGATCAATTATCCTATTATAGGTTAGTATTATGGAGGTTAGCTGAGTTAAATTAAAATTAAATCGTGGCGATTGAGTAAATGCATATGAGTATTAATTATATTAATGTTTTTTTGCTAAACTCTGTCCTGAGTTAAACAGGTTCGTTTAATAACATCAATTGCTTCTATAATACTTACCATGTTCCATCCTCACTTCACCGCCTCTGTCGGGGATGGCAACTTCCCACCCATTTTGCAGATAAGAATCACACTATCCACACTTATTTTTTTATTTTATACATCAAACTATGTATAAAAAAATCAATATTTTAATCTCCCCTGTTTGGTTTCACTTTTTTTTTATCTCGATCAACAAGCTTTTTTTTAAATAAAAAATATTATTTTTAACAAATGGTTTTGAAGTTATCACCATAAAAAATAAAAAATATTAGTAAATAATCCAATAAAGAAATTAAAAGAAAAAAAATATTAAAATGTGATGGACTCACTTTTACCAGAATTTCTATATTTGAGTGTTATTTCCTGTAAGACGGAAAATTGTTTGAGGGTAATGGAAAAACATGAGTAAATGGGTCGGACATTAAAAATTCAGTTGTGTAGTATGTTCGGTATTTCATAGAGTTTTCCACATACGACAGTAACACTTTTCTTTGTTATTTCATATTATCTCTCGGTATGCGATACGGTCGGTTCAAATTCCACCTTAAAATTGTGGTCACATTCTTGTCTATCTTCTTTTCCATTAGGCCTCCTATTCCTTTGTCCTGTTCAGGGAAAGTCATGTACTATGGTTCGTCATTGATTATAGAAACCGAAAGACCATAACCAGAAACACAAAAGCTAGGTAAGGGTAATGATACCATTTATTCTTTTAAACTATACACAATTAATATAATGCCATGTTCATCACCCACCCACAAATGTTTAATACATATTATATCATCATCGTATGGGAAGGGACGTGGTTGTTTGCTACAAAGAAATAAATAGTTAATAATTGTTGTCCAAGTTGCATAGTTAAGTTTTGAGTTCAATATATAATTTGTTTGTCCCAAGCACTCAGGCTTCGCTAGCAACAAAAACACACACGTGTTTTCTTGTTTAATCCATCATTTGATTTCCGACGTCCATCATGGTACATATGAATAAAATTTCACACAAAATATTTTTAACATTAAATCCCTATAAATGAAAAATTAATTTCTTTATTTGATAGTAAATATAATGATTTATAATTTTCAAAATAGTAATAATGAACTGACAAACATTATTTAAAAACGATGTCAAATATTTTATTTAAAAAACCGATACAATATAGTAAAATTATACGAGAAATAAAGTATTCATTTACAAAGAGAGAAAATTATCATTATGTTAGAAATCGGTTTATCTTTTAAATAAAAGGCTAGAGACTGATTTGTCTTTAACCAGTATATTTGTACGTAGTCCAATCAATGTGTGATTAATGACAATAGAGCATTAATTTGATTACAGCCATGCAATGCACCATGCTAACAAGTCTTAAGCTGTTTTCTTTATTGAATAGTAATATAAAAGCTTTTCATATATTTCAAATTACAAAAAGTAAAAATAAAAAATCTTTATTTTGCACACAAGTTTGAACCACTCATTGTCTATCCGTGATCAATCTTGCGTTCAAAATGTAGGACAAAAAGTCTCTAAATATGGCAGCTTTCATTAAATCTTGATAGTCAGCATGTATTGAAAAGGATTAATGTTTTGTATGTATAGTTTATTGCACTTACAAACAGAAGTGTAGAAAATACAAAGTAAATATGGTTTTGTTCGTATGCAACGGTTATCCTACATTTTCCATTGCAATCGAACAATTTCCATTCTCCTCCTTCACTAACCTTCACGGCGTCAACTCATTAGTGACTTCAAGTCAAGAAATTATAGGTCCACATCTTGTTGTAATATTGAATGGGTCCTTTATTTATCTATTGTATTGTGCTATTTATATTATATTTCACGAGTTTTTTTATTTGGATGGACCTTGTCCAAATGACTAATTACCGTAATTAGTCTTTAATTAATTAGTTATGCTAATAATGTTTTAATTTTGATTTTAATATGATTAATGTAATCAACGTTTGTCACATATGTTACCTTAGCCAATATGTAGTCGATTAAACCGTCAATATATATGTACTTATGGTATAAGAGTCTAGTACATCTAAATAAAAATAATTAAGGTGTACTCTAACACATGTAATACAATAACTAAAGAGGACAAACAAAATGGTTCATGCCAAGCTAAATTATAAGGTTATATTTCATATTTAAAAATTACAGTGTGCACATCCATTTATGATAATTTATGAATGGTGCGTGATGCCTGAATGCTCCTATTGTTTACACATGAGCTAAATGCGTGTGGTATACAACTGCATTGGTGGTCCAGACTTGGAGTCAATCGCACAAAGCTGTTGATTTTTGGAGCCATACACAATGAAGCTTCAATTCCAACGTGAGAAAAAACGATTTTTCCCAAAATAAGTTATTTGAGTTTGTTTCCAAACTAGCTATGTTTGATTCATTTTGATTACTGCACAAACACTTCCAACCCAATCCTATGTAACCATCAACATAATATTTGTAGAATTACTCTAAACATAAGAATTCTAAAAATAAAGTAGAACTTATTTCACGGTTTTAACTACTTTAAACACTTTTTCCTTAAAAACATATACTTTGCATAAAAAAAAAAGTGTGTCGTTGTCCGTATCAAAATTTTAAAATGTTTCCATACAAATAAATGCAGCAAAGTGCATTTTGTGCTGCGGAAATCCCTAATATTTATGCATGCAATTATAACTATATACCTATAGTTCCTCCTCATTTAAATTAATTGCATCATAGGATAGGCTTAGTGATTTGTGAATTTCCCATATCTGACCAAGTTACACTTGTTGAAGCACCCAACTCTTTACGCAACATATGATTCCTTCTTTCATTTGATTGCATGGATTTCTTGGATTCACTTCTTTTATGCCTTCTTCCACAAGTTTCTTCACTTTTGCTTTTCTTTTTCTTCTTTGGTTTCAATGATACTGCCACCAAATCTCTCCCACCTTTTGTCTTTACTCCAACTCTCAAAGGTAACTTTTCTATCCACTCATTACTCATGTTCCTTTCCACGATCCTCTCTTCGGCTGGTTTCTGTTCTCGTTGAAATGCATGTATGGCCCATGATGAGCCTGTTCCTTACTTCTTCGTTTACAGATTGGGCTAAGTCTAATACCAATAGCATGAGCCCATGGGCCTTCCATTCCTTTTATGCACCTTAAATAAAAACATTTAACTTGTAACACAGTTCCTGGTAAAATAAAATTCATTTCTTTAACCGAGGTATTCTTGGAGACTTATGGTACACAACTCATAATGTTCTGACTAGAAAACTTAAATACTATATCAACTTATTTTTAGTTAGAAGAATACTATTTCTCATTTATTTATTTATTTATTTTTCGCTTTTTTATTTCATACAATCAAATACTTCTTTAACTTGTATCTTTTTCTCATATATTTTATTTGAGTGTTATTCCCTCCGCCACTACCAAATGCTCTTTACACCATCTCATACCTATTTTGCCCTTGCTATAAAACAGATGTCAACATCCGTTTCACTTTCAACGGATGTTGACATCCGTTTACATATTTTATATTTTAGTTTATTGTTTTTATTTTAAAAAAAAAAGAAATCTTCAACGAATTCACATCCGTTTAATATATTTTTCAAAAATATTTTAATTATTATTTAAATAATAATACATAAATTAAATTAATAATAATTTTTTTATTAAATAAAATAAAATTAATTTATAAATAATTAAGTAATAATTTTAAAAAAAATTAAATATTAATTTGAAATATAATAAATTAAAAAAATAAAAACTAAAAAAAAAAACTTCAACGGCCACATATGTTTTAATAAATTTTTTACAAATATTTTAATTATTATTTAAATAACAATACATAAATTAAATTAATAATAATTATTTTATTAAATAAAATAAAATAAATTTATAAATAATTAAGTAATAATTTTTTAAAAAATTAAATAATATTTATATATTAATTTAAAATATAATAAATTAAAAAACTAAAAACTAAGAAAAAAAATAAAAACTTTAACGGATGTCCCATATTTTTAATAAATTTTTTTAAAATATTTTAATTATTAATTAAATAATAATACATAAATTAAATTAATAATAATTATTTTATTAAATAAAATAAAATAAAATTAATTTATAAATAATTAAATAATAATTTAAAAAGAATTAAATAATATTTATATATTAATTTAAAATACAATAAATTAAAAAACTTAAAACTAAAAAAAAAACCTCAACGAACGTGGCATATCCGTTGAATTTTTTTTTTTAACTTGAAGAAAAAAGGTGGGATTGTAGGATATTTAAAAATATAAAAAATAGTTTTGAAATTTAAAAAAAATGTAGTGGTGCAGGAACAATATGTGGTGATGTAGGGAGTAACTCTCATTTTATTTCCACCAACTTGTTTAGGTCAACTACCAAAGAGACTTTGTCCTGATGATTTTCTTCCGTGAAGATTTAAAATCTTTTAAACACATAGGTCTTAAATAAATGTACAGATTTATTTTAGAATTAATATAAAATAAATTTTTAAACAACATGAAAAATAATTGTATTGAATAATTAAATTATAGTTTTATTATAAAAAAATTAAATATACAATTGTATAATAAAAAATGTTATAGAAAGGAGAAAATATATAGCATACTAGGTAGGCCACACTTTAGAGAATGCCTGCAGAAAGAAGCATTGCCAAATATGTTACGTAGATACCAAGTTGAACATTAAGTAATATGAGAATAAATTCGCTGCAAATCTAGTTACTGTGATGTCTACGTAAATGGTGTATGAGTTAGTTAAGTTGGGTATTTATACATCCTGAATTGTATTTGTTTAGGCTAAGTTAACAATTTTACCATAATTCTTTTTTCTGCTACACGATTTTATTATACCAAATTTATACGCACTTTCCCACAGAGAAGTATTTGAACCTTACCCATAATGTATTTTGTAGCTAAATCGATTCATAGATCGTATGTATTTTTATATGAGGCTTACTTCGTGCCTAATTGGTTACTTGGGAGTTGGGCAATGACATAAATATAAAATTGGACAGACAGATGGAAAGCCCAACATATAATGCATTTTTTATTTAATAACGTATAATGTATTCATGTTAGTACAGAAGGGTCCCCTTCCCTTCATCTCCTTGCCTAGAATTCGTATATACCTCCCACAACATCATACGAAACCTTTATACCTTATCCTATGCGAATAATTATCCACCCTTCTTGAATTTTATCCTTTTTATATATTTGGTTAATTATTTAAATTAATTCCAATTAGACGAGTCACGTAAGTAAATATCAAATAAGTCATTTTAAATAAGACCAATCAACGTATATAGTTTACCATTAACAATTTAATTACTAAAATTTGAATCATATTAAAAAAATTAAAAAAAATCTTATGATAAACAAAATGAATGAAAATAGAAAGTGTATCTAACCTTACTCATCCGTAAAAAGTAAAAGCAAGGGAGTTCATCATGGTCCTAATGAAGTAGCTGTTCTCAGTCCTTTGAGGTAAGCGTAAAGCTAAAAAGTGAGCTGCAACGTGGTGCAAAAGGCAAAAGCTAGAACAAAGGCACACATAAAAATTGTTTTCTTTTCTTACTTACGAGGACATGCAAAGGAAGAGACAAAGTTCTTATTCTTTACTTCCGCCATGTACCAAACTCAAAATCCGTTTCTTTCTTTCTTCTCCCCTCTTTACTACAAAACCACAAACTCCAATGTACTTCATTTATCAAAGGCATCATCCCCATTCCCCATTCATTCGTTCATTCATCAACCATCTCCAACGTTGTGCAAACCAAAATGCACAACAACGACCACATACCCGTCCACCACGTCCACGGTCCCAACCCGAAACCCATGAAACTGAACCGGCACCACTCGGTTCGCTACTACGTCCATCGAGTCCACGAAAGCCTCACAACGCGGGTCTCCAAGATGATCTGCGCCACCTTCTTGGGCCTCCTTTTCATTGTGGGCCTCATCACCTTTATCCTCTGGCTCAGTCTCCGGCCCCACAGGCCCAGGTTTCACATCCACCAGTTCAACATGCCCGGTTTGACCCAAAATTCCGGGTTCCAAAACGCCGTCATAACCTTCAACGTAACAGCGCGAAACGCCAACCAGAACATCGGGGTTAACTATGAGTCCATGGACGGAGCGGTTTTTTACCGGGACCAGAAAATCGGCTACACGCCGTTACTCTTTCCGTTTTATCAAGAGCCCAAGAACACGACGGAGGTGGACGGTGAACTTAGTGGCGCCTCGTTGACCGTTAGTAGTGATAGTTGGTCGGAGTTCCAGAACGACAGGGCTGACGGTAGCGTGGTGTTCCGCTTGGAATTGACATCTGTGATCAGATTCAAGATTTCGTCGTGGGAGAGCAAGCGCCACACGATGCACGCCAATTGTGACGTGGGAGTGGGTTCCGATGGTACCCTCATGACCAACTTCAAGGACAAGAGATGTCCCGTTTATTTCTCTTGACGATAATCAAGAAAAGGAAAGGATGCTCTTTTCACTAATTTCTTTCTCCAATTAATTCATTAACTTATTTTTTTTTTCGACCCTATTTTTTTAATCTTAATTTTTATTTTCTTAAAAACATTCATTGTGGTTTCATATTTGTGTAATTTTTATAATTCTCTTATATTTATGTTGGAACTTGATAAGATGTTGAAAACATAACTTATCTTAGTTCACATGTTATCAATGGAATTGAAAAATAAATTAAGATATAGTTAGAAATAATTTATACTTGCTTTTGACATAAATAACAAATAAGTGTACATATTTTTAAATTTGTGTTTTTTTTAAACATAAAATTCCAAATTTGTAGAAAGTTCATATATTCACTTAATTGTAAATAAGATTAAATCTTAATTTATTTAGTAAGTTAAAAAAATTAAATCTAAAATTTAAAATTTACTATCAAGATCATGAATCATATGTAAGTGCAGATCCTAATCTTACATGTCAGAGAATTAAGTTAAATTTAAAAATATTTTTTTGTAGAAAAAAGAAATAATATTTATCTTTGATTATATAACAACAGTAGAGTTTATTTGTTAAAAAGAATATAGCATTGAAATATCATGATTCTATATAGAGTTATATACACTCAAATCCCAACATATGGAGTTTGATTTTGAGTTTAGTCCCGCACAAAAGCATTTTTGCTTTTTAAATAAATAATGTGACCTAATAATTCCGAATTATAAAACGGAAAGCAATAGTAATTTATATGGACAAGTACCTAACTCTTAGTTCATATTTTATGTTAAACTTTTAATATTATCTTTTTGCTAAGTCATCAAAATACATTAATACATTGAAGTTAATATACTAAAAGTTTCATAATATATTTTAAAATATCAAAACCAATATATATCAAATGTATTTTAAAGATACCGTATAAAAAAATAACAAAAGCAACATATGCTCTAAATTCCTAAATTGTGCAGTAAAACTAAAATCAGAATAATACCTATAACGTATAGCGCACGATTTATAACTTTTGCTTTTACTTTTAATATAAATTTGACCCATCACATTTTTTTCGCTTTATCATTTAATCAAATTATTAAATACTAACGAAAAATAAGGCCTTACGTTATCTGCGTGTTTATATATTTTTTATCAATACCAATAAAATAAAAGTTTTCATAAAAGTATAGTTATTGTAAAAATAAAAATAAAAATATAAAGAATGTGTAAAAAAATATATGTATAATGTATGTGTGTGGGGCTCTGTTAAATAATGGTAAGTCATTAGTCTTAGTTTTTTATTAGATTATCTGAATATATAACATGCAACAGTGTATTGGCTGTAGATGAATGGACACCTCGATTGTTTGCTAATTTGGTAACTATCAGATACTGTTTTAGGAGCGTGAAATAGTGGTATCCCTCTAACCAAATTTTTAGACCTCATAATGTTTATATCTCTAAAATTCAGATGTGCCAATCTTAGATGCCAAAACCAACAATCTTCAGAAAAAGATGTAGCTGATAACACATAGTTTCAATGGTTTTCAGACTCACCTGGAAGGTTCTGTTTTGTGCTAGAGGGACCCTCAAAATTTTCCCCGACCTCGTTGTTTACCCCTACTGCCATAGCCTCCTTTCTTTGTCGTTTGGGCTTGTAGTGCCTGATCAACAAGTTTGTCAATAGACCTTTCAAGTATTCTCAGTATCTTTTCTACCATCGTCGATTCCGAAATCTTTTCGCCAATACATTGATGTATCAAGAACATTGCTTTGCAACCCTTTTTCTTGTTCTGTGAATCCATCTTCCACTATTTCGATGATTTCTTGAAAGCCCATAATTGCTTTCATCAGAATACTCCATCAATTCCAGTTCTTGCCATCAAGAAGATTGGCAGGGAATGTCCCCTTGACCCCATAACCTGCCTCTCATACCAGTTATTAGACCAATGCAGCAGAGATGAATAAAGATTTCGTATGATGGAAAGAGCTCTCTATTGGGATTATCCACCAATAAGTATTTATAGGAAGAATCCAGTCAGTTACAAAACTAACTTCTTCTGATTTATTCTAACATAATTTTTAGTCTGATATAATTAGACTCACTTAAATTCATTAATTTCATAGAATTTGATCTTAATCCACGTTGGTGATAAAATAAATTCATAAAACCAAAAATATTTTTTATTAAAAAAGTCTACTAGAACATGTAAAGTTTTATGGACTAGGTCAATACATGGATTTTATATTGATTATTTTATTTTTAATAATATATTTTAAATAATATTATGTTATATTAGTTCTGTTTTATAAAAAAACAATAAGTTATTTGATATTTTTTATGTATGATTCTTTTGAGAAAAAAAAATTATTTTTTTTAAAACTTAAACCTACTTATTATATTTTAGATGTCAAAACTAAAAATAAGTTTAAAAAACAAATTCATAAAAAATTTCAAAACACAATTTTTTTTTTTAAAAAAATGCTTTTACAATATTCAAATATAAGTAATTTCTAAATTTAGAAAAAATAACTTATTTTAAAATATTTTTTTCAAAATTATTTTATTTTTGAGCTTAAACAAACTCAACATATATTATATTTTTAACTTTTCAAAATAATAAAATTGTATATCTAAAATATAATTACAATTAAAAAATTATTTTAAATAATTATCTATGAAATCAATATTTATATATTTATATTTAAAGAAAAAATATATTAGTAAAATATCATATAAAACTTAAAAATTATTAGACAAAAATGAGTAAAAAAATAAGATTTAATTTTAGAGAAAATCAAAATCAACTTATAAACTAGAGGTTCAAATAACACTTCTAGATATTAAAGCACAAAGTATCTTTTAATTGCTTCAACAATTTTACGTGATGATTGAAATGACATATATGGATTCTATATCTAACGAGGAACAGTAATGTTAAATAGTCAAATAAATTAATTTTTGAGGTATACTTATAGATATATTATTTATAATCACTTTTACCGAAAGAAATATACATACTGAGATTTCATTAGTCTACATGATGTCAAACAGCGAGAAGAAGATAAAGTCCCAAAAACAGTGGATACATGCCTCAAGAATATGCAATGCATGGCCTATTTTCTGTACAATGTTATGTGTTGGAATCATGGTCAAGAAAGAATCAGTGGACGGAGAAAAATTTCTCCTTCTGTATCATATAAGGAGAAATTACGTGAATCTTCTAATTTATTATGGAAATCGTATGCAAAGATGATTGATTTATGTCGAGATGATAACGACATTGATTTGATTAGTGGACAATTGTTAATTACAGACTTTGACAAAATGTTGAGAGAGAATGCCATTATTGGATTTTGAATTGGAAGAACCCTATATTCTCAAAACAAAACCATTAGATGCATTCATATTAGTTGTGTGTAGATGAAGACCACAATAACAAAATAGAGAAATGGACATTGACATTGACATTGTGAACCACGTAATTTCTAGGGTTTTATGGCCTGCATTAGGTTCAATGAGCTAATGCTGATTTTCATCGAATGGAGGCACGTTGGTAATATATGAGTATATTGTCTGTGTAGTGGACACCATGATTATATCTAAGTAGGATTGGGACAAGACGAGTGATGATGGCATGACAGAACATTCAATTCGATTGGGATAGGAATGAACATGCACTGACACAACAAATCTTTCATTAAAAACGCATCTGATTGGTTGTGCATATTTTCAGATTTGTGAAAGAATATTGGTAGGGTCAGAAAAGCATGATCGCAAAATGAACACATTTATGAGAAAAAGGGAGGACCATGAATGAAATGTGTTGGGTCCACAATAAAGAAGATGCAACACGAACCTTAATGTCACAACAAACCTAAAACCCAACTTGATGTCACAACAGCGGTGGGAAATTAACTGAATATATTTGCTTGTTGAAGTGGAACTGAACAAAGTATAGATACAATGTTTTTGGAGAATGACGAACCAAATGCACGCATATATATCAAAGTAACGTTATCTAGAAATGACTCATTACGTCTTCTGAAACATATGTTATTTTTATGCTTATATAAATTTATTCTATTAATATTTTGATCAATCGGAATAATCTTCAAAATCAGTCTTTTTTCATAAAATGTCTTTTTAATGTATAAAAGGTTCAAACTAAGCAATTTCATTTTTGTTTAACTTAACTAAAGTGGAGTGTAGTTAATTAGGTAAAGAGATATTCATTTTCAAGGTGTATCCCATGATTCTAAGTAAAAAATGATCAGAAGTTTTGAATTATGCGGAGATTTTAAAGAAATTCATCCAAGGTTGTGTCTCCATGATTGCTTTGCACGAACTAAGTGGGCCGGTGATACATTTTTCATAATTGCTGTAATATTTGTCACGAGGGTCTTTGAAGGTGGAGTTCAATATGAAAAGATTGGGGAGAACATGAGTTAAAAGAAAAGAAAAAAAAGTTGAGTTTCTAACTTGCAAGGAAATATAAAAGTACAAGTGCGCTTGCTGCAATCATACTCACTATATCTATAAATAAAAGTAGTATATACATTATGATATATAATTATACCCTTCTGACTTGCTAACTTGAAAGGTTATAAAGAAAGCAGATGCATCTGCCACCCCATATTGTCTCTCTTTGTTTCCCTTGCGAAAAGACATGGCTTCATTTTACTTCTTCATTTTGCACCTATCTTTCTTTTCCCTCTTTCTTCATTGCTCTCCTTATAATATCATCCAAGGTGCTACCCATGAAAATCCCAAAGCTTTTTATAACTGCACAAGGAACACCACTTCTGCTTCCTACAGCGTGGCTTACCGTTCTAACGTCAAAACACTCCTAGATTGGCTCTCCTCCAATGCCACTAACCATGACAGATTCTACAGCACCACAGTTGCCAGTGGACACACAGCAAACACTGCCTATGGTAGCTTCCTTTGTACCAGAGGCTTCCCTAAACTCTGCCAACAATGCGTGACAGAAGCTGCCAAACTTCTATCATCACTTTGCACCATTGCAAAAGAGGCTATTATATGGTACGAAGCGTGCTATGTGCGCTACTCTGATAGTTCTTTCTTCTCCGCTGTGGAGGAAAGTCCTAAACTCTCCTTTACGAATGATCAGGACTATAAGGGTCCGGTTGAGCGCTTCAACGTTATTGTGTGGGATATGCTGAGCGATTTGAGAAATGAGGCAGCAAGTGCTTCTGATAAATGCGCTGTTAAGTCTGTGAATATCTCAGATAACCAAAAGTCTTATGGCTATGTTTGGTGCCTACCATACCTGTCCAAAGACAAGTGCAGATGGTGTCTTAGCGAAGCCATAGCAAACAATCCAAACGGTTGCTGCACAGGAAAATCTGGTGCAACAGTAATATTTCCCAGTTGTGGTATTAGATACGAATTATATCCATTCCTTTTGGTACATAATAGTTGGGTGTCTCCTCCACCACTTCTCAACAGTCCTCCTCCTTTTGCTTCACCAGGTTAGGTAGCTAATAGCTATGATTTTCTCTGGAAATCCGTTTCCTCATCTATTAACAGAAAAATAGAGAAAATTCTGGAAGTGTTAATTATATGATGTAACAGCTATATTGAGTTGTTTAGAACGTAGGGTGTCTTAGATCATTACCATTATCACAATTTTGTGACTGTTTCATACACTAGACATGAGATAAGTTAGGGAATCTGACAAAACAAAGGGGTTTATTGGAGAAACACACAGATGAGATATGAACCCAATCATACACCCAATCATAATGAGATATGAACCCAATCATGTAAGAGATTGATACCACTCTTTACTCAAAATCTTAAGTTAATAGATTAATGAGTACTCTTTACCCAAAACCTTAAATTAATGGATTAATATGAGCCTTATACTTTACTTTCTCATTTCTATATAAGATGGTACTTATACTCACACTTAGATTCCAACGATACGTTACTATCAACCAATGACTGTCACGTGACAAGGATATATCTACAACACCTTGAGAAACCATCGGTTGTATGATAACCAGGGACTTGGAAATATATATTCATTGTGCCTTTTATTGTCAGCCAGGCTCTTTTCTTCCATTTCATCACTCCAGAGCAATATCAGTCATGAGAAATATATTGTTTTAGTTGCGTGATAAACAGTACTTCTTGCTGCAAGAAATCATTTAAGGTATTAATATTCTTGCAGGGAAAAGAAAACAGAGGACACTAACAATAATTGTGACGGTTCCAATTGTTGTTTCACTGGTGCTTTTATCCTTGGGTTGCGGCTGTGTTCTACGAAGGAAAGAATCAAAGAATCAACACGATATTCTCAAAGAAAGCTGTAATGTAGAAAAAATACACTTGTTTTTTTTTTTCATAACCTCAAGAAGCACTTTCTTTAGCTAAATAACTGAATTGAAGTTTCTTTGCCGTAGTTGGAAATGACAGTACCTCTTTGGAGTCCTTGCGATTTGAATTAGTCAAAATTGAAGCTGCAACAAATAGATTCGCTAAAGAAAACATGATAGGCAAAGGCGGATTTGGAGAGGTTTACAGGGTAAATATTTACCGAGTTCCAAGTTAAAAGATAATAGTTGTATACTTATTTTCCAAACTAACGGTATATTTTTCAGGGTATTTTTTCAGATGGAAAAGAAATAGCTGTGAAGAGGCTTACTGGAAGCTCTCGGC
This sequence comes from Vigna angularis, assembly GCF_016808095.1. NCBI lineage: Eukaryota > Viridiplantae > Streptophyta > Magnoliopsida > Fabales > Fabaceae > Vigna > Vigna angularis. The sequence continues at coordinate 4,414,148 of NC_068972.1, read as the reverse complement.
AGGGTGCAGTAGAGTTTAAAAATGAAGTTCAAGTTATAGCTAAGCTTCAACATAGAAATTTAGTAAGATTACTCGGATTTTGCTTGGAAGACGATGAAAAGATACTCATTTATGAGTATGTACCAAACAAGAGTCTTGATTATTTTTTATTAGGTATGATACTCTAAACTATTATAAACTAAAGATATTTGGATGATAATGACTTTTATAGTTAATTCTAATCTGAAATCAACACTGATCATTCTATAAAATTTGACTTTATTTCTAGATATCAAGAAGCGAAGATTGCTATCGTGGGCTGAACGACTGAATATTATAAAAGGAATAGCACGAGGAATTTTATATCTGCATGAAGATTCTTGTTTAAAAATAATACACCGTGATCTAAAACCCAGTAATGTTTTATTAGATAGTAATATGAATCCAAAAATTTCTGACTTTGGAATGGCTAGAATTGTTGCCGGAGATGAGATCGAAGCAAGTACGGGCAGAATTGTAGGAACATAGTAAGATGGATTCTATTTCATTCACTTAATATGTTATGATTTAGCTGACAAACATTATCATTGTTATTGAGTAACACATTTTGTCATGTTTTATATACAGTGGTTACATGTCTCCAGAATACGCTATGCATGGACAATTTTCGGTGAAATCTGATGTATTTAGTTTTGGTGTTATGGTTCTGGAAATTATTAATGGAAAGAGGAAAGGTTGCTCGTCTGAACCAGAGGTTATTGATGACATCCGCAGACATGTAAGTAGGAAATTTATTCTATTTATATTTAGTGAATAGAAAAAAAATATGGGATTGAGAGTTTGATTTGATTGATTGAGATATGGGAATTGTAGGCTTGGACAAAATGGAGAAAGGAAACAGCACTAGAAGTGTTGGATCCTGAGATAGAAGGAGCTTATTGTGGTGAAGAAGTGATGAAATGTATCCACATCGGTTTGCTGTGTGTTCAAGAAGATCCAAACGATAGGCCTACAATGGCAAGAGTTGTGCTTTATCTCAATAACCCTTCAATTGACTTGCCTTCCCCTCATGAACCAGGATATTTTAAGCATAACAGGCAACAAGTCAACATCACCACCGATAAAGAATTCGATAATGTCAGTGATTCCGTCAACGAAATTTCTCTAACTAAATTCTTTCCTCGATAACACAATGCTAAGAGTCTTTGCTGTCTTATTTGTTGCTTGTGCTAAACAGAATTCAACCATAGGCATTAAGTTGTAACAAATCCATCAAAACATTTACATTTTCTAATAGACAAGTTTAGAAAATTGCTACAGTAAAACTTCAATTTTGGTACTGACTTCTTCAGATATTCATCATAAATCTCAAAATTTGAATTTGGGCATCACTGAGTTCTTCAAAAATTCATCATAATTAGAATTCGAACATTAGTCTTGAGTTTTCATAATAATAAAATTCAGAATTTTGTAAATAGGTAGTATAAAATGGTCCATTTGACCCTGCTGTAACTCTTTATGCATTAATTTATGTTATTCCCTTTATTGAAATCATGTTGCGGCCAATTTGAGAGGAAATAATATAGTTTTGTGGATTTTTTTTTCCTCTTTTATGTATTGTTCATTTTTATCAAATGTAGGATTCTAACTCAAAAATTGACATTTTATTTTGACAAACTGGAATTATTTTATATAGATAGATATTTTATTATAACGTGAACTGGAATTATTTTATATAGATAGATATAAATTGACATTTTATTTTGACAAACTATTATAAGTTGGGAGTCAGTGGAAGCATATAAAATCATTAAACATGGTAGACTCATGTAAAAGTTGGGAGTTCATAAATTCATTCATATTGATTTAGTGTGTTAAAAAAATCCAAATGTTAAAACAATTATTTCACATCTTAACAGATTCACTACAATAGCCGTCTCCACAAGAATAATAGAAAATGTCGGGTTGTAAGGCTTCTAAATTTAATTGGGATGGCGCTGTTATAACATAAATATGGAGCTGTTATAATTTTTATAAACCTAAAGTTACGCCAGAACAATTTTTCAAAGTTGTAAGTATTCTGATCATATATAGTTAAATGAAGTTTCAGTCCATCATTCTTCGTTGGCAAGATTTTAGGAGATTTCAATTTTAGCTCAGCAAATTAAACGCATTTTTTATTAGTTGGTCAGGAAAGTATCACTTTAGAGGGATTGCAATTCGATTTAACTACAATTAAAGCAGCAACAAATAATTTTTCGCTCGCGCAGAAGATTGGCAAAGGTGGATTTGGAGAAGTTTATAAGGTAAAAACGAATTATTTATTTTTAGATTAAATTTGTTTTTAACCATTAAATTTTGATACAAAATTAAAATTCGTTTTTTTTTCAAACTTTGATAGAATTTGATTTTCAAATTTTAAAAACGAATAAATACTAAATTTCTTTGTGATTCTTGAGATTATTACAGGAAAAAAGAATATAAAGTTTTATGAATCATTCGATGATGGAGAAGGCATAATTGGTTATGTGAGTGCCATAATCTACACTTTTATATATATATATATATAACAAATTTAATTTTGTATAATGAGATGTTTTAGTATTAATATTACTCTTGATAAACTATTGCAGGTTTGGAAACATTGGAATGATCATGAACCATTAAGCATCTTGGACTCATACATTAAAGAAAGTTATTCAGCAATGGAAGTTCTTAAATGCATTCACATTAGTTCAAGAAAATCCAAACGAGAGACCTACAATGCCAACAATTATTTCATATCTTAACAATCACTCACTTGAATTGCCATCTCCACTGGAACCCACATACTTTGGCTCTGGCAACATTTGCGACCCTAAAAGTGAGCCCACGCAGAAAGACTTGAACAGTTTTTTATTCAAAACATGTAAGGAAGCGGTAGATGAGGCAGCCGAATCTCCTATTGGTCTGAAGAAGTATGCCACAAGGGAAGCAAGGATGTCAGGGTTTCAGACCCTTTACTGTCAAGCTGAATGCACACCTGATCTTTCACCCATGACTGCAGAAAATGTTTAAATTATCTTATGCCGGCTGCTCAAGACAACAGCTGTCTACCTAGGTTTCGTTTGTCAAGCTGTAGCTTGAGGTGCGAAGTCTACCCTTTCTATCGCCCAAGTACTGCTCCCGCACCTCCTGAACCTGTCCTGGTTCCTGATTCTTCCAACACAGATTCCCAGAATCCTCTTTATCTTTCCCACAACTGTTCCAGTTCCAGCAACAAAGCCATGATCACCGCCGACAGCGCTTTTCTGTTCCAACTCCACCACCAAAACCCGTTTCTACAACACCACCGTCGACACGGTGAGTGGCCTCTTCATGTGTCGGGGGACCTTTCTCCTGATCTATGTCGACTGTGTGTCTTAGATGCAACCAAACTAATAGCCTCCCAGTGCCGCTCTTCCAAAGAGGCCGTTATATGGTACAATAACTGCTTTCTTCGCTATTCCCTCCACACTGGAAACGAGTCCTACCTATCACCGCTTCAATGTAGAAAATACTTCCGCCCCCAATCTGCACCAAAGATTCTTCATTTGGACTTTGGCCAAGGCTTTATATGAAGCACAGATCGATACTGGGGGACCTTTTAAGAATTATGGAACAAAGGAAGCAAAACTTAATGATCACCAAAGCCTATATACTCTTGCTCGGTGCACGCCAAATATAGATGGTTTCTCATGCCAAGTCTGTCTAGACAGAATTTTCAAGAACGAAATTCCATGGTGTTGTTTGGCGAGTCCAGTGGGGAAAGTATTTTATCCTAGCTGCTATATGATGTTTGGATTGTCCCCTGCTAACACCACTGATCACGAAATTCAAGCCAAAGCTCCTGCTACAGGTAATCTTATGATTCAATCAATATTTGCATAAGTAATCACTTAATTCGTATACTCCCCTGCTACCAGAAATAATATCAAGTCTACTCTAAGATATTTTCTTTTTTCAAAATGTCATTTTAACTATTCTAAAAACAATTCAACTCTCAGCAGTATAAATTGATTAACAATAAATCATTAACAAAATGAAAATGAACAATATATAATTCTTATTCTTTCCAACAGAATAATCACGATTATTTTCTTTTTAATATAATTAGTCATTAACTATGGTTTGATTTTGAATACATTAACTGTTTTAATTATTTGATATGTGGACATTTGATTCTATTAAAAACACCGCAACAGAAAACAATATTATTGATGCCGCTATTATTTATTATGAATCGTTAACTAGATGCCTGAATTAATGAGGCGTGTTAATTCGTTGGAAATAATAAAGGTAGGTCAAGAACAATTATCTTAATTCTTGTCTTTGTGGCTCTCTCGGTGGTACTCCTTTCGCTTTGCTGCTATTTAAGACGGAGAAAGGCAAGAAAAAGTACCTATAACACTCTTCTCAGAAAAATTTGTAAGTATTGTGAATATGATTGTAACAAAAATTCCATCTGTAACTATTTACATGTGAGTTCTGAAGAACTAATTTAACAATATTTTGGTATATATATAGTTGGTCATGAAAGTGTCACTTTAAAGGGCTTGCAATTTGATTTGAATATAGTCAAAGCAGCAACGAATAATTTTTCCCATGAAAATAAGATTGGCAAAGGTGGATTTGGAGAAGTTTACAAGGTAAGCAAATGTGATAATTTTTTTTTAATTTATTCCTGTATCCTGTTTTCATACAAATAAAATTATGGTTTATACAATTTTTAAGGGTATTCTGTCTTATGGACGACAAGTAGCTATCAAAAGGCTTTCAAGATGTTCCAAGCAAGGTTCAATAGAGTTCAAAAATGAAGTTTTATTAATAGCCAAGTTATTGGATTTTGCTTAGAAGAGCAGGAAAAGATTTTGATTTATGAATATATGTCGAAAGGAAGTCTTGATTATCTTTTATTTGGTTAGATATCTTTTACCTTAAACTTTTTAATTAGTCAAAGTTATTTAAATATTATGTGTTTTTCTAAATAGCTATAATTATTTTTTCTTCTTCATTCAAAATGTTTTCTTTTTTGCAGATAATACTCAATCACAAAAGTTAAGTTGGTTATGAACGTTACAAAATCATAAAAAGAATTTTTTTAGGAATCTTATACTTACATGATTATTCACGACTTAAAATCATACATCGGGATCTTAAGCCTAGTAATGTTCTATTAGATGAGAATATGAATCCCAAAATATCATACTTTGCCATGGCTAAAATTGTCGATTTAGATCAAGATCGGAAAATACTAATAGAATTGTTGGAACATAGTAAGTTTTTTTCTCTTATATACTTTTTTACTTTCTTGTTTATCTTATTTTTACGAGCTAATTTATAATTTTTCTATAGTGGTTACATGTCACCAGAATATGCTATGCTTGGACAATTTTCTGAAAGGTCAGATGTTTTTAGTTTCGGTGTCATGGTTCTTGAGATTATTATCGGAAAAAGGAATGTGACTGCTTATGAATCACAACATGAATCAGGTACTATTGTGGAAGGCCTCATGGGTTATGTAAGTATGATCCAAAACTTTTTCAATAGCAATTACTCAAATGTATATATATCTATGTACTCACTCACAAATATCCATTTTAATTAAGTTTGGAGACAATGGAAGGACGAAAGATTATTAAGTATCTTGGATTCAAACATAAAGGAAAACTTTTCACAAGAAGAAGTTCTTAAATGTATTCATATTGGTTTATTATGTATTCAAGAAAATCCAAATATTAGACTCACAATGGCAACTATCGTTGCATACCTTAATGGTCAATTACCTGAATTGTCATCTCCACAAGATCCAACACTTTTCATGCGAAACACAGATCATCCGATAATTCCTCAACAAGGATCAAGTTCTAGTCAAAATAACAATAGTTATAACCAGTTCTCTATTAATGAAGTGTCTATAAGTAATTTGTATCCAAGATAATTCATTAATTTATTAATTGAGAGCATTATTTATTTGTATGTTTTCTATGGAGAAAACTATCAATTTATCTTTATAAATATTAATAGACTTTCATTTAACATGATGTTGATTGAGATTAATGTTTTTGATATACTATCTATTCACCTTTTCTATTAAAATCTTAAAATGGTCCAAAAAGATGCAACTATATCCTAAAGATTTATTTTTATATTTACCTGGCTGGCGAAATCCTTTTAATATATTTGTATATATCAATTACATAAGCTCAAATGGTTCTTAATGTAAAAGGTTGAAATTGACTTGAATACTTACTTAAATCAAGCGAAAAGTAAAATTCAATCATTTTTAATCTAATCTCCAATTAACTAACTTCGATCATGTATTCTTCTTCTTTCTCTTTCTATCTTATTTTTCCTAATTTTAAAATATTTTTGTTCATTTCAAAAATAGAAAACGTAAAATCTAAAGACCTAAATACAAACTAACACAAAATTTTACTAAAGAAAAGGATATATATATATATATATATATATATATATATATATATATATATATATATATATATATATATATATATATATATATATATATATAAAGCATTATTTTCTCTAAAAATAGTGGGAAAGGAAATTATGAATGTTTTGATACATTTGATTTGAGGAAGTGCTGCTAAACGTTTCCTTAGTCAAAGGTTGTAGTAATTTACATATCCATAATCTTAAAGTAAGTAATTTAGATACATAAGGAGTTTTATTTATTTGAGTACACATTCAAAATTGTCTTCTTTTAGTTTCATATGATATCTGCGAACCATTGTTTAGTATGACAAGATATATGCAAACCACAAAACCATGAAGGGAAGTGATGATACATAATAAGTTGATTAATATGAAGTGAATAATTTAATTTTAAAAGATAAAATAAATCATCTCTAATATTAATATAAAAAGTAATGATCTAAGGGTGCATGGATAATAAATTATGTATACGCTTGAATAACTAATTTTATTTTTAATAAATGAGATTAATTATTTTATTTACATATTTTTTGAGTCAAAATCTGATTATGAATATACAATTTTATCTTTAAATAGTTTTAATATCATAAGATTTAAGTATAATTTATCGTCCCTACTTTTATAATGATAAGAGTTACTATAATTGTATGTTTAAGAATAGATGATTGTCCACCTCAAAGAATTTAAAAAGTAATTTATTAATTTCCTTTGAAAACTTTTCAAGAGTGTTTAAAAACCAGGCTACATTTTCAAGAATGTAACATGCAAAAGATTCCATTGTTTCATCTCGTGCTTGTAGGGAAGTTAATTAGAATAAGTCGGTGAAAATTTATAGTCGTAATCAACCAACCAAACAAAAGAACAGGTCACGCGCTGTATTAAATATATGTATTTTACGTTTAGCGCATGGTGTCTATCTCTAGAGCCAACTCAACTCTATGAATCAATATCATTTTTATATTTGAGGGGTATTTTTCAAAATCATTGAAAAATAAAAAATTTAAATAATTATATAAATAGGTAAGTTATATTTTAAAGCACATTTTCAATTAAGAAATAAAAAACACCTATGTGTTAATCTATTCTATTTACTTCTTTATAGTTAAAAATCTAAAGGCTTAATATTTTTCATTGACAGAAAATATTAGATAGGTCTTTAATTTTTTTTTCTTAATTGAATCTTTAGTTTTGAAAAATTAATTTAATTAGATCCTGTCTTTAAATTGGTCAACGGCATTAAAAAGACTTTGATCTATGCTGATATTATTATTTTAATTGACATGGCAAGTTGTTAAATACATATAGAGAGTTTTTTTTGACGTGGATTTTTGTTTTTTTGAAATTAAAGAAATAGAGAAAATTAATTAAAGAGAGTTGTTTATGAGAATTAGGGATTTGATTCGTTCTTGCATCGAGACTCGTAAGACCACTATCCCTTCTGCAGCGGCACCACCTTCGTTCTCGCGCCGCACAGCGTTTCTGGCGATGTCGCTAGCGCCACCATTGGTGTTTCCCCTCATCATTCTTCTTCGTTAAGCTTGCATGAGGGAATACCTTCTCTAGTTTTAGATATCTGACACCGATGAGTCTTCTCCGCCAGAGTCACCATTGATGACACCAATCACCTCCACGGTCATCGTAAATTGATACTTGATTAGGTTGGAGATGTGAAAATCGTGATGAAAATGATAAAATTTGGAAAATGTGATTAACTGGATTGTGGTGTTTGGTCATGGCCGATGAGTGCAAAATTTGATGGTTTAGGAAAATCTCAATTTTGTGTGCAAAATCCTAAAATATGTTTTTTTTAATTTTATTCTGTTTTCATTTTCTCGATTATTGTGAAAGAAATATAGATTTGTAGATGGTGAGGAGCGTTGGTCACGATTAGGGTTCACATATTTTTATTTATTTATTTAGACTTATAAAATTGAATTTATTTTGTAAGAGATTAAATTTTTAGAATTTATATTTTATTGTAATTCATTTAAATTTAATTTCTAAAAAAGTTAAATTTATTTATACTAATATTTCATATAATTTAATTTGAATTGTAATTAAGTTTTTTAAATCTAATTTAAGTTTATATTTTATTTTTCTAAAATTAAAAAATGTAAATTATATATGTGGATATATAGTGATATAGAAAAATATACTATAATATTTTTTTAAATAATAACATGATAACTAACATATTTATCAAATTAGGTACAACTAGGTAGAAGAAGTTTGAGGAGGTGCAAAGAGTTTGTCGTGGTGGTGGAGAAAGAAAGGTTCATTTACAGAAATTAAAGATTCAAATGAAGCAAAAAGATTCTAAATAGCTTATTTGAGATTCTCAATGGAGATAGAGACCTCAAAAAGAGTGATTCTCTCTACTCCTCACCAAGTTCATCCTACACCTCTTAATTTTGTTTTAATTTCAATTGTACCCCTATCCCTGACTTTGTTGTGTGAGTGAGCATTGATTTTCTAAAAATGTTAACTCATCCACTCATAAAATTGAAACTTTTCCTTAGCTGCATCTCACTTTAAACCCTACACCCCCTCCTTCTTTCTCCTCTCTGCCGCATCTCATGTGAAACCCTACCCTTGAGTCTTTCTTCTTTCTCCTCTCTACGTCCTCCTCCCTCCTTTTTCACAATTTTTTGAACGTGAGTGCTCTTCCTTCCCCTCTGTTCAGTTTTTTGCTCACTTTTTTCGTGTTGGTGCCTTAGCTCTCTTCCCTCGTTTCTTCAATCGTTGGTGTTGTAGTTGCAGGGTGTCTTCTTCTCGTACATCAACGTCCAGGTTAGTTTGCAGGCCAAACCGCAATGAAACTGCGGTTAATGGCCGCCGCACTTAGAAGTGGGGATATGGTTGCGCCGCAGTTGGATCTGCGTGAGACAGTAACCGCAGGTGGATTTGCGGTTAGTTTTTGGAGGTGCATGGCCGTCGGTGCACTTGGAAGTGCGGATCTGGGTTTTCCGTAGTTCGAACTGCGGCTAAGGCCAACCATAGTTCAATTTGCGGCTATATTTTTCGATTTAGGGTCTCTACGGGATCCTGGACTGTGTTATTTTAGAACTGAAGAAAACAACATAACGGTGCATTGAAGAACTGAAGGAGTGAAAAATGAAAGTTAGAAAAATAACAATGAAGGGGGTGCATGTATAATAATAATGATATTTAGGATTTATACCATTTAGGGTTGTTGAAGATTAGGAAGATTGGTGATGGTTGATAAATCATTAAGTAAATAGGACAAAAATGTAAAATGGAAAGTGTAGGGAGAAGAAGGTGAGGTGTAGGGAGAAGGAGGTGAGATGCCGAGATAACTACTCCCTCAAGAATGATTAAACAAAATCTAAATACTAGTCTAAATTTTACTTTAAATAAAAATAAAAAAATAAAATTTATGTAAGAAATAAAGCTCAACTTATTTTATTATAAATATACAATTTATTAATATTTTAAATAATTTAATACGATGTCAGAAGTCTCCTAGAGTGGAAAAGAAACAGGCATATTCGTACTGAAAATGAAATTTCATTGCATTGAGATGCAATGACAAATTCAACGAGAAATTAAACGCTAGGAGGAAACATAATGTGCATATATTTTTCCAGTAAAATACAATTAAAATTTATATAAAAGATCATGTTAAATGTCTATTTCTTATTCGTTGTTGTAGCATAATTTTACTATATATTTGTAATTTACTGCTTATCAACTTTCAATTCATGTTGGTTTTAATTTTCTGGCTAGTTTTGTAAAACATATTCCTACATAGTTAATGATTTTTTTTACTAAACTATAAGAAAAATTATGTAGAAGTATATTATAAATATACTTTTGGTTTAAATATTTATGTTTAAAATTTTTATTATAAATATAAAATTTATTAATATTTTTTATACAAGTTTCGGTCAGTAAACTTGACCAAATCATCCCCTAACAAATGCTTTTATTGATTGTTCTGCTCTGGGAAGATTATCTAACAGTTTCTTCAAACAAGACATTCATAACAAGAAATTCATGAAAATTTACGTGAGCTTCAAGAGTATTTACGTAGTCTAAGCATTGATGGTGAATGAATATCAATCCCGTGACCAAAATCTAGCGAGGGTACTCCTTGGTAATTGAATTCTCGTTTTCTCAATCTAGACCAGATTTGTTTGTTGATTCGTTTGTTGTTGGCCTTGAACTATTCCCCCATGACATCGTGGCTGGAAGGCTTCTAGTTGTACTGTGGGCATAAAATGCAGGTTCAGAAGGGATGGGAAGACTGAGAGAATCGTTACCGAGCATGAGCATAACGGTCGCCATGGTTGGTCTATTAGTTATGTTTTCTTGAACACAGAGCAAACCAATATGAATGCATCTCATCACTTCATTTAGTGAATTGTTGTTCAATGATGGATCTACAATGTTTACAGCTGTTCCCTCCCTCCAGTTTCTCCATGTCTGCAAATATTTGTTATTTCAGTCTCACTGGTTCCACCAATGTGTTGGCTATGTAATTTTCTAATACATATTTTTTAATGAAAAATAAATAATAAGGAGAAAATAGCACTTACGAAGCTCAGTAGATCTTCAACATTCTCCCCATGACGAAAGCTACTGTTTTTCTGCCCACTTACGATCTCAAGAAGCAGTACACCAAAACTAAAGATATCTGACTTCACCGAAAATTGTCCTTGCGTTATGTACTCCGGTGCCATGTATCCACTGCAAGCCAACGTAGATAGGTTGAATTAGTCAATCTCTCCACCATCACAATTTTTCATTCAGCTTCTAATGATATTCATAACAAAGTTATAATCTTAAGAATTTAGTAACAGTACATGATTATGATTAGGTGACAGTACTTACTAGGTTCCCACAACTCTATCTGTATTTGCGTGAGTTTGATCCAGTAAAACCAGTCTTGCCATGCCAAAATCTGCTATCTTAGGATTCATCTCTTCGTCTAAGAGAATATTGCTTGCTTTGAGATCACGATGTATAATACGCAGAAGAGAATCTTCGTGAAGGTAGAGAAGCCCTCGGCTAATACCTTTTATGATTCTGTATCGCATTGCCCAATCCAACAGTGCTTTCTTGGCTGGATCTGCATACAACCTGAGTTTTAGTGGTACATATACATGTGTGTGTTTATATGTGTGTGTGGGTATCATTAAGACCTACCAAATATGAAATAATCAAGGCTTTTGTTAGGAACAAACTCATAGACGAGTAGCCTTTCTCTTCCTTCCAAGCAGAAACCAAGTAGTCTGACTAAATTTCTGTGCTGAAGCTTGGCCACTAAAAGCACTTCATTCTTAAACTCTGTGTCTCCTTGGCTGGATCCACTTGACAACCTTTTGACCGCAATCATCTGTTCATTGGGGAGCCTACCCTGAAATTACAAATCTCTGTCCGGTTAATGTTTTAGTATGTTTTGATTAAAACACGATGTGTGTCTGAACTCGACAGAGTCATTTACCTTGTAAACAGCTCCAAATCCACCTTCTCCAAGTTTATTAGAATCAGAGAAGTCTTCTGTAGCAACTCGTATTGTCTCGAAGTCAAATTGCAATGACTGAGTAATTTCGATGTCATCATCGTCTTGATTAACTTCACATGGGAAACAAATTTAAAACAGTGAGCTTTTCAAATATGTTATTACACAAGCACAATAGTGCAGTCAGAATTTGAAATCGGGTGGTACAATTTCTGAAACAGAACACAGAGGATACATAAGCCTCTCTTTTTACATTCTCAGCGGCAACTTTACTCATGATTTCAATCATTAAAAAAATCATTTTGTCTGTTTGATAGATTTTAAGTAGTCAAATAGAAATTATCATTTATAGGAAAAAATACTCTAAATTATGATAGATCATATATGCATTAGATACTTGGAACTTGCCTGCTAGAGTTTTTCTTGCCTTCTTCCTCTTTAAATAACTGCAGAGACAAAGGAGGGAAACGACAGCAACAACAACAGTAGAAACAACAACGGCAATGACAATTATTACCGTGTTGTTGCTTCCTGCAAAAAAAAACAAGAGTTTTATGCTGGGTGAGGGAGGCATTTCAAGCATTAAGGATGATAAAATATCAAAAACAAGTACCTTCGGGGGAAGTGTAACTCAGGGGGGAAGTGTAACTCAGAGGGGAAGTGTAACTCAGGGGGGAAGGAGGTGATGGAGATGGTGCTGTTACATCAGGGTCTAATTTAGGCGTTTGATCGTAGAATATATCGTTTCTGAATCTAATATTACAACTTGGTCTAACAATTATACTTCCTATCGCGTTCACACAACACGATGGGATTTTTGAGATAGCCCATTCCAAACATGAACTGCAGTCTAGCTCAGACAAATCAGGGGTGCACTGCACAAGACCATATACGTAAACGGTTTTAAAATTTGATGCAATAGCCCTACCCGTAGCATACTTACGACGAGAGTCACCTGATGCAGCCACAACTGTGAGATTCCTCATTAAGTTGGAGACTGCTTGGATAAAGTAATCCGGTTCCGTTACCTTGTTTCTGTTCTTCAAGTAGGAGCCAGGAGAATATTCCATGACACCGAATATTGGGCGATTAGAATAACGCAATAGGCATTTCCCAATGTTCAACCACAGAAGGGCCTCTTTCTTGTTTGGACAAAGCTGTGTGATTGTGAGTGCAGAATCGTTGAGGCACCCGCGGCACTCGTCTGGCTTAACATCTCCTCTGCACAGCCCAATGGCGTTTACTTTGTCACTGTTTTGACCATATGAGAAGTTGTAGAAACCATAGTTAATTTCTGTGTGGGAAGACAGCGTGGATAGAAGGGTGTTGAGATTGTTTTGATAGGTGCTATTGATTGTATAGTTCCCTTCGTTGTTATCACAGAACTTGATGTTATACTCGGCGCTGGTTCCAGATATTAGACAAGAGAGAAGCAAAGCAAGCATGCAAAAAATGGCAGCCATAGGTATGACTTTAGAATCAAAATTTCAATCTATCATTTCCACTATCATGCCCCTTTATTCTTTTCAAATTTATCAATTTCTTTGAAATTTCTAAACGTGAAATTTGGGTTACTTTTTAAAAGTAGATAATTAACCCAATTCGATATATTGTTTTGTTTTAAATTTGGTGATCAATCGTAACCTGCGACCCCATTTTCTATTAAACATGCATCGATTACTTATATATAAAACTTTTACTTTAAAATAAAAATAAATTTTTAATCATTTCAAACATCCCTAATTGTTAGGATCGTTTCAAGTAGGTCCTCGTATAGTTCCATACTAACACCGTTAAAGGGGTGACACGTGTCAGTTCGTGATTTTCTTGAATTTTTTAATAATATTTTTATTATTTTTATTTTTATTTTTTATTTTATTTCTTATTTTTTTTAAAGTAAAATTTAAAAATGCCACGTGTCAATCTGATAGTGTGCCACGTGACAATGGTAGTGTGACATGGCACTAACAATGCCACGTGTCATTGTCAGGCCAAGTGTCATTGCATTAGTCTCAATTTGGTCCCTGTATTTTTATTGTGTCTCAATTTGATCCATGTATTTTTATTTTGTCTCAATTTAGTCTTAATTTTTCCCTCCTCAAATTCAAACAAAGTTTAAATTGTATATAAATCTTAACAAATATTTTTATTAAAATTGATATTTTTAATAAATATTTTTAACAATATTAAGTTTAATTATATTTATATTTAGTTAATCATATAAATGTTAATTATGTTATTTAAATATACCTATAAGAGTTTAATAAAACAGTGACATAACATGGTGGTGTGAATTTTTCAAACGAGTTAGCTTATTGAACAAATTATTAATGTGAAATTTCACTTTTTTTTTTCAATAAAAAATTGGAGAAAGTTTTCGTGACAACGGTAATTAAAGGTAGTTTCTTCTTTCATGATTTTTCATGGAAACTTTCACTACAAAAATTCACACCAGCATGTTATGTCACTCTTTTTTTAAAACCTTTATAGATATATTTTAATAACATAATTAAAATTTATATGATTAAGTAAATATAAATATAATTAAACTTAATCTTGTTAAAAATATTTATTCAAAATATTAATTTTAATAAAAATATTTGTTAAAATTTATATACAATTTAAATTTTGTTTGAATTTGAGGAGGAAAAAAATTGTTTAATTTTTAAAATTAAGACTAAATTGAGACAAAATAAAAATACAGGGATCAAATTGCAACATAATAAAAATACAGGGATCAAATTGAGACTAATGCAATGACACGTGGCCTGACAATGACATGTGGCACTGTCAGTGTCATGCAGTGCCATGTCACACTACCATTGCCACGTGGCACACTATCAGTTTGACATGTGACATTTTTACATTTTACTTTAAAAAAAATAAAAATAAAATAAAAATTAAAAATAATAAAAATAAAAATATAATTAAAAAATTCAAAAAAACCACGAACTGACACATGTCATCTCCTTTAACGGTGTTAGTATGAAACTAACGGTAAGGTCTAAATTGATTCAATTTTTCACAAGGAACCTAATCAAAAACATTTACAATACAAAGACCTACTTCAGATCCTACAGAAATACAGAAATAGGGATGTTCGAAATGATTAAACCTAAAATAAAAAATAATTTGGAATGAATCACATAAACATATTACTAGAGTGCATAAATGAAACTTCATTGCATTGAGATACAATGACAAATTCAAAGAGAAATTAAATGCTAGGAGTAAACATAACGTGCATACTTTTTTACTGGAAAACTATAAAATACTGAAAAATATATTTTTCCAATAAAATAAAATTAATTTATATAAAAGATCAAGTTAAATGTCTATTTCTTATTCGCTGTTGTAGGATATTTTTACTAAATATTTATAATTTACTGCTTATCAACTTTCAATTCAAGTTGGTTTTAATTTTCTGGTTAGTTTTTGTAAAACATATTCCTAAATAGTTTTTTTTACTAAACTATAAGAAACAATATGTAGAAGTATATTATAAATAAACCTTTTTTTTTAATTTTTATGTTTTAAAATTTTATTATAAATATACAATTTATTAATATTTTATTAATACTTTTGATACATGTTTCTAAACGGGCAAGTAAACTTGACCAAATCATCTCCTAATAAATATGTGCTGATTCATTTTTATTTACATTTTAAGTGGTTTGCGATTTTTAGGTAAAACCTAATCTGATTTGGAACCAATATATATTCAAACATATTTTTAAAAAGTAAACATAAAAAATCAAATAAAATATTTACTTTTAAAATGTAAATAGTGATAACAAAATTCATTTTAATTTTAAATGAAATAATTTAATATACATATTGTAATACTCACATAATATTTTTTCAAATATAACTATTATTTTATAAAATAAATATCTCAATAAATCTAGTTATTAGATCCATTTAAGCTTATTTATACTGTAGCGAAGAATAGGACCAACATGTTTTCTGAATTCCTGTTAGTATTTGACAAGATTTTAAGATAAAAATTCTTATTATCATTAAATCCTAACCAAGATCTAGCATGAAGGGCCTCAAAACCAAGGAAATAATCATTTAGATAACTAAAATAATTCTCTAGTTTAAAAACATATTTAATCCTATTTAATTTAATTATAATTTAATTTAATGTAGCACTTTATCAACATAGGACAACAGGAAGACAAGACAACAGAGACTGAAGAAACTAATTAATACCATTATTTGACACTCCAAGAATCCTATGTAGAATGCTCCTTATTTTATCAGACCACATCTTCTACCGTAAATCCTACATCACACTTTCACATGAATGCAGTATTAGTTGTACAATATATTGTTTAGGACATGAATCATGATCCATATTTTGATTTCATTATTTATCTAAGGACAAGGTACCCAAATAAAAGCATGTCCGTTAGTTGTCTCTCTTTTTTTCCTATGACAAAGAACAAGACATGAAAGCCTAAAGATAGGTACGTATGTCTAGTCTATACGTATTAAATAATTATACCATGCATCAGTATATACGTATTATGCAGCTATCACCACAACTTTCCCCAACCAATAAAAACAGTGATTAAAACTTTAACAGTGCTTATATTCATCATTAACATCATTTATACATTATAAAGAGGGGAGTGAACCTAGAGGACGTCAACCACTCATTCAATTGTCAGAAACCAAAAACGACATAGATGTGTCCCCGGCTGCTTCAACTTGGACTGAGATTAACTAAAAAAAATATAAAGTAGGATAGAGATTCTTTTTATTAAACCCAATATAATGCAATAAACGAGCTCATTTTCTTCTTACAATGTATTCAAATATTTGAGTTTAAATATGCATGTCTTAAATATATTACGAAACAGTGTTTTGTTAAAATATGTTTGAATGAATTTTCTTATAAGCATTTCTATTATACTTTTTAAAATAATATCTGTATTCTGTGTAAGTGAAGAATTGACCCATATTAATATATTTTAACAGTAGGTATATGTATTAAACAGCTATCCCAGAGAATAACCCACTTTCTCTATATATATTTTTTTCTACTTTTGACGTTCATGGTGAGTTACTGTGTTGAAGATTGTGATTGTGTTGATTTGGTATGGTCTCAATGAAGTTGAAGATAAAGATGAAGATATATAGAAGAATCAAACATGTTGAGGGATAAGGATAGAGAGGATAAAAGATGGTGCTCGTTTAGACAGATACAAAAGTTAAAGAAAATGATTTTTCACAGGCAAATAACAGCTAAAGGTTTATGACTTTTCTTCTCTACACCACATGGCCTATCACGTGTGGTTGTTGCAGCATGACAAAATCTCCTTATCCATTCCAATGTTGAGACTTTGATGATCATTAAGAGTGAAAGAGAGTTATTACAGACACTGAATTTGGGGGCGAAGGGGGAAGGAAGAGAAAGAAATAAACCCTGCATCAAGTACTTTGCATCTGCATTGTGGCGAGTGAAAAGCTAAAAACCATAATAATATCATCATTTAAGAGCTCTGACGGAAACACAATGAAAGACAAAAATTGAACAAAAAAAGAAGGACGAAATTGCATCATCACTCCCAAAATTAATGTTGCACCAGAGCACCACTACAAATTTATAACAAGAATGGTACCAATTAATGTTCAGCAGGTCAAAAACACCAAGACAAACCCTAGACGTACCAGGTTTTTATGCACCAACAACTCACTGTTTCTTAACTCTATCTCAAACACCAACTGCATTAAAAAACACCCAGCCGGTCACTGTCACGCAGAACAAATTAATCTCAAAACTCACCTCAAAACCATTTATTGAAGCATATAAACATGCCATTCTAGTGCAAACACTTCGGCAAAACAAACTAGAAACATATCAGTTTACATTTTTTAACAAATTTAACGCTATTCTTTAATTATTACAATTCCAAAAATTACTGCACGTCATCAAGATCATCAATCACAACATGCTCACACCATTCATCCAGTTAGGATTTACATGCTCATCAAATCACAATTTTATTTCACTATGCATAGATCATGTATTGAATACAAGCAGAATTGCAAAATTATATTATAACAACTAAAACATTCTTCCTTTTGTCAAATTTTCTAAAAAATTACAAAGCACTGATAATTTGAAATAAACAATTGTAATAAGTTGATGTTCACTTTGTTTAACTTAAACTTTAAAACCATATATATTTTTGAGCTCGTTAAGTTTAAATAACTTTAATAAATAAATAAAATTAAAACATAAATAAATAAAACATATAACTAAAAGTATATATATGTGAATCAATAATTTAATTTTGTAAAATAATATTCATTGTATCTCAATTTTGAAGATATTGTATGTGTAATAAAAGTCTACTGCAAGTTTAAAAAAAAATACAATTAGTAAAAATAAAACTAAAGACGATATTTTACTGCTCCTAAACAACAAAAGGTGGAAGGATAAATGCATGATGCATTAGTTAAGGCAATTACTATTACAGAGTTTAATGAATAAAATGGAATCTGCATGCAAAATCATGCTCATGACCATAACATAGGAGATGCATAAAGCTTCCATAAGAAGTAAAATATGACATGAAAGATGTTCTAGAATTATGCAGTATAAAGGGAAACGCCATATACGTTTTGAAGATCTTGCACAACAACAATGGCTTATTATAATAACAAAACTTTTTAACAAAAAAGATGGTATAATTATTTAACCAATGTGTTGCAATCAGATCACTCATTAGAGGTAAGTCCCGTAACGAAGTATATATACCTCAAACATAAAGGAGTCCCATAACGAAGTATATATTCCTCAAATATAAAGGAGTTCTATAACCAAGTATATATACCTTAAACGTAAAGGAAGTGTATTAAAAATTAGATAAAATCAATTCGAATATAAACAGATATAAATCTTATTTTATAAACCACTTTTATAAAATTAATTTAAATTTAAAATCTATTTATTAACAATTTTTAGATTAAAATTTAGATCATTAAACTGATTAAAACCAACAGAGACATAAACCCTCGGATACGGCAATTAAAAAAAAAATGTCTTGTTGGTGTCTACCTCTTTATTCTTGTCAAATTTATCAATTTCTTTAAAACTTCTAAAGATGACATGAAATTTGGGTTGCTTTAAAAAAATTCGAAATATTGATTTGTTTTAAATTTGGTGATAAATTGCAACCTGCGATTTTCTATTAAACATGCATCGATTACTTATATATAAAACTTTTATTTTAAAATAAAAAATAATTTGGAATGAATCACCTAAAAATATTACTATTTAGGTATTTAAAGAGTGTAAAAAAAATGAAGGGTTTTCTTGTAACATTTTTTCTGTATCAAGTATTACAGTTGAGTGTAAATGTCACCGTGTGATATCAATAGCACGTGACACACGTTAATAGGTGGACTTAAATGATTTCTTAATTTAAAAAAAAAAAAGTCTCTGTCACGTCATCATCACCATCTCCAGACAAACCTTAATTTCTCTCCAAGAAACCTTAGCGGCCGCACCATCCAGCACCATCACTGCCATCCTCGCCGGCAGCCGTCCTTTCCAACGCATCACACGCCACCACCAAAGCAATGCGACGAGAACGCAAGAAACCCTAGGTCTCCACGGTTATCTTTGTAGTTACAAGTGGAGGCAAGCAGCGATGCGATTAGTGGTGGAGAAGAGTGGCGATTCGCGATCTGCAGCAGCTGGCGATTTGGCTGGTGGTTAGTGGTGGATGATTCTACGGTGGAGATTGGACGGTAGTGCTACTGGCGCGATGATGATTTGGGTGATGCGAGGGTGAAAATGGTGAAGATTGGTGGTCGCGGCATAGGAAGGGATCGCGTTGGGTGGTGGCGCGAGAACGAAGGTGAGATGCGAAGGTGATGAAGGTGCAACAGAAGGGAGAAGACACTTTGGTGGTGGCGCGTGATGTGTTGGAGAGGACGGCTGCCGGCGAGGATGGCGGTGACGGTGCGACGGCTAGAGTTTCTTGGAGAGAAATTATGGCTTGTTTGGAGATGGTGATGATGACGTGGCATTTGCACCGTTATGTTTTTAGCGGCGTAATCAGAAAGGACCATATTAAACATTTTTTAACGAGATATGAGGTGTTACTGAACTTTATTTTTTAAAGGTAGGATTACTTTGAACCAAACCCCTAAAAGTAGGGATCAAATATGTATTGAACCTTAAATAATTTAATGCGATGTCATAGTGAGAATGAAATTTCATTGCATTGAGATACAATGACAAATTCAACTCGAAATTAAATGTTAGGAGTAAACATAACGTCCATACTTATAAAAAATTATAAAATACTGAAAAATATATTTTTTCAATAAAATTAAAACAATAAAATTAAAATTTATATAAAAGATCATGTTAATTTTCTATTTTTTATTCGTTGTTGTAGCATAATTTTACTAAATAGTTGTACTTTACTGCTTATCAACTTTGAATTCATGTTGGATTTAATTTTCTGGCTAGGTTTTGTAAAACATATTCCTAAATATTTGATGAATTTTTTTTACTAAAATATAAAAAAACAATATGTAGAAGTATATTGTAAATATACCTTTTTTTTAAAAATTTTATGTTTTAAAATTTTATTATAATAATTTATTAATATTTTATTAATACTTTTGATACATGTTTCTGAACGGGCCAGTAAAGACGAAATCATCGCCTAATAAATATGTGCTGATCCATTCTTATTTACATTTTAAGTGGTTTGCAATTTTTAGGTAAAACCTAATCTGGTTTGGAACCGATAAATATTCAAACATATTTTGAAAATGTAAACAAATAAAAAATTAAATAAATATTTACTTAGTAGTGTTAACAAAGTTCATTCTAATTTTAAATGAAATAATGTACATATTATAATACACACATAATATTTTTTTCAAGTATAATTATTACTTTATAAAATAAATATCTCAATAAATCTACATATTATATCGATTTAAGCTTATTTATATTGTAGCGGAGAATAAGACCAACATGTTTTCTGAATTCCTGTTAGTATTGGAGAAGATCTTTAAGATAAAAATTCTCATTATCATTTATAGTCACAGAGCGAAAACATAAGGGTATATATTATCTCTATTAATTCCTTCTCAATTCTTAGTTCAATAAGAGCTAAAGCTCAACTGTTAGTTACGATAGCCGTTAAACACGAGATAACTACTTTATGAACTAATTGGTTACAATTTTTAATTTTATTTTTTTACATGATTAATTATAATGTTTTTGTTTTTTTGATACAATTAGTTATTTTATTATTTGATTTAAATATTTAACCTTATAAAAAAAAGCCGCAACAGAGAAAAGGTGAAACATTTTACAATGATGCTTTTGTTAGTACTACGATTTTTGTTTCATTTTTTATATTTTGTTCTCTTCCTGCTATAGCAGGGCAGTTTTACAACTGTCAGAATGTCTCATTAACAATTATCTTTGGTGCCTCAATGGAAGTGGTAATTTCTTATGTACAAAACAGAAAAGGTAGATGACGAATAATTATTATCTTAATTGTTGTTGTATCATGTCTCGGTCCTATTGCTTTCCTTTTGCTGCTATTTGCAGAGGAGAAAAACAAGAAGTGACTACAAGACTCTTTTCAGAAAAAAACTATAAGTATTGTGGTTTTCTTTGAATAAATTTCGAAGCAGCTCTGATCAACTTGTCGGTTGTCAGAATGTATTAATATACGGCACCGCGTTTAATTTGTTTGTAATGAAACCGAAATGTTGGACGGGCTCGACTTGACCCACAGGTTAGTCTGTCGGACTTAACAGACCGGACTGATTCAGGCTCTTGAGTTAAAAACGTTGTTTCAGTTCATTTTTTTGGTCGGGCTGGACTTGGTCCATTTTCCCATCCTATTGGAAGATAAAATACCAATTACATCTACGTTGTTCCCATTAGTAAACTCGACTTCAGCTTAAGTATTCGAATTGCTCAATTAATAGAAGGGGTTAAATGCTTTTATTGATTGATCTGCTTTGGGAATATTATCTAATAGTTTTTTCAAACAAGAAATTGCATGAAAAGTTACATGAGCTCCGAGAGTATTTACGTAGTCTAAGTATTGATAGTGAACGAATATCAATCCCGTTACCAAAATCTAGCGAGGGTACAGCTCAGTTATTGAATTCTCATTTTCTGACTCTTGAGCAGATTTGTTTGTTGTTGCCCTTGAACTGTGTCCCCATGAATACGTGGCTGGAAGGCTTCTAGTTGTACTGTGGGCATAAAATGCAGGTTCAGAAGGGATGGGAAGACTGAGAGAATAGCTACTCAGCATGAGCATAACGGTCCCATGGTTGGTCTATTAGTTATGTTTTCTTGAACACAGAGCAAACCAATATGAATGCATCTTATCACTTCATTTATTGAATTGTTGTTCAATGATGGATCTACAATGTTTACAGCTGTTCCCTCAAGAAGAGAGGTCTCATACCAATTTGTTGGAAGTTTAAAGGAAATGAAAGAATAAAGCAAATACTTAAGTGGTAAAGATTAAAGAAATTTGCTGAGTAAAAGCCACACTTTTATTGAATTGGTGAAGACTTTAAATACAACCAAATTTCAAACTGAACAAAGCAAGAAAATAGGAATACATGGGACACCATTCTATGTTTAACAACTTTCTAAAAAATCTAAAACTACTTAATAAACTGTTTGAAACAGTCAAACATCTTTATTTTATTTTGAAAATAAAACAGAAACTAAATGAACGAAGAAACTGCCGGCAGCAACTGAAGTATAGCTTTAACGGGTGAGCCTACCCTGAAATTACAAATCTCTGTCCGGTTAATGTTTTAGTATGTTTTTGATTAAAACACGATGTGTCTGAATTCGACAGAGTCATTTACCTTGTAAACAGCTCCAAATCCACCTTATCCAAGTTTATTAGAATCAGAGAAGTCTTCTGTAGCAACGCGTGTTGTGTCGAAGTCGAATTGCAATGACTGAGCAATTTCAACGTCATCATCGTCTTGATTAACTTCACATGGGAAACAAATTTAAAATAGTCAGCTTTTCAAATATGTTATTACAAAAACACAATAGTGCAGTCAGAATTTGAAATCGGGTGGTACAATTTTTGAAACCGAACACAAAGGGTACATAAGCCTCTCTTTTTACATTCTCAGCGGCAACTTTACTCATGATTTCAATCATTAAAAAATCATTTTGTCTGTTTGATAGATTTTAAGTAGTCAAATAGCAATTATCATTTATAGGAAAAAATACTCTAAATTATGACAGATCATATATGCATTAGATACTTGGAACTTGCCTGCTAGAGTTTTTCTTGCCTTCCTCCTCCTTAAATAACTGCAGAGACAAAGGAGGGAAACGACAGCAACAACAACAGTAGAAACAACAACGGCAATGAAAATTATTACCGTGTTGTTGCTTCCTGCAAAAAAACAAGAATTTTATGCTGAGTGAGGTTTCAAGCATTAAGGATGATAAAATATCAAAAACAAGTACCTTCGGGGGAAGTGTAACTCAGGGAGGAAAGAGGTGATGGAGATGGTGCTGTTACATCAGGGTCTAATTTAGGGGTTTGATCGTAGAACATATCGGTTTTGAATCTAATATTACAACTTGGTCTAACAATTATACTTCCTATCGCTTTCACACAACACGATGGGATTTCTGAGATAGCCCATTCCAAGCATGAACTGCAGTCTAGCTCAGACAAATCAGGGGTGCACTGCACAAGACCATATACGTAAACGGTTTTAAAATTTGATGCAATAGCCCTACCCGTAGCATACTTACGACGAGAGTCACCTGATGCAGCCACAACTGTGAGATTCCCCATTAAGTTGGAGACTGCTTGGATAAAGTTATCCGGTTCCGTTACCTTGTTTCTGTTCTTCAAGTAGAAGCCAGGAGAATATTCCATGACACCGAATATTGGGCGATTAGAATAACGCAATAGGCATTTCCCAGTGTTCAACCACAGAAGGGCCTCTTTCTGGTTTGGACAAAGCTGTGTGATTGTGACTGCAGAATCCTTGAGGCACCCGCGGCACTCGTTTGGCTTAACTTCTCCTCTGCACAGCCCAATGGCGTTTACTTTGTCACTGTTTTGACCATATGAGAAGTTGTAGAAACCATAGTTAATTTCTGTGTGGGAATACAGCGTGAATAGAAGGGTGTTGAGATTGTTGTGATAGGTGCTATTGATTGTATAGTTCCCTTTGCTGTTATCACAGTACTGGATGTTATTCTGCGCGCTGGTTCCAGATATTAGACAAGAGAGAAGCAAAGCAAGCATGCAAAAGATTGTAGCCAAAGGTATCACCATTGGCCAAAAGATTCTTTATGTCACTTTAGAATCAAAATTTCAATCTATCATTTCCACGATCATGCCCTTTTATTCTTGTCAAATTTATCAATTTCTTTGAAATTTCTAAACATGAAATTTGAGTTGCTTTAAAAGTATATAATTATAACCCAGTTCGATATATTGATTTGTTTTAAATTTGGTGATGAATTGCAACCTGCGACCTCATTTTCTATTAAACATGCATCAATTACTTATATCACAAATGCATGTTAATTAACTATTTTAAGTATGATTTTCGTTTGTTTTGACGGATTATTTTCGTGTTCTCATCCTTCATAGACGCATTCTACCTTCTCTCTCACCGGTGGCAACACTTTATTTCGATGAACTCACCTTTTGAAAATTAGTGTTCGTTTTCGTTTTGAAAAACTTATTTGTTGAACTTGTTTGTTGTTGTTGTTTGATTGAACCTGTTTATTGTTGTTGTTTGATTGAACATCTTTATTATTTGTTATTGTTGTTTGTTATTGTTGTTGATACTATACTACACTTTCATAGTTCATGCTTTATAAAATACCAAAAACTGAAATTTGTTGTTTTTCTGTTTTTTAGGTCTCGTATAGTTATAAAAAATGATCACATTTAATTAAAACAAAAAACAAAAAAAATGATTAACGTCGAATATTGATAAAATCCAACGTTAATTTGCTTTACTATGAACGTCTGTTCTATGTTCGACGTCAATTTAACGTCTTCCAATATGAAGTCGACATCGAATTCGACGAGAAAGGCCGAAAAATACCGACGTTTTACGGTTTTTTTGTAATAATAGTATATGTAAAACTTTTACTTTAAAATAAAAAATATTTTCGAATGAATCACTTAAAAATATTACTATTTTAGGTATTTAAAGAGTAAAAATATAGAAGGGTTTTCTGGTATCATTTTTTCTAGAGCTGTCAAAAAGGGTAATCCGACTCGACCCGGCTCTATTCACCACGAGTTAATCACTTAGTGATCCAATCCAACCCTACTCACTTGTTAGCGAGTTGAAAAAATTTGAATCTGGTCCGAGGTTAAACGGGTTGGCTCAATAGCTCACTCAATTATAAATTTTTTAAAATTAAAAAAAATATAATTATTTTTAATTCAAATCTAAGTAAATTTCATTCTAAAATGATGTTAAACTCCAAAGACAATTCAAAATAAAAAAAAAATCATACAATCCAAGCGTAATCCAAACACAAGTACAAAATGCAAAGAAATAAGTTTTTAATTTTGATAATTTTTGTATCACTTGTCCATTCATAATATTGGAGTTAAATAAATAAATATGTAATATTTTTCTCTCTTGAAACATCTTTTTTTTTTATCCCCATCTACAATATAATAAAAAAATGCTAACTAATAATATTGAAAACAAAATAATAAATAATTAAACTAAATTAGATGGGTTAGTGATCCCGGCTCACCACGGATTCAACCTGGGTGAGCAGGGTTCTAAGATAGTCATCGGGTTAAAAACTAATTAGCATAAAAATATTACATTTTTTTTAAACTCAACCCGACTCAAATTCCTAGTGAACCAGATTGACTCGCGGATTACAACCTATTTGACACCACTATTTTTTTTTCTTAATCTAAGTAGAACAGTTGAGTGTGTCACTCCTATAGTAACAAAAAAAATCTACTAAATTGAAGCATCTGGCTTCATCATTAATGCTTTGTTCACCTGAGGGTATTCGCAGGAGATGATTTGGGGAAGAGCGATTGAATGGATTTGAGAGGATTTGAAGTTAAATTTTTTGTTGTTTGTTTGAGTGGACTTGGAGGTAAATGAGAGTAGATTTGGAAATAAAGTTTATGAGAATTAGTGTATGATTGTATTGATGTGATAGATAAAAAGAAATTGTTTAATTGGTATAAATTAAAGATTACCAAAACACCTTCAGTTATTAAAGTAATATAAAATGATAATTATTAATGTTATATTTAATTGTAAAAATGAAAAATGAAAAATAATTAATAAAATTAATTTTTAAAATGTAAAAAAAAATATAATTTAGTAAAATTAATTTATTTTTAAATGTCACCAAATCTTACCATGAAAATAAGTCACCAAATTAAATTTTAAAATGTAAAAAAGTTATAATTTAGTAAAAGATTTAATATATGCATTTTTTTTTATTTCAGTCTTAATTTGTTGATAGAAAAAACAATGCATACGTATGGAAGTGGGATTTGGATCTTTATATGAATAAAAATATTTTAATAGTAATTAACATCCTTAAATAAAATTACATAAAGCTAGTATGTTTTTTTTTCTTCTTTCTAACATGAATAAAAACACAAACAGGCACATCTATAGTGGTTTCAATGTTAAAAATTTGTGATGATTTTTTTTATTGGATTATTCACAAATAATCCTTTGCTCTCCATTGCCCCATCACTGCCATGGTGACCGAAGAGAAAGAGAAGGGATATGAAGGGGGAGCGGGACCTGGAGACAAGTTTCGCAAACGCCTCTCGCCGTACGATCGCCCCCCAACCTCACTCAGAAACCCTAACAGGAATAACAGCAACAACAATGATTGGTTAATCACTCACAGCGTTCACTCTCTCTTCTCCTCCCTTTTCCGCAGACGCCTTCCTCCTCCGCAAGCTTCAGGGGCACTTCAGACAAATTGCATTCTATCTCTCCAAATCTCACCACATTAGTGAGCGAACAGTACGAGAATCCTATGTTTCTCTTCAAATTCGTCTGCGCATTTTTCTTCAACTGAATGCATAAAAATTTCAAATCATCGCTCTCCAACCACCGTAAACAGTATTTTCGCTCCAAGTGAACACGGTGTAAAAAATTTAATAGAATGTCAGAGTGCAGAAATGAAATTTCATTGCATTGAGATACCATGACAAATTCAACAAGAAACTAAATGCTAGGAGTAAACATAACGTCCATACTTGTATACTGGAAAATTATAAAATACTGAAAAATATACTTTTCCAATAAAATAAATTAAAGTTTATATAAAAGATCATGTTAAATGTCTATTTCTTATTCGTTGTTGTAGCATAATTTTACGACATATTTGTAATCTGCTGCTTATCAACTTTCAATTCAAGTTGGTTTTAATTTTCTGGCTAACTTTTGTAAAACATATTCCTAAATAGTTAATGAATTTTTTTTACTAAACTATAAGAAACAATATGTAGAAGTATATTATAAATATACCTTTTTTAATTTTTATGTTTTAAAATTTTATTATAAATATACAATTTATTAATATTTTATTAATACTTTTTATACAAGTTTCTAAACGGGCCAGTAAACTTGACCAAATCATCTCCTAATATACCTGATCCTCCAACAGTCGACCGGTAACCCGGGCGACCTGACGACAGACGTCATAATATCGTATGACCGCACATTGTCGTCGACCACTTGGTGCTCGACAACCAAACAGTAATGTCGCGACATGTGACGTTCATACGACAAGTCGCCTATCCGTGTCGACACACAGGACGATCGACATACAACGCGCGATATCGTAGCATACGGTTTAACAGTTACAGATAAGCGGTTACGCATATTAGCTAACCAGCGCCGTGAATCACGGGAGTAATTGACTCAGTGTCAATACACAACCTAGCCGTTACAACTTATACATAGTCCAACTCGATAACTGCCCGGATTTTCAGGTAACAGTTTATTTTACTGTTTTAAATATACGAAACACATCAGAGAAAAGGTACGTTTTTCCCCTAAGAAGAAATATTTTGCTCTTGATCTAATTAATCACCTCCCCTTCTGACTTAAGCGTCGGAGTGCCTTTGTAGGTACCCAGCCCATCTTTACTCAGAGAAGCAGAGAAGACATAGAGAAATAGCACAGTGAGAGCAGTACAAAGAGAAGTGGTCCCGAGTTGTTTGGTTCGAATCTTGGTCTCCACATCCCTACTGAAACATTTTGGCGCCCCACGGTGGGCGCCAAAATGTTTCGGTGTAAACTTTGTCCGGTGTGTCTTTGTTGCTCCTGGCTGTCTGGGATGCTTGCTCTTTTCCAATTGTTGTTGTTCATACTCTCCAATTGTTGTTGTTCATACTCGCCAAAGGAAGGGGAGGTACCTGCAAAGATACTCCGACGCTCAAGTCAGATATGAGTTATGGAGCTTCAGCTCTCAAGAGAGTGATTATGATACTGCTCTGAAATATTATTTGGAGTCTCTAGGCATAAAGAGAACGTACCTGGCCCTTGGCCCTGTTATTGTATTTATAAGCAAAATAAGAAATAACCACCTTACCTAAAAATGTGGTTAGTGGCTTTATAAATATCTTAAATATTTTATGTAATAAATATAATATTTAAGATAAAATATCTTACTACATGCTGATCCATTCTTATTTATATTTTAAGTGGCTTGCAATTTTTAGGTAAAACCTAATCTGATTTGGAACCAATATATATTCAAACATATTTTTAAAAAGTAAATAAATAAAAAATCAAATAAAATATTTACTTTTAAACTGTAAATAGTGCTAACAAAATTCATTTTAATTTTAAATGAAATAATTTAATATACATATTGTAATACACACATAATATTTTTTCAAGTATAATTATTATTTTATCAAATAAATATCTCAATAAATCTACATATTATATCGATTTAAGCTTATTTATATTGTAGCGTAGAATAGGACTAACATGTTTTCTGAATTCCTGTTAGTATTTGAAAAGATCTTTAAGATAGAAATTCTCATTATCATTAAAGAGAACAGTATATGTATAGTCACAAAGAGAAAACATAACGGTATTTATATACAGATTAAAGAAAGATAAAGCTAATACTAAGTTTATGACTGTTACAACTGAAAAATAGAAGAATTTATATATATATATATATATATATATATATATATATATATATATATATATATATTGATAAAATATATCACAGATATGGAAACAATGGGAGAATAAAGAATTATTAAGCATCTTGGACTCAAACATAAAAGAAAGTTGAAATTTATCAAATTTATTCATATTAGTTTATTATGTGTTAAGAAAATCCAAATATTAAAAAAATAAAAATAAGGATAACAGAAAAAAATATTATTAAACATTTAAGCCAAAATAATATAATTTTATTTTAATATCAAATATAAAAAAATTATAATTATGTAAATATTATATAAAAGAACCAATAACAATTAGATAAAAATTAAATAATATGGACAAAAATAAAAATACACCTTAGAACAAAACTAATATATTTTAGATTATCTAATAATTATTAAAGGTGTTTTAATTAAATAATTTTTCAAAAAATCATAGAAAAAATATAGTATTATCAAGTATTTAATTCATTTTTACCGATATTAAGAAAGAAATTATAATTATATAAATATCAAATAAAATAAAATTAAATAATTATAAAAAATAATACAAAAATGTATATGAGAAATAAGTTACGAAACTAAAGACAAAACAAAAGTTAATATAAATTTGTATAGATTATCTAACAAAATAAAGATGATTTAATAATTTATAACTATGTCCCATATGAGAATGAAAGATGGATATTAAGAATTTATGGATACAAGGAATATATATATATATATATATATATATATATATATATATATATATATATATATATATATATATATATATATATATATATATATATATATATATATATATATATATATATTCTTTATTATCCACATACTCCTAATTCACAAGAATTATACCTGTATTGATCAAATACAGGGATTTTTTTTATCAAAACCAAAACAAGTCTAAATAATAATAGCAGAAATTGTCGTCCGTACCTCTAATTTGTAAATATATAAGAATTTTTTATCTACCAAAATATATTTGAATTGAATTAAGATTTATTTAGTGATAAACTAGTTGAAAGAAATAAATTCTGTTTGACAGAGCATGTATATATGTCAAAATTTATCTAACAAATTGAAAAGTGGTGAATTGAGTTTCTTGGATGGAGTTTTGGTATAGTAAATGAAGCGGCAGAAGATGAAGAAGAAAAGAAAAAATGTAAATTATGAAAAAGGCTATGAAATTTCTTATATGTTTAAGAGAGTTGTAAGAAATGGATTAATGGAGTCCACACCTGAGTTCCAGTTTTGTTAAATGAAACCTGACCTAAATTCTACCCATTAATAAAATCTATTATTGAACGTGGGAGATATTATAGTATGAATGGGCTGCACTCAATCATATTTTCGTTACTGAGACCAATATTCACACACAGATACAAGGCATTCAGGACCTAAAATTTCTAAATTTTTTTATCAATAGAAAATAATTAATAAAATTTCTAAATTAATAAAGTAGAAAATTTAGGGTAATATACCACCTTATTTACTCCTAATTTTTATCTTTGCAATCTCATAATGATTTGAGGCCAAGGTTATGATCAATCACATTAACCTTATATTTAAGAGCATCTAAAAACCTGATTTGGTATATATTAAGAGCGTGAACGACAACTGTCCATTCGCACGTAATGCTATGTCATACGTATTTTTCTCATTTCCCTGAGTGTTACGGCGACAGAATCACAGAGCTACAATTAAATTAATCAAAATTTTGACCTTTTAAATCATCTTAGAACTTTACCTATTTATTGAAAAAATCTAACTTTAAAACGTTTAATTAAAAAGGCATAAACAATCAATTAAAATAAGAAAAATAGATAATAAAAAACTCAAAGAGCCGAAACTATAATTGAGATGAATAATCATAAAATATTAGTAGGTAATTTTTTTTACTTTTCCCGTTGATTTTTTTAGTAAATGGAAAAGTAAATAATAATTTTAATATTTTCTATAGAAATCTCTGAAAGAAAAATATGACTTTATAATAATAAAATAAAAAATACCAACAAATACCTATCTTAGATGACGAAAGACTATTTTGCGTGGAAACGTTTGGAACACGCGAGAAAATAAACGATGAAAAGTCTTCCTAGAATGACGGACTCGACTCCATGTGTGGAAAATTTCCTTGTTGTACTGTCTTCTTTCTCCAGTTTTTATTATATAAAGATGGACCAAAAGTCTCCTCAAAACGATTCAGGTGCAATGTTTGGCAATTTTCTTATTGTACTGCTTTTCCTGATTTTTTTAACAAAAATAGCAAAATATGATGTAAAAATAGGAAAATGTTTTTTTAATAATTTTCTTTTACTTTTTTATCATGATGAGTCTCTCTTTTAACTATTGGGATTAATCAAATAGTGACAATTATAAAAAAGTTATTAAAAAAGTTATTAATATATTAAAGTATGCTATACGAAAAAGAAAATGTTATTTTAATAATTTTTTTTACAATAATTTATGTATTAATTTGTGATTAATTCGTTTTAAATATATATATTAATAAAATAATAATATATAATTTATTTTTAAAAAATTTTTAAAAAGAATTGTTATCATATTTTCAAAAAATACTATTGAAAAAAAGAAAAAAAGAATTTAACAAATTCTTTTTTTTATATAATCTGTTTATACGATTCCATTTTAAATATAAATATTAATAAAATAATGACACATAATTTATTATAAAAAAATAGTTAACATAATCCTAACAAAAATTATGTTTTTCATTCAGTTGTCAGCATCCTAAAGAAATTATTTAATAGAACCCGTTACCATTTATTAAATCATACTCTTAAGACCGAGTTACGGGTAAGAAAAAAATTTAGTATAATAGATAAAAGTCTTTGTTTCGTGACCTTTAAATTCTACTCCATCTCATCATATATGAACCATACTCAAAGAACCATTCTTGAACTCATCCATGGCTTCGTATCTCAAATACGTGATACCCTTTATATTTTCTATCATCTTCAACTTCTCTGCCATTAGAGCACAGGGCCTTTCTTATCAGTACCAAGTTTGTTCAACAAACAAAT
This sequence comes from Vigna angularis, assembly GCF_016808095.1. Lineage (NCBI taxonomy): Eukaryota > Viridiplantae > Streptophyta > Magnoliopsida > Fabales > Fabaceae > Vigna > Vigna angularis. The sequence goes on along the minus strand of NC_068972.1, from coordinate 4,381,941 downwards.
TCACTCCCAATAGCACCTTCCAAAGCCACCTCACAACCCTCTTCTCTTCCTTAACTTCTGAAGCCTCCAACAATGTCCAATTCTTCAACAACACCATCACGGGGATAGACTCTTCCTACACAGTCTACGGATTATTCATGTGCAGGGGTGACATCCCCTCCGACATGTGTAATCACTGTGTCGGAAACGGAACACAGAGACTATCCGCAGACTGCGCCTTGTCCAAAGCAGCAGTGGTGTATTACGATGAGTGCATAGTTAGGTATTCCAACCGTTCTTTCTTCTCCAACCTAACCATGCAAGCTGGTTATGCCCTTTGGAACCCCACCAACATGACCAACCAAGAAAGCTTCAAGATTTTACTGTATGACACCATGAACAAAACTGCGGATGAAGCAGCCCATTTTCCTACTGGTTCTAAAAAGTTCGCCACAAGGGAAACAAGCATAGACATATTTCAGAAGCTCTATTGTCTTGCTCAGTGCACACAAGACCTGTCTCCCGGCGATTGCAGAAGCTGTCTGGATAGCTTGATAAACTTGGATCTTCCGGACTGCTGTGCTGGATCCCAGGGAGGAAGAGTTTATTACCCGAACTGCATCATCAGGTTCGAAATTTACCCTTTTTTTCGATCCCTTTCAACGGCACCAACACCATCACCGGCAGGACTCGTTCCTCCGACCAATTCAGGAGGTGAGTTATGTTTAATATTACATGCTTCTATCATCTCCATGGCTGAATGAAGATTTGAGCTTTGACTATTATAGTATTATCATTAATTTATCATATATCCTTTCACTGATTTTGCTTTCTTTGTCTTGTAGCAACGCAGTTCTGTTTATTATTATCCACAATCAATCGCATATGTTATAATTTTGTATACGAATGACATACACTTCTTGTGCAGAAAATAAAAGAAGTCAATCTCGAACAATTACCTTAATTGTTGTTCCCATTGTTAGTTTGGCGACTTTCGTGAGTCTAATTTACTATGTTCTCAGGAGAAGACCGAGAAAGCTTCGTAAGATTCTTCTTAGAAAAAATTGTATGTATTACAGTTCTAAAAGAAACTTCAGTTTTAATATTATTGATTCTAAGACTTTAAAAAGTTCATAAACTTATAGTTCATACATATCGGTTCAGTTGGGGAAGAAAGTTCCACTCTAGAAGGATTGCAATTTGATTTGGCCACCATTAAAGTAGCAACAAATAATTTTTCCCTTGAGAACAAGATTGGAAAAGGTGGATTTGGAGAAGTTTATAAGGTAAGAAAATATGATAAATTCACATTTTAGTAATATTTTTTAAATAATGGGTTTTTGTATAATAAATTTATATTTTAGTTAATTTTTTAAAATTATGGTTTTTGTTTATAGGGTATTCTTATGGATGGACGACATATAGCTGTTAAAAGACTTTCAACAAGTTCTAGACAAGGTTCAGTCGAGTTTAAAAATGAAATTTTATTGATAGCCAAACTTCAACATAAAAATCTTGTGACGTTGGTAGGATTTTGTTTGGAAGAAGAAGAGAAAATCCTTATTTACGAGTATGTATCAAATGGTGGTCTGGACTACTTTTTATTTGGTAAACAATTTTTAACTTTACACTTTTCGATCAATTTAAATTATTTATTTGTGTAACTCAACTTAACATATAGACATAAAATATTACTCTTTTTTTTTATTTGATATATCAGGGAATCCAGAGGAGAAGTTAAATTGGTATCAACGCTATAATATTATTAAAGAAACTGCTTTTGGAATTCTTTATTTACATGAATATTCTCGACTTAAAGTTATCCATCATGATCTTAAATCAAATAATCTAAAATTTCAGATTTTGGATTGGCTAGAATCATAGACATAGAGCAAAATCGCGTGAAAACTAATCGAATAGTTGGAACATAGTAAGTTTTGAATTCTAACTCATTAATTTCTTTTTCAGTCTTTTACATTATACCATTTGACTATTTTTTTTTACAGTGGTTATATATGTCACGTGAATATGCAATGTTTGGACAATTCTCAGAAAAATCAGATGTTTTTAGTTTTGGAATTATCATTTTTGAGATTATTACTGGTAAGAAAAATGGAAATTCTTACGGACCAAACCAAGGTGAAGAAGGCTTGATGACTAATGTGAGTATAATCATTTCCTATATATAATCTAAGAAAAAAAATGCAACAACTTCAATATGTAATTAATTTGATATTCGTTGCAGGTTTGGAGAAATTGGACGAATCGAACACCATTGAGTATACTTGAATCAAATATGAAAGAAAAATATTTTCAAAGTGAAGTGATTCGTTGCATTGAAATTGGTTTATTATGTGTCCAAGAAAATCCAGACGTAAGACCTACAATTGCAGAAGTTGTTTCTTATCTTAATGATCTGACACTTGAATTGCCATCTCCTCAAGAACCAGCATTTTTCTCCCATGCAATAGATCCAAAAATAGTCATTAAGCAGCAGGGGTCAAGTTCCAACTCATCTGTCATTGCTTCTATACCATTTTCTATCAATGAAATGTCTATCAGTGACTTTTATCCACGATGATATGTCTTGTCTATTGGTTCTGCCACATTCATTCGTTACTTAGTTAATTCTTTTTCTCTAGGGTCATCCGATTTGTTTGGTATGGGGTATCATGTGTGGCCGTCTGGACTATACAGTACAAAAAGTTTTTGAAAAATTATTTTTGTAATAGGAATGTGGTGATTGTCTTATAGAAAAAAAAATCATTTTTTTAATGTGTTTCGAAAAATGAAATAAAAAATGATAAGATGGTGGAAGAAATTTGATATAATATAGCCAAGAAACTTTACTCTTTATGTTATAGCCTCATAGGCCAACAATCAATCACTATCACAGCCCATCTATTTTGACTATTAATACCACCTAAAGTACTGATCACACCTTTCATTTCCTTTACTATATTTACTCCTATTGGTTTTTTAATTTTAATAATCTGTTTAAGTCTAACAAACTCAAGCTCAATCTAATTTGTATATAAACACAAATCCTAGTATTATGTTTTCACCCGCCAATTTAAAATATCCAACTCCCCATCCAAAACTAAAACAAACACAAATTACATAGTATTTTAAACACATAAATTAAATCAGTTACAAGTTAAACATAAGTTAAATTTAATTATCACATAAATGTGTTATTAATTATTAATATAATATTATTTATATATATGTCAGTTCTTTGTTAAACCAAAATACTTTGCGTACAAGTATTTTATTATCTCAGGAAAAGTCTTTTCCATAAATTGACTGATCGAAAGACCTGAAGTATGATGTACATGAATAATGAACTATTAATTTATCTCTTCTTACGTTCTCTCTCTCAACAGACACCACGGACATGTGGTTACTCGTCTGCCTTTACTTTTTGGGTTTCTTGTTCAATTTTTCCATAACCGATGCGACTGAAATTTACTACCTGAATCACAGTTGTTCAAGCAACAAAACCTTCGCTCCAAACAGCACCTACGAATCCAATCTCCGAACCCTCCTCCCGTCCCTATCTTCCCATGCCACCACTGCACTATTCTTCAACACCACATCGGATGGTGGAGACGGCAAGGAAATCATTTACGCCTCCTTCATGTGCCGTGGCGATGTCACCAACCACACGTGCCAAGAGTGCATCAGAACTGCAGCCCAACAAATATCTCAAGTGTGTCCCAACTCCAAAGAGGCCTTAATTTGGTACCACGAATGCTTGGTTCGTTATTCGAACCGTTGTTTTTTCTCCACCTTGGAAGAGTGGCCAAGATTCAACTTCATTGATTACAACGTAACGAATTCAACGAACGAGAAGGGAAGTTATGGGTTCTGGTTGTTATCGAAAACGTTGAGTGATGCTGTGGGTGAGGCAGCGAACGCTGGTCCCGCGGGCACCATGAAATTTGCAACAAAAAACGCTTCCGTGTTTGGGTCCCAGCAAATTCATACTCTGGTTCAATGCACGCCAGATCTATCAAGCGAAGATTGCAGTGAGTGTTTGGGTGATATTATGAAAGATATTTCTTTGTGTTGTCTCGGAAGGATCGGTGGAATGGTTCTATATCCCAGCTGCACTTTGATGTTTGGGTCCAGACATTTCTACAGAGACGTTATCGTTGCTTCGAATGCCACACAAGAATCATTACCTTCAGGTAAAGTCTCATGCGCCAAATGTTTCCAGAAACCTAATCTTGAAAAAAAAAAATCTTCTTTATAATTTAAAACTAGTTTACGTATGTGCAAATTTACAGAAATAAATATTTTTTATTATTTGTTCTAAAATTAATTTCCCATAAGTTTCCTCTGAATTAACTTTGCATAATTTTCTTCACCGTGCTTTGATAAACAAACCTTAATTTTCGTCCATTAAATACATAACTTGTTTGGTGATGCCACTTCAACTACTCACACCCGTTTTTCTAAGGTAATAGTATGACATGTTTAATATCTTTGCTTACTTTTCTAAGGTAATAGTATGACCCGTTTTTCAACATTTAAAATAACATAATATTTAGTAAACAAATTAAATATTAATAATCTCTTTTCCTTTTATCCACACACTCCGAAAACGATGTATATGTTCATCAATCTTTATCCAGGAATAAAATATTTTTGAATCAAATTATAAACTTCAATTCCTGCATTAAGAAAATTAATTTATAAATTTCACTTTTATCGCATTCACACAAAATAAATTAGAAAAAAGATTAAATATCTTTTTACACTAAACGACGGCAAGGTAAACCGTTTTTCTTACTCGCTTTAGTACTACAAGACTCCTTTTACAATTTTTAGTTTGAATCAGAATAACGACTTTATTTCGTGTGTAGGAAATAAAATGATTTCACCTGGAGGAATTGTTACGGTTGTCATCTTTCTTGGCTTCACAATGCTAATCTCTTTTCACTGTTATTTCTTATGGAGAAGAGCAAGAAAGCGCAAGTATAAGGTTCTTTTGAAAGAAAACTGTAAGTATTTTAACAACAATTTTTAATTTCTAACTATGCATCCAAGCCTGAAAAAATTGCAAACTTAATTTAACAATTTGCTATACATGTGTAGTTGGTCAAGAAAGTGTCACTCTAGAAGGATTACAATTTGATTTGGTCACAATTCAAGCGGCAACAAATAACTTTTCAAATGAAAACAAGATTGGAAAAGGTGGATTTGGAGAAGTTTACAAGGTAAAAAGATATCATAATCATAATATTTTATTTTATATTAAACTTAGTTAAATTTCAAGCACTTAATAAATTTAGGTATTTTAATTAAATTTTTGTTAAAAAAGTTGTTCTATAGAGTATCTTAAATATTTTTTTTTTGTTTAAGTACTTTAGTATGTGTTTTTTTTAAGTTAATTAGACTGAGACTATTACTTTCATCTTCCCATCCCTGACATATCTATGAATATATTAATTTCTTTTTTAATTTCTTCTAACTTATCAATCAACCTGTATTTTCTCTTTCTAAGAGTAAGTTGAGTAACAAGTTGAAAGAGATTATGAAAGAAGGAACAATTTGATTGACTGAGTTAGAGATGATAAGATGAAAATAAAGATCATATCATTTTGTTGACAACAAAAATCAAATAACTGAATACTTAGAAAAAAAGTTTAAAAAAAATATTTTAGACATTCAATATAACAAAAAAAAAAGTTATTAGTAACTCAATTACAAAAAAAGTTAATTTATGAGTTATTTAAATTAATTGAATCATATGATTATATTTCTCACTTTAACAGTGTTGTGTCTTTTTAGGGCATCTTATCTTCTGGACTACATATAGCAGTAAAAAGATTATCACAAAGTTCTACACAAGGTTCCGTTGAATTTAAGAATGAAGTTTTATTAATAGCCAAATTACAACACAAAAACCTCGTGGAGCTAATAGGCTTTTGTCTAGAGGCACAAGAAAAGATACTTGTATACAAATTCATGCAGAATGGGAGTCTTGATAAATTTCTCTTTGGTTTGATACTTGATCTTACACTCTTGAAATTTAGCATTTTTTTCGTACATTATACTAGGCTAAATATGTATTTGCCTACTTTCCTCATTCACCTAATAAACATTGCAGGTCATCAACAAAAAATGTTGAGCTGGTATGAACGTTTCAAAATTATAGAAGGAATTGCTCGAGGAATTCTTTATTTACATGAACATTCTCGACTTAAAGTTATACATCGTGATATCAAACCTAGTAATATTTTATTAGATGAAAATATGAATCCTAAAATCTCAGATTTTGGTATGGCTAGAATTATGGAAATAGACCAAGATCGTGGAAAGACCAAACGTATAGTTGGAACATAGTAAGTTACAAAATTTCATTTGTATCTCCTTTCACTTTTTTACATGATATATTTTAATTAATTTATATTTTTGTTTTTTCTATAGTGGTTATATGTCACCAGAATATGCAATGTTTGGACAATTTTCTGAAAAATCAGATATTTTTAGTTTTGGAGTTATGGTTTTGGAGATTATTACAGGAAAAAAGAACACAAGTTCTCATGAATCACGTTACATGCCAAATGGACTCATGAGCTATGTGAGTATAATAGTTACATTTTTTTTTATGTGTTGGTCATACTTATGAAATCAAATTCACTTAATTTAAATGTTAAGAAATAGTTTCAAATATCATTGTTTCATAAATTATTGTAGGTTTGGAGAAAATGGATGGATGAAACACCATTGAGCATATTAGACCCGTTTTTGGAAGAAAATTATTCTAGAATTGAAGTAATTAAGTGTATTCATATTAGTTTATTATGTGTTCAAGAAAACAAAAATATTAGACCTACAATAGCAGATGTTGTTTCATATCTTGATGGTCGTCACACGATTGAATTTCCATCTCCACAAGAACCAGCATATTTGTTGTTCGACAAGATGGATACAAAAATAGTCTCAGAACACTATTCTGTTAATGAGATGTCCATCAGTACATATTATGCTCGATAATAAGTTAATTCAAAGTTTTGATAACATTTTTACTTATGTTTCTAACGTGGAATATGCTTTTAAGTGACCTATATCCCACTAACTAAAAACTTTGTTTATATCTTAACTTAATTCATTCACTTCTTTTAATATGATATTCTTCTAATAACATGTGGACTTATTTTTAATAGTGAAATAAAAATTTAGATATAGCTATAAACTACGTTTGATTTGAACATTGCTAATATTAAGTTTATTTAAGTTTTTATTATGTGAATCATTTAGTAGCAAGTACTTGATATACTTTGATTATAAAATTGTTTGACACTTTATCAAAAACTTTATCACCTAATAATTCACATTGTAGTTAGTCAGTATGTAAACTGTCTTTAATCATGCATTTATTAGTTATTTGTGACATGATTTACGAAGTTGGTAACTATTTCATATATATATATATATATATATATATATATATATATATATATATATATATATATATATATATATATATATATATATATATATATATATATATATATATATATATATATATATATATATCTTTTACAAAATGTACATAACATTGTCTAAGAAAATATATTTATAATGAGTAAAAAGATTGTTATTGTACATAGATTATAGTTCATTAATATTCTACGTGAATTTATTTAAATGGTTGCATATTCTATTCTTTCCTATGTTATGTTTATTCTTATTTTCTATGTTTGAGTTGGTATTTATTTATATGTTAATGTTATCCTATTGATCATTTGTTAAAATTCACTTCATATTTCACTTAAAAATAAATAAAGGGACATTGATCTTGGTTGACATATGTGATACAACACTCCATGCTGATTGGGATGGTAACGGGGACAGTATGCTAATTAGGATGGTAATTAAACAAATTAAGTGCACATTTGACTATGTCATATCTACCTTTAAACTAAAAAATCATCTATATCTCCATGTATGAGGTTTTTTTTATTCTCTATCTATACATACTGGGGAATGTGTATATATATATACTCGTTGTAATGTTCCCATTATTATATAAATAATTATTATTCAATTAAAATTAGAACATTTTTATGTAGTACAATCAACACAATTATATATATATATATATATATATATATATATATATATATTTTATATGTTTGTAATTTATCATAAAATATTTCAAAAACATATTTTGTATAATATTAAGAGTTATACATTAAAATAAAAGACTATCTAAATATTTACTATCTCCTAATAATATTAATAATTCTCCTAGTTAATCTACAACAGATCTTTTAACAATTTTTCTTACCACTTTTATTGAGCATGTTGATGTTATATTAGCATAACAAAAAGATATAAAAGAAAAATATGAAATGAGAAAGATATTTGTAAACTTTAAATATCAATCTTAACAAATCAAACAAACAATACACTTATTAGAGATCTCTCATTGGACTTACCATCATAAGACTCAATATCATTTTATCATACATTAATTTATATTCCACTTTTAATGATAAATTATGAACATCAAAAAGTTACTTTGAAAAGTAAATACGTAGTTAAAGTATTTCTTATAAAAACATTGGTACAACCATAATTGACACATACTCACTACCTAATATTGACAATGGTAAATAGGTATGGGTTAGTCTCAAATTTGATTAATGAATATCTTAATCCAAAGCACTATTTTGAATTTTTCAAATTTTTAGCTACTTTGATAAAATGTTTTTTAACCCACCATAGTCTCTGTCTTTCATCCCACAATGTACCAAATTGTGACTTCCCAAAAATACTTCACATCAAGTTGATCTTAAGTCATTTGAACCAAACATGAGACTTTCTTGCAAAATGTGACAACTATCAAGATATATTCTTTTCCTTAAACAATGTTTATACATCATCCAAACAAGTACAAATAATATAAACACAATAATAAAACATAGAGATAACTTTCTTTTATTCAAGTTCACTAAATAAAAAAAAATATTAACTTTTATTTGTTTGTCATAATTTTAATCTTTCAAAACATTTTAGAAAGGGAAAAAAGAGAAATATTTAAACTGTCCTAAATTTCGACTATTAAATAATGTAAAACTATTTAAGGTAATAAGAACAAATATAATTATTTTAAAACATATATTAAATAACATCCTTAATTTTTATAAACATTCTCGTATAACTAACTAAACATAAATTGATTGATATATTAAAAAATATAATTTGTGGTCCCTTATAAAAACTAACCAAACATACATTGATTAATATATTAAAAAAATATAATTTATGGTCGCTACCATGTAACATTTATTAAAAATTTACTCAACTTTAATTCAACGAAAGAAATATTTTTTTTTATTTTACATTTTTTTAAAATTTAGACTTAATTATCATAGATAATAATATGTATTACTTCAAAATAATAACTTTTCAATTTTTAAGGTTGAGTTACTTAGATAAATAACTAAAAGATTTTTAAGCAAATTTTTTAAAATTATATTACTTAGAAAATATAATTGAAATAATTTTTAAGTAAATTTTAAATATTGCATGTTTTGGGTGTAGGGTCAAGTAACTATAAACACCTTCAAAATTTCTTCTCCAATGTCGTTCGAGTAGTTATGTCCTCACTTCTCCTTCATCTTCATTCCAACCATCCGGAGGGATACCTGCCAAATGTTATCTAATGCTTAAATTAGCAAACAATTCTTACAGAGTCAGAGCAATAGTTTTAAATGCACAGTAAATGCGATCACCTACCTCTTACCTCTTATCTTTATTTATAGTTTTTGAAGTGGGTCTATAATTAACGAAGTCTTTAATCACGGCCCAATTTCGACCCATTAGACTAATTAATACTTGCATGTAAACCTGTTTCTTAATGTCTCTAGAAGAATGTTTTCGGGTCAGTTGTCCGACCTCTGTTTACATATGAGCTAAACGGGTCTTTAAGCTTATTTTGGTTTCGTCACGAGGATCTATTGAGTTAGACTGTCTATCTCACCTTTAGTATGTAGGAACGTCCGATCCTATGATACATTGCATAATATCTATTAAGAATTTGAGTTTAAGGTTTACAATTTAAAATCTTTATAATTGAATCAAATAAAATATTATATAAAAAATATATTTAACATGAATTTTAGAACCACTACTAAATAGAAAATAGTTTAAATTAAGATTTTTAATATTGGTTGAGTAATTAAAGTTAAAAGAGATAGCCTTTTTAAATTTTTTTTTTACCTATTTACAGATTTATATTTTTTCTTTTACAGTGAAATAAAAATAAGTAACACAAGCAACATGTGAATAAAATGTAGTAATAAATAATTATTATAATAATCTTATAGATAATCCACCCGCAACAAACCACAATCATAATTTTTCCTTCTTATCTTTTGCTTCTAAAACAAAATTAATATTTAATTACATGTTGGATACATATGAAAACGAAGCAGTGAACAGTAATTAAGAGTATCATGTAGTCTTTATACAATTAATGTGATCTCTACCCAACACATTATATTCATTCATAACACTAAAGAAAAAAAACATGAATAAACAATGACTTATAAATTACTATAAATATAAGATATTACTAAAGCAAATATTTTATTACTTACCTTTCTACTATTTTGTTAATTTTTTCGTCATTATTGACATCAGCCCGTGGTTCAATAATTTGACTAAATGATAATATATGAGAATGCTATGGTTAGGTCCACGTCAATGACTACAGGCAAAATGGCACATAGCGAAGTTGGCTTCTACTATCACGTGTCCGTGCTGACTCCACCACCAATAATTGACAATGCCGCACCCTCTCAAATGCACATTTGTTTTTACCGGGAATATAACTTTTTAAAAATTTACAAAAAAAGATAATTTAAAAAAAGTTATAAATAAAGATAAAACAGAACATTTTAAGCGAGTCTTTTTTTTATATAATTTCAACAAAAATTAAATCAAATTTGTAATACATCTTTTAAAATATATTAAATTAAAGTAGTGAGATATTAATATGATTTTATTTTATAAATTATATTGCATGACAGAGATGGTCATGTAATCATCTCATGACCAAGTCGACTAGACGACTCTTAAGAGTAGGAGTGATATGTAAAACTATTTGAAAATTATAAATATACATCAAAGATTAGAAATAGATATTTACATTTATCATACATTTATTATTATTTGATTGAACTCTCATACGGAGAGACAGTGGACAAGGATCGAATAACCTTTGTCATTGTATCACTCCAACATAATTTATTTCAAGTGAAAAGTTGTGTCAAATGATACAATTTGCCTATAGCTATGATGTTTTTTAAAAATATCTATTTTGATAAGTTAAAAGAAAAAACCAGTTTGGTGAAAAACCCTCAAATGCCATATTCCATAAACTATCCACGGAATAGAAGGGAGGAGAATGCATTCGCTACGTTTCTAAAACAGTCAGATTAAATTAACTTTCGTAAGAGATAAAGAAGCAGTTGTCACATCTAATAAAAATTATAATCTATTTACAATCATTTATATATTATTGAACTAGTTTTAAATACAAAATATGAAACCACGACTTGTGATATTTTACTTTGTTGACAAACCTCAATCCAATTCATAGACCGCGGCCGTCTCTGACTTCTATCCCTTCACGCGCATCTGCATGATGCCATCACTCGTTTCTTCGTCTCAGTCAGTGCAGAGATTTTGCAGCACATGAGAATCATGATTACCAAGTCCAAAAATAGTCTAAAACTGTTCCTTTTTTGCACCCTTGTGCTCACCGTTACAGAAACATCTGCTTCGGTGTTCAACAACGTTAGCTGCTCCAGCAACCACACTTTCACTCCAAACACCACCTTCAATGCCAACCTCAACACCCTTCTCTCCTACCTTTCCTCCAACGTCACCAACAACTTTAGATTCTTCAACACAACATCTGGGGAGGGTTCGGACACCGTCTATGGCCTCTACATGTGCCGTGGAGACGTGCCGTTTGCTCTGTGCAGAGAGTGTGTGGGTTTCGCGACCCTAAGCATAGCCTCGTCGTGTCCCACATCGAAAGAGGCTGTGATTTGGTACAACGAGTGTTTGTTGCGCTACTCTTACAGGTTCTTCTTCTCTAAAATGGAAGAATGGCCACGGCACCAGGTCAATATCCCATTGGGGGATCCTGTCGTTTTGCACAGTAATAAATTCTACACTGCTTTAGGATCCATTTTCGATGAACTTCCAAATCAAGCAGCACTGGCTCTCAGAGGGTCCAACCCTTATGCTGTTAAGCAAGAAAACGCTTCTGCGAGTGTGACCCTGTATGGCCTCGCTCAGTGCACACCAGACTTGGCCGCCGGAGATTGCAAACGGTGTATCGCCGATGCGGCGGCGGAATTCGCCGTGTCTTGTTGCGGAGGGAGCATAGGGGCAAGTGTTCTGTTTCCCAGTTGCATTGTTAGGTATGAAACGTATCCGTTTTATCAGCATTCAGGAACCTCCGCGCCAACAACGATTAAGGGTAAGTTTGTTTTCTTTTGTTTCTCGAATGAAAATGTTGGATTCTTTGGTTTAAAGAATAGCAGAGAGAGAAAGGTTTATCAAAGTTTTAATTTGCAACCAATCACAGTTTAGTCACAATCCTTGAAAATACAAGTGGCCAATCAGATTGTAAATATTGTAGTCCCGATCATCCACATATTTTGAGGTTGGCTAATAAGTTGGAAAGAATAAGAGAACAGAGAAAGCAAAAGATTTTAATTGGAGAAGGGAAAAATACTTTCTTTATTTGACTTCTAATAGAATAACCAGAAATTTTCACTGATCTCATTTTTATATATATAAAAAAACGAGATTAACTAATTCTTGAACTCAGACAACTCTTCATAAATTGCTTTCTGCAAGAGATAATAAGATTTGTCTGATGACAGTAAGCACGAATATTCAACTGTGGCTTCATATAATTAGCATACTTGTCGAATATGTGCTGTATTGAGTTTGATCATTAGTTGATTAATTTTGTACAAAAGAAAACGTTGAAATGGTGTTGACGGTGTGTGGTTTGTCAATATGACACGTTTTGACAGGTTCAGGAAATATTCGCACTGAAGTGATTGTGATAGCCGTTGTCATGGTTGTCGTTTTGGTAATCATTTTTTTCTTTGGCTACTACGGTTTCAACCGCATTAAAGCGAGAAAGAAAAGCAAGGCCAGTGACGACAGAGAAAACTGTAATATCAACGAACCTGTTATATCTTCAATATTGGAGCTTAGTAGAAAAGCCTATAGTTTTTTTTTTCTTTATATTTATTACATGTACTCGGTGTGAGTATTTCCAATAACTGCTCTGTGAATTGTAATGCAGTTGGGGTAGAAATCAGTGTCTTGGAGTCCTTGGAATTTGATTTTGCTACAATTGAAGCAGCAACAAACAAGTTTTCTGAAGACCGCAGGATCGGCAAAGGGGGTTACGGAGAAGTCTACAAGGTAACATAAATGCGATGATCAATGTGTCATCTATATTGTTTTCTTGTTCTATTCTAACGGCATGTAATCACAGGGAATCCTTCCTAACGGTGAAGAAGTAGCTGTAAAGAGATTGTCAACAAATTCTAAGCAGGGAGCGGAGGAATTCAAGAATGAAGTGTTGTTAATAGCTAAACTTCAACACAAAAATTTGGTGAGGTTAATAGGATTTTGCCAAGAAGACAGAGAGAAAATACTTATCTATGAATATGTCCCTAACAAAAGCCTTGATCACTTTCTATTTGGTAAGACTTTTCAGTATTTGTTTCTGCTCTGAGTTTTACATTGCAATTTTAATCGAATGTGAAATAAATATTGATTTATACTTTTGTAATGTATTTGACTAATGGTATCTGTAGATCCCGCAAAACACAGAATATTAACTTGGTCAGAGCGGTATAAAATCATTAAAGGAATTGCAAGAGGAATTCTTTATCTTCACGAAGACTCTCGTCTTAAGATTATACATCGTGATATCAAACCAAGCAATGTTCTATTGGACAATGACTTCGATCCAAAAATCTCTGATTTTGGCATGGCAAGGATGGTAGATACAAACCAGATTCAAGGATGTACGAACAGAGTTGTGGGTACATAGTGAGTTGCAAACCCTTACATTTTTCAAAAGTACATTTTTATTTATGTAATTCGTTTATTTATCATCATGAAATAATTGTGATAATTTCTGAATACTCTCACGTCCCTTATAATCTCCATGCTGATTGTTTTCTGCATTCTTCATTTTCAGCGGTTACATGCCTCCCGAGTATGCCATGCATGGACACTTTTCTGAAAAGTCTGATGTATTCAGTTTTGGAGTTATGATTCTTGAGATTATCAGTGGAAAGAAGAATTCTTGTTCTTATGAATCATCTCGTGTTGATGATCTCTTGAGTTATGTGAGTATTCAATTCTTGTTTCTTCTTATTGACTGATGTTCTCTGAACCATAGTTCAAAAGAGACATAAACAAAGTTTAAGAAAGTGATAAAGGAAAATCTTGAATGGGTAATTAATTTCAGGCATGGAACAATTGGAGGGATGTATCACCATTTCAATTGTTGGATCCGAGTCTTGTGGAATCTTACAGTCCAAACGAAGTTGAGAAATGTATGCAGATTGGTTTATTGTGTGTGCAAGAAAATCCTGATGACAGACCAATAATAGGAACCATCGTTTCATATCTTAGCAACCCTTCGGTTGAAATGCCATTCCCTTTAGAGCCAGCGTTTTTCATGCAAGGCAGAGTTAGAAGACATTCAGCTGAACATCAATCATCTTCAGGTTACTCCATCAATCATTCTTTCTCCACCTCTGTAAATAACATGTCCACTACCGTATTCTTCCCTAGATAGTATTCTTATATCTTATATCTAATTAAACTCATTACATATTTCAGATAAGTTTTCCTTCATAACAATTTGAAGAAAATATTACTTAGTTTTTATATTTTGCTTATTTATTAAATATCAACAATGAAAGTTTATTAAGAGGATATTGCAACATAAGTTAAAATTTTAACTTGTAACACTGGGTAATTTGCATTCTATACTTATTAGTTGAAAAAGCTTTCTAAAGTCACCATTTATCAGTTCATGAAAGGAACTAATGAAACTAATTTGAGACCACATTGAAAGTTTTAAATGGAAAGTAATAATTATTAGTTATTGACAATTATTAATTATTAGGTTGAATTAAGATGAAGAAATTCCAACTTAGGAAAGAAGCCACTTATTTCAAGGTCCACGAGTATCATTGAGTATTACGTGAGAGAGTGAAATTAGGGATGAACAGTAGGCATGTGTGGGGATCTGGAAGAATAGAAATAAATGGATTTGAAAAGAAAAATAGCTGAGAATAATTTTGTTTGAATTAAGAGAGTTTAGATAAAAATTTATAATAGTTAATGAACGATTGAATGGATTAAAAAATATTTTATTTAGTAAAAATAGAAGATTATTGTTAGTTATATTTCTTATTATTATATTTAATTTATTGTTATTTTTATTATATTATTTATATTATTGTTTATAATTTTTTTATTATGTATGTTATTAATATTATTATTAATTTTATGATTATTTAATTTATTATATTTTATTTGATTTTAATCAGTTAAATTTATTTATTTAATAATTATGAAATTGGTTTGTAATATAAATTATTATGAAAGTAAAAAAAGAAAAGCAACTTTCCCCTCAATTCATGTAAGAAGGGAAAACAAAACTGCATTATAGCTTGTGCAAATTTCTAATTATGATAAAAAGTGCACTTGGAAAGATTGCCTCCATCTGCTGCTCATAATTTCTATAGCAAGGCATATGATAAGACCGAAAAGGTAATTCCGAGACTATCTTAATAATTATCTAAAAGTCGTTATTTGTTTTTAAATATTAATTAAAAACAGAAACTAGACCATTATTGACATTTATTATAGTTATTATATTTAGATCCGGTGAAACTGAATAGCTTAATTTAGAAGGAGTCTATCAATTAAAGAATAGCAGAAAAAAAATAGTAGAAATTATGGGGCTTGATTAAATTAATTTACTTATAACCTTAAAAATAATTAATTAGAAATAAAAACAGACATTAATACCGAATTTTGTTGATAAAAATCCAAAACACTAATAAGAGAAACTTTAAACTTCATCTTTTCATAAAATTAGACATTTCATTCATTATCCTTCTTAAATTAGATAGTTATATTTTTTTTATTCAATTAGTTGGCTAGTTGATAAAAAATTACTCATTCATTTATTCTTTTAATTATGAAATTAATTACATTATATTACTTGTTCTTTTTAATCTTTAAAATTTTCGATCAAATTTTATAAAAAAAATTAAAAGAAAAAATAGAAAAATAAATCAAATTAATTTACTCTTAAGTTAAAATATATAAATTAATTTTAAAATGGGTAAAAGTCATTTTTTTATTATCCATATCAGAAACTCAATTAAACATATGCCTAGCGTAAACTTTTTTTTTTCTAATATGACATGCTGATTTGGATTTAATTACTAGTTATATTTGGGATTAATTTAAACATACATCATAATTGTGATTAATAGTTTGAAATAATTGTATCAAAATTAATTCTACCAAACTAAATATTTCAATAGTTCTCAATGGTAGATCTTAATTAATAATATTTTAGAATCAATGTTACTAGAGTCCATTCTTGACTGTTGTAAAGTAGTGTAGTCAAATTTCTCTTGTTAAAACACTTTTATTTTGCATGTAAACAAATGATATAAAATTGTTGCACCATTATTAATTACCAACATTATTAATCTTTATCTCTAAAAAAAAGGTTAAAAAAGAATGAATGTGACAAAGCAATTAAAAAATCAAGACTATTTTCGTCTCTTACAAGCTCACGCTTATTCTACGTAAGTGATATTATTTTTCCCAGTAATGATTCAATGTTTTTCTATTTATTTTTAATTCAACGTAATTCATATATATTTTTTTCTGAAAATACTTAATTTAATTCATTAAAATAATTTCCTCTCGAATTTAACAATGAACACAAAAAACATTAAAAGAGTAAATAATTATATTTATTATATTAGTAGATGTCAGGTCATTGTCTCTAAACCAAATTAACACTTATAAAATAATTACTTTAAGTCTTTCTGAAATATATAAGACCACATTTACTAAAAAAATAAAAAGGAAATATTGAATTATTATCATAAATATATAGATAAAAAATATTATTGAACTTATTATAAAAAAAGAAGGTTGGTTGCTGGTTGGATAGTGTAATAATGGCGGTACTTCTTTTTTTGTCTTCAATTATGTTTAAATAGTTTGTCTCTCAATTACTATTATAAAGTTAAGTAATATACTATAATGTTTAACGGTAATAAAAATCATTAACTAAATATAAAGTCAAATTTCAAAGTTGTTGTTAGGTGTTTTAAGAATTGTAAAATGAAATGAAAAAAAAAATGCAAAATTCGTGCATGGTGCTTTAAATTTTTTAAAAACATAAGGAAAAATAAGATTACAGAGCTTTATTAAAAAAAATGTGGATGAGGAGAGAACAATAGCTTGACTTGCTTCATTGACTTGCTTCATTGACTTGCCATGCATCAAGAAAAGGTAGAATGCCACCACGTGTTTTGTGGTAAATTTTATCGATTGAATCAACAATCCGACGCCCCCAACTTGGCATTTTCACAAACACCTTCACAGCATGGCCCTTTTTTCCTTGAAACATGCTCTCTTCTTCATGTTTCTTATCTTTACCACTGTCCACGCATCAGATGACCCTATATTCCTTCGCCAAAATTGCACAACCAACGAAACCTTCACCTCCAACACCACTTTCCAACTCAACCTCCGCACCCTCTTGTCTTCCCTATCTTCCCTTGCCACCCGAAACACCCAATTTCGCAACGCCACAGTATCCGGCGGAAGCCCCTCCGACACAGTCTACGGTCTCTTCCTCTGCCGCGGCGACGTGCCCCCTCAACTCTGTCAACAGTGTGTCCTGAACGCGACACAAAGACTCGGCAACCAAAACACAGATACATGCAAGTTTGCGAAAAGCGCTATAATTTGGTATGACGAATGTTTGGTTCGATATTCCAACAGGAACTTCTTCTCCACGGTGGAGACAAGGCCCAGAATGCGTCTGCGGAACACCGCCAACATTTCTGACACAAAAAGCTTCTTGCGCTTGTTGTACACCACCTTGAATGAAACCGCAGACGAGGCAGCGAATTCTTCTAATGTTGATAAGTTATACGCCACAAAACAAGCTAATATCTCTGGGTTTCAGACCCTCTACTGTCTGACTCAGTGCACACCGGATTTATCACCCCAAGATTGCAGAAGGTGTCTCAGTGATGTGATAGGGGACCTTTCATGGTGTTGTCCTGGAAGCCAAGGAGGAAGAGTTTTGTATCCAAGTTGTAACTTTAGGTATGAGCTCTATCCTTTCTACAGAATGGATTCTCCGGCACCCGAAGCAAATGTTAGTCCTACAGCTTCTACGATAAAAAAAGGTAATGCTACATATTACAGTTCTTTGAAGTGTTTTAGAGTTATGAATTTAAACTAGAACAACACGCGAATAAATGATTTAGGTCAGATTAGGTTATGAACTTAATGATCAGTTTTTCTGTGTTTAGGTGAAGCTGGAAAGAGAGTCGTCTCATCAGAGATAGCAACTGCAACTTTTGTTTCAATTGGTGTGACTTGGCTGTGGTGGGTATTTGTTCTTAAGTGAAAAAGAGAAGGAAAGAAGAATCGGTTTCAAGTTTCTGCAGATACGCAAAGAAAAGGTGTTGAAACAAAAGAATCGCTGCAGACATTTGTACTTCAATAAGCTCTGGACAGAATGTAGGTCTATGCTTCAATTATACAGAGTTGCCTTAACAGAGAGTTTCTCATTCTCATGTAACTTCAAATGAATTAATCATATTATATAGACTTATCTTTAATTTAATTCCAAGAAAATTGGATGCGAATAAATACTTTACCGTTACTTTTTTCTTTTTCCTTTTCCTGAGGAAAATGAGTTACTACTATCACAAAGACTAAAAACATGACGTGTTCCAAAAAGAAGAAGAAATATTAACTGAAAAATAAATATAACAATGAAATGCAAAAATTAATATCAACCGAATAAACGGTCAAATTACGAGGAAATCTTATACGTGTGATTTTGTTTTACTGGATTCTCACTCATAGTACTTTATTAACAAGTTAACTTATTTTTATTTACTTTTAGGACAAAGAAAATAAAGATTAGGTGAATCAGCGTTCACATAAATAGAATAGACAAAAGTATTACATATTCTTCGATCGAGGTACCATTTTAATTTAGGAAAAAGTGTTTTTTTATAAGTGATTAGTCTATTTCAAATATTTTTTTAAAAATAAATTCAAACAAACTAATAAAATAGTAATAAATGTTCTGTTATCAAAAAATTATTAAAATATCAGAATACTTTAATTTAAATAAAATATAAAAACACAAATAAATAAATAAACATGATAAGATAAAATATATTTAAAAAGAAGGGATTTGACCGACAAATTAGAGGAATTAAAGAGAGAAAATTTATATATTTAAAGATATTTCCCACATATTAAAAGATTAAAGAGAGAAAAAATATATTTACTGGGTGACAAAGTTTAATAAAATATGTGTTCTTTCAATTAATAAATTTATAATTAAATTTTTTTAAGAAAACATAATTTATCAGAAGACGATATTAGATTACATATTTAAATATCTCATTCAAAAATGAAAATATGTTATTTTTGGATAATTTTTTTAAAATAAAACCGCAAATTCTTGTCCATACGAGAAAAACAAAATTGTATATGTGTTTGTCATTTGACTATTCTTTACTAGTACTTCAAAGATAAACGATCTTGAGTTGGGTATTTACCTAAATAATCTTTTTATGAAATAAAGTTAACTTATATATAAAATATAAAAATTAAAAACATATAATAACTTTTTAAAGTAATTAATTCGTATGCTAATTTTATTAGTTGATAAAAAAATATTTTTTGGTTTTTTTATTTCTCCCTTTCATAAAAAGTTTAGAAGAAACTTGTGAAAACATGCCACTCAGTGGCTAATTAAGATATTTAATGTTCTTTGACTTCTGTTCACACAAAAGTCTTCTAAGTCTTCGTTGCCATCTTTCTCAACAATTAATCATTTCTCTTTCGTCAGCCCAACGAAACCGAACCCTCATTTGTCCTCACATTAACATTATTTCCACCACCTATACTTAAGATGATTGGACACGGAATTTGCTTTTTATTTTTATTTTTTATGTTTTTGTGAATATGGAAACTTTTTCCATTTTACTATTATTTGTCTTCTCTCTTCTCCAGCTGCGGGGATGGTGTTTGCAAAAGACATCCGACGCGGTGACTTTGCGTAATAATTTTGTCATTAAGATTAATTATCAGAGTTAAAAGTTCAGTTAAAAGTTATCTGTCCTCTTTTTTAGACAAATATTTATAAATTATAATGAGTTTACCTTTAAGTCTGATACATTAATCACCAATGAATGACATTATTAATTGTCAATAAATGAAAATTATTTTCATTAACTCTCCGGCAGTTATTACTATTGCCGGAGAGCTCACGAAGCGTCGAAGTGTCTTTTGCAGGCACCTTCCCCACGACTTGGACAAGAAGAGAAAAGAAAAGACAGCGCAACTAGACGATAAAGCGAACAACTTTAAAAGTTTTAGATTAAGAATCTAAATCCTTGCTGAAACACTATTCAAACTCCTTCCCTTAATGTATGTCCTGACGTCACTCTTTACCCTGATCCAGAAGCACTAGGTTCTCAAACAAACTATTACAAACATAAACATGGGAAAAACAATTCACCAACTGCAAATCTTTCTCCAAACCAACGTCACCAACATGCCTCATTCCAACCGCTTAGCAATTTCCTCAATTTTCTTCTTCCTCTTTAGTTCCTTCTTCTTTTCAACCAAAGCAACGCCAATATACAGTTCCCATGTCTGCACAGACTCCACCAAAGACAAACCAAACACCACATTCCAAACCAACCTCAACCTCCTCCTCTCTTCCCTTTCTTCCAAGGCCACCGAAGCCACCCAATTCTACAAAACAACAATTGCCACCGAAACCCCCAACCCCGTCAAGGGCCTCTTCCTCTGCCGCGGCGACACCCTCGCCGCCGCCTGCCACGACTGCGTCACCGCTGCAGCAGCGGACCTAAAACGCCTGTGCCCGGTTCAGAAGGAGGCCATAATCTGGTACGACGTGTGCATGGTACGCTACTCCGACCAATACCTCAATAACATCGTACCTGGAGTGGATATGTCTGATTCCAAAAACGTGACTAGCATTAGCATTAGTCTTGACCGATTCAACGAGTTGCTCGCGGGATTGCTGAATTCCCTGGCAACGAAAGCTAAGAATTCCTCAGATAAGAAATTTGCGACAGGGGAAGTGAACCTCACGAGTTCGGTGACCCTTTATGGGTTGGTGCAGTGCACGCCAGATTTGTCTTTGTTCGATTGCAGGATGTGTTTTAGCAGCGCCATTGCGTCTGTTCCGAATTGCTGTGATGGGAAACGAGGGGCAAGAGTGTTGCTTCCTGGATGCAATATCAGATATGAAGTGTATCCATTTTACAGCAGCAATAACACATTGATCCCAACGATTGTGAAGCCTCGTCCTTCAGGTACAGTGCTAGTAAGTCGTAAATTGTGCTTATTTGATTTTGAGTAGTGAGTGGTTGAATTGTATTGACGTTTGCCCAGGACGGAGTGGTGTTGAAGTGATTCTTACATTTGTTATCCCTATTGTTGCTGCGATGGTGCTTTTCACTTTTGGGATCTGTACTGTCATGAGAAAGCAAGCAAAGAATGTGATACAATTGTGGAAGCAAACGGTAACAAAACTTGAATTCTTCCATTCCAATTTAAGTAATTGTTTGATAGTTTCATGTTGTGGTCAATGCTGACTGTTTGATTTTGGGGTTGAAAAACAGAATTATTCTGAGGTGTAGATGAGACTGATGCTGCAAAGAATAGCAAAGGTTGGGGACAAGAGATAGTAACTATGAGTAGTTTAATGGGGAATACAATCCTGTTAATGCTCAATATTTGGATTTTGTATGCTTAATTAGGAAGGGCGTAATGCAAGACAACCTTGATTATCGTTTTTGTCTTCCGAATCCGTCAAAGACACATCAGTGAGGATGTGGTTGCATCATATCGTTTAACGGAGGACTTGGCAATTGGTAGTGTAGATTAGTCAAAGTATAAGCTGACTGAGTTTTTGCTGCTGCTGCATCAGCATCCATCACCATGTCCATCTATATGTTTGCTGTTGTTACTTGGACAGCTTGTTTTAGATGTAAAAATATCAACGGACCCGAAGTATGGATACTGTTTCTATTTTTAATTTTGTTTATGGTTTAACCCTTGTATGGTTCTCGTAGATGTGTTATCGTTTTTTTTTATCTCAATCAAATTCATAAACTTATAAAAATAATCAACAGTAGATAAATTTTCAGTAATAATGTCTAATTGTAACGAAGTGTTTATGATGAACTGATTAAATAGAATTTTTATTTAAATTGTCACAACAGTAAAACTTGAAAAATAAACTTGAAATAGACTTCAAAAATCATATAAAAAAACAAGAAATGTGAAAAACATTATCACAACAGTAAAACTTGCAATAAAAATCAAAGTTTATTATTTATGGATAACTTATGTAACTTACAAAAATAATTATTTTTTTCTTAGTTCATAAAATATTAATTTAAAGATAAATTTAAAGATTTAATTATAATTATTTATTATTACTATCAATTTTTAAATATTTAGTGGCTAAATTAATTTCCTTTTTAAAAAGGTGTAATTTTTATTTTTTTTACACTTTTATAAAATGGCTTCACTCTGTTATAAATTTAATAGAGCGATAAAACATGTAAAAAGATGTATTATAATTTGGGAAAAATCTTGCAAATGAAATTGGTGAAATGATAATAAATAAATAATAAAATATACTGTGAAGCCAAATCTAAATTCATTGTGCCTGGCAAGTTTAAAAATCTGATTGCCTATTTAATTATTCATTGAGCTTTTACAATCTTTTAAAAATTGAAATCTAGTGGCACTTCTAGATTATTGTTGTTGTGAAGACTGAAAAAAGAAGTTTCACATTAATTCCAGGTTGACTTGTAGCAAGCAAGCATTATTTGTGGTGGTTCCCTTTTGAAATGAAGACCTACCATTTCCCTCAGTAAACACATCTTCCTCGTCTATCAAACATCATGAAAGATTAGGCGCAATAACTGAACCTAATTCCAAAGAAGAGAAAAACAGTTATTGTTAGTTTATCTCAGCGATTCTCTCCGAGATGTGCATCTTGAAATCCTCTTCAACCCACTTGGCTATAATTGTCTCCTTGTTTCTGTTCCTAAACTCTGCAAGTGAAGCTGCTCCTACATATACCACACATGCCTGCACAAATGGATCCTTTTACCTACCCAACACAACCTTCCAAACCAACTTGAACCTCCTTCTCTCATCCCTCGTCTCCAACGCCACCCTCCACGATGGTTACTACCTCACCAACATCTCCCTTGGAGCCCCTGGTGAGGTCAAGGGACTCTTCCTCTGCCGCGGTGACGTCACCCCCTCAGTCTGCCACGACTGTGTCGCCGCCGCTGCCGACAACATCACACGCCTCTGCACCAAAACTACAGAGTCTGTAATATGGTATGACGAGTGTATGGTGCGCTACTCCAACCTTTCCATCCTCAACAACATAGTACCAAGTGTCGACATCGATTCCCAACAGAGCGTTCCTGATTCCGATAGTACTAGCTTCATCAATTTTCTTGCATCCGCGCTGAATGGTGTGGTGCAGGATGCCATGAATTCTCTTTCGGGTAGAATGTTTGCCACAAGAGAAGCGAATTTCACTAGCTCAATGAATCTGTACGCCCTGGCGCAGTGTAGGCCTGATTTATCCGCCTTCGATTGCAACATGTGCTTAAGAGGCGCCATGAGTAGCCTCGGTGAAGGAAAACGAGGTGCACGCAACCTTCTTCCTAGTTGTAATGTCAGATATGAATTGTACCCTTTCTACAATGTTTTCGCCGTCTCCACCAAACCAGAGTCTCTTTCCCCATCTTCAGGTATCAAAGTTTTATACCATATTAACATGTACCAAACTCGTGTGCAGTTCGTTGATAATTTAGTATTCTCTAATCAAATTAAAGTTCTACATTCAATATTTGCATTAAAGATCAGTATAATTATAAGATTAAACTATACTCCTGGATATATAATAGAACTGAAGGCGCTTAAAAGAAGTGAATCTCAGCTTTGTCCTTGGAATATAAACATGCACTGTCTAAATTTCAATGACCTTGTTAATAGGGTGTCTTAGAAAGTTATTAACCTGTACAGGAAAAAACAATATCTCTATAATTCTGGCTATTGCCGTCCCAATTGTCGTTGCGGTGCTACTTTTCATTGTTGGCGTCTTCTTCCTACGCAAGAGGGCAAGCTATAAATACAATAACTCTTTTGGCCAGGATTCAAGTAATCTCTCTTTCTCCGTCAAAGTGATTGTTTCGTGTAATCTGTCTCACTTGCCTTTCATTTGGTGGCTGATGATTACTATCTTTCTTTGCTGTGTAGTTGTGGAAGGTCTTAGCGATGGGGACTCCTTGCAATTTGACCTGGCTACGATTGAAGCTGCCACGAACAGATTCTCGGATGAAAACAAGATTGGCAAAGGTGGATTTGGTGTGGTTTATAAGGTATGAAACATGTTTTCTGAGTAACACATCATAATTCGTTTTATGATAAAGTAGTTAACTGGTTTATTCCAATGCTTGTTTTAGGGTGTCCTCCCTGACGGACAGGAGATAGCTGTGAAGAGGTTGTCAGTAACCTCCTTGCAGGGTGCAGTAGAGTTCAGGAATGAAGCCGCCCTTGTGGCCAAGCTTCAACATAGAAATTTAGTGAGACTATTGGGATTTTGCTTGGAGGGCCAGGAAAAGATTCTTATCTATGAATACATACCAAACAAAAGCCTTGATTACTTTCTATTCAGTAAGTACCTTTTGTACTTTTTCTTGCATGTGACATCTCAATTAGTGCAGTTATTGATTTTCCTCAACAGACTAATATGACACCTCATAAACAGAGTAACTTCATTGAACATAGTTGGAGGATTCATAGTTTGTGTAAATGGAAATTGTTGTAATTTCGCTGTTATAATCTGAGTATTTCATTTTGACAAATTTTGTAGATTCTATGAAGCAAAGAGAGTTAGATTGGTCACAACGCTACAAGATTATAGTTGGCATTGCTAGAGGAATTCTTTATTTACATGAAGATTCTCAACTTAGAATTGTTCACCGTGATGTCAAAGCTAGCAATGTTTTATTAGATGAAAATATGAACCCAAAGATTTCTGATTTTGGCATGGCAAAGATTTTCCAGGCAGACCAGACTCAAGTAAATACAGGAAGAATAGTTGGGACTTAGTAAGTCCAATGTCTTTATGTTATCTCCACTTGCATACATAACTTATGTTATACAGATAGTTAGTTAAGTTCAGCGGGAAAAGGTGTATTCTATCCAGAACTTTTGCTGTTTTTTTTTTCCTAAATAAGGGGATTATATTGTTGTTTCAGTGGTTACATGTCTCCGGAATATGCAATGCGTGGTCAGTTTTCCATGAAATCGGATGTGTTCAGCTTTGGTGTCTTGGTCTTGGAGATTGTGAGTGGCAAGAAGAATACTGATTTTTATCAATCGAATCACGCTGATGACCTCTTAATCTTTGTGAGTATAAGCAATAGTAATAGTAATTTCTTTCCTTCTGCTCTGCTGATGCCATAGGTAGCTGCAATACCTATAGGTACAGACTCTCAGTGGGTGAGGAAATGAGGCATTACTAGTTTAAATACTAACATTATACTACTACAGGCTTGGAAGAAATGGACAGAGCAAACACCAATGGAGTTTGTGGATCCAACTCTGAGAGGTTCTTGTTCGAGAAATGAAGTAAACAGATGCATCCACATTGGTTTATTATGCGTTCAGGAAAATCCATCAGACCGACCATCAATGGCCACAATTGCACTTATGCTTAACAGTTATTCAGTGACCATGTCAATGCCACGACAACCAGCATCTTTCCTGCGTGGAAGAAATCCTAACAGGTTTAACCGAGAGCTTGACTCTGATCAGTCTACCACCGATCAATCTACCTCCTGTTCAATTCCATACTCTGTGAATGAAGTATCCGTCACTGAAGTATACCCTCGCTAAAGGATTCATTTTAAGTCTTCTTCCATCAATCTAGTGTAATCAATTTTATCAACTATTGTATCTAAATTAAAGCAGACATCTTTTATCTGATCCATTTAAGTGTCTCCTTGAGATATTTCCATTTTACACATCATACCTTTAAACAAATAAAAAAAAAAGTAATAAAGGCAAGTCCTTTATTTTCTCTAAACAACTTTTATACACGTATATCCTACTAAACTTGTTATATTTCGTAATCTTACATTTTAATTCTTAAATTGATACCATTATATATAATTTTTTTAAAGAAAATAGAATTTTTAGAATGACTAAGTCTTATGTATAATACATGTTCGAGTTTGAAGTCAGCGAAAGTCCATGTGCATGTAACGATGACGCAAACGCGGCCGTGTAAACTACGCGTCGGGAAAGGCGCCCTCCAAATCATATGGGAGCTTCGTATTAACCACAAAGGTTTTCCACTGTCATAATCTAAAAAGATAAGCTGCAGAATTTCTCCTATTAATTATTCAATCAAACATGCTAGCCTCCAACTTCTGTACAACCTCGTTAAGACTTCAATTACTATGTCTGTTATGTATGCTTTTTCTTGCATCTGCATCAGCAGCCATTTACAGTGCCCACTTCTGCACCGATCAAACCTTTTACTCATCCGACACCAAATTTCAATCCAACTTGAATACCCTCCTCTCTTCTCTTGTTTCAAACTCCTCCCTTCCCTCCAACAGCGGTTTCCATCGAGCCTCCGTCGACGATATCGACGGCCGTTTCCTCTGCCGCGGCGACGTCAACGCGACCGTCTGCCATGGCTGCGTCGCCGCAGCAGCAGCCAACATAACTCGCCTCTGTCCCAACGATACCGAGTCCTACATCTGGTACGACGAGTGTACGCTAATCTACTCCAACAGCACCTTCAACAATGATGACATAGTTCCCGGGATTACCCTCAACGACGAAGGAAGCACCGTTAACTCAAATCAGGACCACTTCAACCAATTACTGCCGAACTTGTTAAACAGTTTGGAGGGAAAAGCTTTGGAGAGTTCCATGGGAGAGAAGAAGTTCGCCGCAGGTGCGGTGAGTGTGACAACCGCGCAAACGCTGTATGGAATGGCGCAGTGCGAGCCAGACTCAACGAGTGGTCGCTGTGAGGCGTGCTTTCGAAGCGCAATTGCAGCTATTCCAACGTGTTGCAACGGAAGCGGAGGAGCAAGGCTTCTGCTTCCCATATGTAGCATCAGATACCAACTGCATCCCTTTCTGTACAATTCCACCATGCTCATTCCTTCTTCAGGTATATGCATACTATATATATCATCGAGTATGAGTCTTCTCCGCTAACCAAAGTTTCTTGTGTAGTGTTTTTTTTTCTCTCAATAGTCCTAAAACGTTTTGATTCAGTTCATTGATATCTTTTTCAGTATATTTTACACACATACGATTTTTACATTTATTTAATACTATCATTTTTTACTTTTTATTTTTTTCTTTCTTAAAAAAATATAATTATATATTAAACGAATGTAAAAGTATGTAATATTTCCATTACTCTTATGTACTATTTTTATAGTCTTTCTGCTTTCGGTTTATTATTTAATTTTGATATGTTGTATAGTGTACAGATATTTTTTAATAAATCTAGAAGAAATAATCGTAGTTATATATCTTGTTTTAACATTCATTCCTTTTTTATCTTTAAAACTTTTTGCCAATTTGGTCATTCCAAAAACTGTGATTATTTTTAATTTTGAGTCATGAACGAAAGTACATGAGTGAATTTAATGATACAGGTTTTTGTTTGAAAATTAAGAAAAAAGTATAATTAAACAAATTCAAAATAATTTACATAATTCTTTATAGGATAACGTATAATTGAATGATGGTGTAAAAGAGATTAAAATTGTCAAGTAATAGTAATTTTTATCAGTTTACTAATTTCATTCTTAAGTCAACGTTGTTTTGTGGTCCATGCGGTCTTTAAGGAGGAAGTTGGTTCCATTATATTAGGGCCACATGTATTTAAGGATGGTAGTATAAATAGCATAATTTTTGTACATAGTTGCTTTTTTCTTTAACTTCTTTCTAATCAACAATAAGATTTTTTGTTTAAATTTCTGAAAAAAAATATATTTATTTTGGTTTGTTTTCTTATTAATAACTTCACTATCTATTCACTTATTGCTAATTTTATTTTTTTAATTTTTTTCTTCATTTTTTTATCATAATATTTTATAACACGAGGATTATAAGTATAAACAAGGGACTTAATGCATATTCTTTTTCAATATTCATTCCACATCATGTAATACTTGTTTTAACTTAATAAATACGAGTAATAAAATTGACACAAACAATAAAAACAAGTGAAACATAAATATTTAATTTATCAAGTATCTAATTTACGAAATTTATTATTTAGCCTAAGCAAAAATGAAACTTCAAATTTATTTAGGCTCTAAAAAAAGTTCATTGCGGTTTAAATAGTATTTGTTTTAATTTTCATGTTTTTAAAAGAGGTTCCTTGGAGAGGTAGCAAAAGTACATTGATGATCGTGGCAATTGTTCTCCCGATTGCTATTTTGGCGCTGTTCTTGTTCATAGGATGCTGTTGGTGGCGAAGAAGGCAAAGAGAAAACCGTGAGGATGTCCAGGACGTGAATGATAGCGGTAATATTTTTCTTTCTGAAGAAAACAGAAATTGAAGTTGTTGTCCAGTCTGATAATTTATGTATTTCAAGGCTTGAACAGTGTGCTTATTTTTGCAACTGCTATAACTTCGTATTGCTTTTTAATGCAGTTAGGAGATATTTGACTGAGGAAGAGTCTTTGCATTTTGACTTGGCTACAATAGAAGCAGCCACAGATAGTTTCTCAGATGAGATGAAGATAGGAGAAGGTGGATTTGGGGCGGTTTATAAGGTATATGAATTAATTAATAAATTTCTTATGGTAAAAGATACAGTGTGTAGAGCTGTGGTAATAATGTGAAGAATGGTTTTAGGGTACCTTTCCTAATGGAGAAGAGATAGCTGTGAAGAGGCTATCAAGAACCTCCCTCCAAGGTGACAGAGAATTCAAGAACGAGGTTCTACTTATTGCTCAGCTTCAACACAAAAATTTAGTTAGACTGTTAGGCTTTTGTATGGAGAGAACGGAGAGGATACTGGTTTACGAGTTTATCCAAAATTCCAGCCTCGACCACTATCTATTTGGTTTGTTATTTTCAAACCTTTTCCTCAAGCTATCCCATTTGGAGATATTATATGAACTAATTGTTCTTAGAATATTGCTTTTTTGTTTAAATTGTAGGTCACGAAGACCATGGAGTGCTAGACTGGGCAAGACGTTACAGAATTATAGTTGGAATTGCGCGTGGAATTCAATATCTCCATGAAGATTCTCGGCTAAAAGTAATACACCGCGATCTCAAGGCATCTAATGTTTTACTAGATGCCGATATGAATCCAAAGATTTCCGACTTTGGAATGGCAAAGGTTTTCCATGGAGATCAAAGTCAAGAAAATACAAGAACAGGAAGGGTAGTTGGAACTTTGTAAGTTAAATGTAATTGTAGATTATGGTATACCTTACACCAGCTGAAAGAATTGTTTCTGAACAGGAATATCTTTCATTTCCCCGTTTGAAAATCTTGCGTGTTATTTACTGGAGTCTACGTGTTAACAATTTTTCTTTTTTCTTATTTATAGTGGTTACATGTCTCCAGAATATGCCATGCATGGGAAATTCTCAGAAAAATCCGACGTGTTCAGTTTTGGAGTCTTGGTTTTGGAGATCCTTAGTGGCAAGAAGAACACAAGTTATTATCGATCACATGAGGATAATGATGACCTTCTGAGCTTTGTAAGTTTTGAACTACATTTAACATGTTTTGGTTTAGTTATTTCAGATTCTGCGGAAAAGGCCTGGAGGAAAATATATTGGAATTTTAGTTGTTTAGTCTAACTAAAGTTTTGGCACAGGCTTGGAAGAATTGGATAGATCGAACACCGTTCCAGATATTGGATCCAAAACTGAGAGGTTCTTATTCTAGAAATGAAGTTCAGAGATGCATTCAAATTGCTTTATTATGCGTTCAAGAAAACCCAGTTGAGAGACCATCAATGGCGACAATAATGCTTGCATTGAACGCTTATTCAGTAACTTTAGGGTTGCCCAGACAGCCAGCATCTCTTGTGAGAGGAAGAGTAACAACAGAGAGATTAAGACACCAGCATGATTCTGATCAGTCCAATAGTTCTTCAATCCCTTATTCTGCTGCTGATTCATTAATCACTGAAGTATATCCTCGTTAAAAAGGTTGTGATCAATATCAGTTAATTGAACCCTTCTATAGTATTCTATAAGCAACTATTTCTATGTGATGAAATGAATAAATTCACCAACTTTAATTGAGAAACAAGGTGTTTCATAAACTATAGTTTGTATATGACAATTTTTTAAACATATTTTATTTTTCAAGTAATCGAATGGATTTTGTAACACGTATTATCTTTGTTTTTCCACTCTGATGATTGATTTCTATATTAACTCAACAATAAAATAAAGTTAAAAATGATTTTTATATTGATTTAAATCACATGATCATGTAGTTTTGTTTTAGTCAAAGATATTAAGAGAGAGCATAAATTAAAAACATTCCGTTTGTGTCGTTTATTGATGGTGTAGAATAGAGATGACTTGATAATTAAAATTAATAATTCATTCCTTCTCTCTTCTTAAAGTAAATAGTAATTGGTTGACTTGATATATTCACGGTCTTATTCATCTTACGGCCATTAACTTATTCTGGTTCTCACTAATCTTGATATAGAATGTGAGTATTTTCTATATTGTTCAGTCCAAAATCCGTTTTGAAAATTAATGTAAAATATATAAAATAACCAATTTAAAAACCTTTTTTTTAATGATAGTATTGTTTTCTATTTTCTTCATTTCTTCATATAATATATAAAAAATAAAATGATTTTATTCAAATAAACGTGGAATGCTTTACAAATCATGTTTTTTCTTCCAAAAGTTTTGAAAGTTTATCTATTTGAATTTTAAGTGTGAGTATAAGTTTTATATTGTGTAGAAATGAAAAAACAAAGTATTATTATATAAAAATTAAGACCCATTAACCTATAATTTTAAGGTTATAGATAAAAAGTGATATCAATCTCTCATGTAATTAAACTTAGATCTCTTTAATATTATATCTTTCTGGTAAACTTCTTTTGTTAAATTTGATACTATCTCACTCTTCTTATAATGGTGAACATTTATCTGTCTAAACCACCAAACTAATAGATTAACTCAAATAAAAACATAAAAGTATTATAAAAAAAATACTATAGAAGTGTTAAAACATAAAAAAAAAATTTAAAAGTTTGAATTGGAATATTGTTTATTGCAAATCTAAATGCTATTTAGTAATAATTTGTAATAAAAAGGTAAAACTTCACCTCATCATAAATTTCACCTAATTAATTTCCTCCACATCTAATTAAAAATGCATCTCTAATGTGTTTGCGAACACCAATCTCACTGGTAGCCAACACGAACTTCTTTCATCTCAAATATGGCCTATTTTGCAAACTATACCTTTATAGTACATATCCTTTGTACGTATTTTTCTATTTGATATATTTTTTTTTAAATGAGATTCAAAGATAGTGTATTTTTTATTTATTACTCGCGATTACAGTATATGTCTGGTGTCTTAGTTTAAAAGAGAGAAGAAAAGTCGTGATTGAAGACTGCGGATATCACTACAAAATATGAAACAAAATCTCCCGTTGAAAATTATAAGGCAAGGCCAAATATCGATTAGATAACTTTATATTTTATTTTTAGGAAAAATGGCCTCAGATTCCAAGTGATATTACGCAAGGTATAGGGCAACTTTGATCCTGGCAGTAAACTAAAAAAATATTTTAAACTAATAAAAACAAATATAATTTAGTAATATTATTACGATTTATTTAAATTTTCTATATAAAGTTATTTGTTAGCCATCATGATAACTTTCAAAGTTATTCTTTTGAATTAATAAAATTATTTAATACAAAGGAATTCACAGCGTTGTTCTATGATTCTACGGATAAAAACCCTTAAGTATTGTATTTAACTTTGATTATATTATAGAAAGTATTTATTTTGTGTAATATAACAGTTTTTACAGAAAAAAGTACTGAGATTTTTTACTACTAAACCAGGATGATTGTACCTTGGGAAGAAATAGTTATTTGAAAGTTATCTGAGAATAGAGTGATGAACATGCGAGCTGATGCATGGATGGGACCTGACAGGAGGCTGCGATCAGCGAAGGGGTTCTTATATTCTTTCTTAACCCTAATCCCAATTTAAGTGCTGTTCATTTGTTGTTTTAGTCGTTCAGAAAAGGTTTTAAAATAGCAATTCTTTAAATTTTTAATCATAAACTTATGTTTAAGTCAAACATTATGTTAATCGATCAACTCAATAAATGGTATGGTTTGAATGCATTTAACATGTGAACTAATGCAAAATTGACAAAACAGAGTGAAACGATCGATATCAACCGGAAAGTAGCCTTTTCAAACTTTAATCCTTAGTTTTTTAATGAAGTGGACTAGGTCTTCGTGTGGTTGCTTCTAGACCCTGCATTTCAATTTGTCCAACGTCACGCACTCAGAATGACTCTGGAAATGTATGTGTAAAAGAAAAATTCCGACAGTTTATCATTTTATGGTTTACAATAACTTATAGTTAATAATACATTTACTATTCCCATTCCAAAATCTTCTGTTGTGCGCAAAAGAATGTTTTGGCGTAACATGTTCCTCTCCACCACCACCAACCATGTTACCTTTCTTCTGTTCCTGTCTCTGTTCGTAAACGAACCGTTTTGTTCCTCTGCAGCTCCGGTTTACAATTACTGCCCAACCAACGCAACCTATAATTCCACCGCAACATTCGAAAACAATCTTAAATACCTCCTCCAATCTCTTGTCTCCAACGCTTCCGAATCCGACGGCTCCTATTCCACCTTCATGGGCTTGGGGTCCGTAAACGTCGCCAGCGGCTCTTTACTCTGCCGCGGCGACGTCTCCCTCGCCACGTGTAACGACTGCATAACCACCGCCGCCACCGAAATAACACAACTCTGCCCCAACAAAACAGAGTCCATAATATGGTACGACGAGTGCATGATCCGTTTCACCAACACCTACTTCAACCCCACCAGCATCGAACCGGGAGCCAGCTTGTCGAACGATGAAAACATCTCCGCCTCCGACTTGGTCAGCTTTAACAGCACGTTGTTCGGCTTGTTGGGCGATTTGGTGGAAGAGACTGCGAGTTCTAACTCGGCGAGGAAATTCGCCACTGGCGATAGAGAATTCGCCGGATCCTCGCCTCAGAGACGGGTGTACGCCCTGACGGAGTGTGATCCGGAATTAACGAATAGTGTGTGTGAAGAGTGTTTGCAAAACGCCATTTCAACTCTTCCGTCGTGCTGTGAAGGAAAACAGGGCGCGAGGGCTCTGCTTGCACTGTGCAATGTTAGATACGAATTATTTCAGTTTTACAATGAGAGCACCACGTCAGCACCTTCATCAGGTATTTTTCTTAACAAATATGTAACCTATTTACTAGTATAAATAGTTTTTCTATTTAATGAAATTACCTGTGTATAATGTATTACACTGTTCAGTAATCTCTATATTTTTTTGTTTACTATCTCAAAAACCTGTTAATTAAGATCATATCTATTCCATTTATCTGTACTTAGATTAATCAGCAATGTTTTTCTTTATTTCATTTAATTTCATTATACCCGTGGAATTAGAAATACTTAAATTATTTTTTTAATTAATTTACTTTATACTTGGGATTTGTCTTTTTTGTTTTTTGTTTTTCCATCTCATTGTATGACTCTGCTCATTCAGTAGTTTGGAATCATCAAACCCTAATTTCCAAATTTTCAAATCAATCAACAGTAGCCTCAAACTTCCCCTTCGAGTTCATCCACTGTTGGTTCTGTCGTGAGGGAAAGAGGTAGAGACGATGGAGGAACAATCGTCGTCATCATTGGTACTGCCTATGGTGGCAGAGGAAAGTACAAAATTTGATTTCATCAAAAGCAGAAGAGATAACGATAACAGTGTCTCTCCTTCCTAACTTCTTTGCTCGCTGAGACACTATTACGATATCCCTTATCTCCATAGTACTCGTAATTGCCGCCTGCAAACGGCGAAAATGGCGTCGCTCCAGGCACAGTGACAAATGGAAACGACGGTGACTGAAATGCCACTTTGGGAGCTGGAGGCGATAGTAAAAAACCGAACAACGGAAATGGACGTGTAGAGATTCTGGCGACAGAGACATCATCATTGCCACCATCAGAGGAAGTTGTGTTGCTGAAGATGGCTGTGGCGGCAAATATTGGACGAGTAAAGTTTCCAGCGATGATGAGGACGGTGTTGGAGGCGTCAGTAACACTGAGGGTGACAGAGAGAAAACAAATATGAAAAAGAGAAGATGCCACTGGTAGTGCGTTGGATGAACTCGACGGAAGGAAATTGAAACCGCTCTTCAGCAATATGAAAAATTGATTAGTGTTCGAATTGGATTCATGTGACCGCAGCATACTAATCTTCATCAATTTCAGAGAGGAAACTACAGAAATTACCTTATGATTAAGTTAAAGAATATATCGATGATGATTAGTTAGAATGCTAAACAGTTAATGTCTTGTTTTTAGGTGTATGTATATGTAATGAATCATCTTTCTTTTTGAAATTACTAAAGCCTGTTTCCTCGTGCAATTATTTATGCAGGAAATAACAATTATGTAATACGAGTAATCTTAATCGTTGCGCTGGTTATTGTGTCGATAGTTCTCTTATGCGGTGTCTGCTATTTCATATTCAAAAGATCAAAGAGGAGATACAACACTCTTCTAAGGGAAAATTGTAAGTGATCTATAAAGCCTGACACTTTCCCATTTCTTTAAAAGGCTAAAATTACTTATCTCTTGGATTTTCCTGTAGTTGGAGAAGAAAGTTCCACTTTGGAATCGTTACAATTTGATTTGGCCACAGTGGAAGTTGCCACAAAGAAGTTTTCACATGAAAACAGGATAGGTGAAGGTGGATTTGGAGATGTTTATAAGGTGTGATAAAGTGTTATTAAATATATACATACATATATATACATATATATATATATATACATATATATACATACATATATATACATACATATATATATATATATATACATATATATACATATATATACATACATATATATATATACATATATATATATACATATATATATATACATACATATATATACATACATATATATATATACATATATATATATACATATATATATATATATACATAAATATATATATATACATATATATATATATATATATATATATATATATATATATATATATTATATGCATGTTTGTTTCTATTTGTTTCTTGTAGTTAACCTGCATTTTTTATGCTATTAGGGTATCCTTCCCGATGGACGACAAATAGCAGTTAAAAAACTTTCACATAGTTCAGGCCAAGGTGCAGCAGAATTCAAGAATGAGATTTTGTTAATAGCAAAACTTCAACATAAAAATTTAGTGACATTATTAGGATTTTGTTTAGAAGCTGAAGAAAAGATGCTTATTTATGAATTTGTGCCTAATAAAAGCCTGGACTACCTTCTCTTTGGTAAGTTTATCTTACTACTATCTATTGTTGAGCTTTGAAATACTTTAGCCAGTTGAAAAACTCTCCCTTATATTGTTTTATCTTACTTTTGATCTAATATTTCATTTGCAGAACCATACAAAAGTAATCATATGAACTGGTCAGACCGTTACAGAATTATACAAGGAATTACACAGGGAATTTTATATCTACATGAACATTCACGATTAAAAGTTATACACCGTGATCTTAAACCCAGTAATATATTATTAGATAATGATATGAATCCAAAGATTTCAGATTTTGGATTAGCAAGAATGGTTGCTGTAGATCAATATCAAAGAGAAACAAAGAGAATCGTGGGAACATAGTAAGTAATTTTCAAGCACAATTTTTATCTTATCTATTATTGACGTTTTTAATTTATTGAAATATACTTGTTTTCTAACATTGATGTTTGTAAACAGTGGATATATGTCACCAGAATATGCAATGCATGGACAATTCTCAGAAAAATCAGATGTTTTCAGTTTTGGAGTTATAATATTAGAAATAGTAAGTGCGAAAAAAAATGCACGAGAAGTTTTCCAAGATGATGATGACCTCTTGAGCTATGTATGTATTTATTTGTGTGAGATTATTTTACATTAATTGATGCTAATCAGGCAAGGCAACGATCCAATTAATATTTGATTTATGAAATTGTTGCAGGCTTGGGATCAATGGAGGGATCGGACACCATTAAACATATTAGACAAAAATATTAAGGAATCTTGCAATCACAGTGAAGTCATAAAATGCATCCAAATAGGTTTATTATGTGTACAAGAGAAGCCTCATGACAGACCTACAATGACACAAGTTGTTTCATATCTCAGTAGCTCTTTATCTGAGTTGCCATTTCCTGAAAAACCCATAAACTCTAATCAAAGTGGACTAGTTCAAAAGATGTTAGTAGGAGGATCCAGTTCAGGTTCTGCGCAAACAATAAATGAAATGTCTGTGAGCATATTTATCCCTCGGTAGTATTTGTATAGTCTTGTATATAAATAAATGGTATATCCTAGCTAGTTAAAATATTTATTAATTTGATTCTATTTATCTTCAACTTAAGATTTCACAATATGTGATACATAACTTGCCATTATTTAAATTAAATAACCGTTTCATTTGATAGAAAAATATAATCACTCATGAGAACTATTAATGGTTGTTACAGGGGATAGATGCCCTTTACTCCTTAAGAAGGATATGTTTAGTTTGAAAATATATAATTTTACTATTTTTGTTTAAATGTCATTAAAAGTACCACTTTTTTTTTATCATAAATATGTTTCAGGAAATGGTTAAAAGAAGAATGAATTATTTGCTAAACATTTTGTAGAAAAATAGCAGTAATGGGCGTAAAGCATAGAGGCTTACAAAAGAAAACATGTAAAAGACTGTCAAAAGTTAGACTGTTTTACTCTGCACTTTCAATCATTTTATCTCGTAACTCTAATTTTTTTTTTTAAATTATAAAACTGTTCTTACAATTCAAAATCTCTTACATCTCATTTTTTTATGTTTTATCGGATATTTGAAAAAGAATTTTTTTTATCAAATTTTAAAATTCGACAAATTTTTTTTATTTTTTTCAATGAAAATCTCGAAACTTGAAAATTTTTTATTTTTTTATTCGATTTTAAGATTCGATAAAGAAAAATAAAAAGTTATTTTTAGAAATTTGAAATGTAGGATGAAATCATAGGCATAGGATGAAACAGTCAGAAAGTTAAAGAGATTCCTTGTTCAGACTGGTGTTGGGTTCGAAGATTCGGCCCGCAAACATTTTTGCCAGTCAACCATATATTATTTAAAACAATTGTACGTGCTACGTTTAACATCAAACTGCGACACTTCCTAGAGAAAATTTTCATCTTATATATAAAGTCCCAAAGGATTGCAAAATCACTAACAACATTTGTATTTTGATTTTGACTGTAATTCAATACTGCCACTACTTTCTGTTAAACCAACTTTAAGCATTGGCTATTAAGTGTGTTAAGCTTATTTTTGGTCAAACATTTTATTTATTTATTTTAACTATTCTTAAAATTCATTATTTCTTTCTCTGTAAAACGTGCAATTTTGACTTTGAAAATTTTAACTTATGTTTACATATCTAATCACTTTTACATTATGCATTTTACTTGTATTTGTATGTTATTTTATAAAACTAAAAATAGTGGCCTATAGTAAAGTGAAAAAAAAATTATAATTGATAGCTTTGTTTCTGTATTTTTAAATTGATTCAATTAAATCGATTTTGCATGAACTTTTCATATTCTAGTTTTTAAAGCATTCTCTAATTTTTTTTATATATTTTATTTAATTAAAAAGCTTAGACGAGCACAAATATTTTTTTTTTCACTTTAACCAAATGATTCAAAAATATAATTTTACACTGACTCTGAATAAAAAGTGATGATTAAATAATATTGTAGGATCACTCCAAAGTCCTTTCCCAAAATCACAATTTATTTCCTGGAGAAATTGCTGTTGTATGTGCTCTATAAGTTTTGAATCCGGACACATTTAGAAACTGAGTTTTTAATAAAATTTTATGTTCTATTGAATATTCAATAAAATTATATTTTTCAATTGTTTAATTTTTCTATTAAATTATTATATGAATGTTCTCATATCTCTAATCCAATTTTATAATTTTATAGGTTTATAATTTTATAGTAGAATATTAAAATAGTTTGAACATTACAAGATTATTAAAGAAATTACACAAGAAATTTCTTATTTACATTAATATTCAACATTAAAAGATTAAAAATTATACATTATGACTTCAAAAGATATCTAACTTTGGTATGTCAAGATTTAAACATATTTTATTTTCAAGTAATCAAATGTAATTTATAACACGTGCTTTAAATCGAATTGACAATTCTTATTCATTGAATTATTAAATGTTTCTTTACTCTGTATTTTCACTCTGATTATTGATTTATACATTAGTTGTAACAATAAGATATAGTTAAAAAAAATTTATACGGATTTAAATAATATGTAGAAAAATTTATATTTTTTTTAACATAAGTTATACTAATCATAATAGATATACAAAGAACAAGTTTACGTTTCTTCTAAATCGACCAATCATATACTAACTAAAACGGAAAAGCTACTACTGTAAAAAAAAATGGAAAAATGTACAACTTTGTTATGTGTGTATAATTTTGGTTTAGTCAAACATATCTATTACAATAACTTCCAAATAGAATTTACTACAAGAAAATAAATTTATTAGTAAATTTAAATTTATCAAACAAATTTACTAATAAATTCTAGAATTTAAATTATTAATAAATATTCTTTTTAATAATAAATTTGTTAGTAAAATTTATTGATAAGATTTTTTGAAAATTATAATTTGTATAAATGATAGATATTTTTACAATAATTAGTTTGATTATCAATTTCATCAAAAAATTCTGGTGGTAAATTTGTAAATTTTATCATTAACGAAATGTTTCGTCAATAAATTTATTAATAAATTATAGTAAATTAAGCGGCAAATTTTTCATAAAGTATAATGATATTTTTTTTTTATATATAAAGAGAGGAGATATGTAAAAAAAAGAGAAGATGAGAAAGAAGAGGAGATAAAAAGTTGAAGCGGATGTTGGTGGCAATAATGGAAGCGTTACAATGATTTGAAAGTATGACGATAGTGAAATAGAGTTGAAGGAGGATGAACTAAAAATGGTGATTGATGGTGGTGGACTGGATGGTGATGGTTGGTGAAGACGTGGTAAGGAGAGGAGAAGGAACAAGAAAAAAGGAAATCAAATAGAAATTGGAAGAACTCAATTGCGACTTTTATCAATGGTTCATGAGAGATTCTTAACTTTATTTTTATATATGTCTTTCATAAAATTACGATATCTTTACTTTTTGGGTTAGTTCATAAATCTTAGTTTGTGTAGTTGATTTTGAATTTTGATTTTTTTATGTTGATTAGTGATAAATCACATGATAATGTGGGATACCTGGTGAGTTATTTTTCTTGTCTACAAAATTAGGGCTTATAATTAGGACTAGACTATTTATTGCACAAATAAAAAGACAATGTATATTCATTGTTTTATTACTTGTACCGTCAATATCGTGGATCTCACCAATCTTGAAAGATAAAGAATGTTAACATTTTCTACATTATTCAGTCCAAAATATTTTTTGAAATTAATGTAAACTATATAAAATAGCCCATATGAAAACCTTTTTCTTTTTTCTTGTAATGATAGATTTTGAAACATAAGAAAAACTTTAGAACTGGGATTTAAATATAGTTTTTAATTTTTTTTATAAAATAAGTGTTTAAGCATTTTTTTAGGAGTTAGATGGTATGCAATTAAAGTTAAACATTGAAGTATTTTAAGAAATGATTAGGAAAAATTTTAAAATAAAAATAATAATGTAATGTTATTTTTATACTAGTTCGTTCA
Organism: Vigna angularis; assembly: GCF_016808095.1. NCBI lineage: Eukaryota > Viridiplantae > Streptophyta > Magnoliopsida > Fabales > Fabaceae > Vigna > Vigna angularis. Next base: position 4,341,404 of record NC_068972.1, on the reverse strand, counting down.
AACTGAACTATGTCGAGTTCTTCTTTAAACACTCTTAAGAAATTTTACAAATATTGAAAGTTTATAACACGAGTTTAACTATTCCTGATTTTAGAACTAATCCAACTAGTTCAAACGAGTTTCTCAACTTATGGTATAAAGCTAGTCCAATTCACTTATGAATCTAAAAGCAATAAAGTATTTTTTGAAATTCAATTACACAATATTACTCTCGTAGAAATGATATGAAATTAATACAATGAGGTTCTAAAAATTTATAAAGAAAACTTTTCTTTTTCAAAGAAAGAGACTTAGATAACGTGAGCTTAAAGATAAAACAGGAGCATGAGAGTATGCAAATATAATTCTCTTGTTCTTCTCTTCTCTTCATGTATTTATATGGACTTCTTCGAAAAAGATTAGTTCCTCTAAGCATTGATTTTCTTGTAGGGATGTATCCTTTTAATACAAGGTCAGATGTTACGTTGTGTCTTACAAAAGCAGCTTTGTAGCTTATACAGAAGAGAGAAACCTAAGATATGGAGGAAACAATCCTATAATATTTTTCTATCTCTTAACATTCTTATGATTATGATAGAAACTTTTGAATAAAGTTGTGTACTCAAATGATTTGCACAGGAAAAAAAACACAAAAAAAAGCCTAAAATACTAATACATACATGCATTAAAATGTTAGGGTTTACTTAGGGTTTAACGTTTAACCTTCAAGATATATAGTTTAATATTTTTATCTATACAATTTGTTTGTCTAATCTATTTCATTTATACATTTTATTAAACTTTAAAACAAAGTTTACTTAGTTTTAGATTATTTTTTATTTTCTTCATATAACAAATACATTAAAAAGTAAAATGAATTTATTCAAATACCATGTGGACTTCTTCACAAGTCATGTTCTTCCTTCCAAAAGTTTTTGAAAATCTATCTCACTCCCTTTTTAATTAGTGAACATTATCTAACATTTACTGTCTCAACCCACCAACATAATATATTAACTCAAACAGAAACATAAAAGTGTTATAAAAAAAGTAAGGGATCTAAGAAGTTTTAAAAATAAAAATTTGAATTTAAATATTGTTTATTACAAATCTAAATGGTATTTAAGTAATAACTTTAATAAAAAAGTAAAACTCCAGCTCATCATAAATTTCACCTATTTAATTTCCTACTCATCCAATTAACGTGTTTGCGAACCAATTGGTTCAACCAAACTCACTGGTAGCCAACACGAGCTTAGTTCATCTCCAATACCTATTTTGCAAACTATACCTTTATAGTACATATCCCTTTGTACGTATTATTTTATATGGTATTTTTTTTTGTTATTTTAATTTTTGAAATAAGATTTAAGATAGTATATACCTTTTTTATTACTCGCAATTACAGTATATGGCTGCTGTTTTAGTTTAAAAGAGAGGGGAAAAGTCGTGATTAAAGACTGTGGATATCTGGCATTGAATACAGAATATAAAACAAAATGTCGTGCAGAAAATTATAAGGCAAGGCGAAATACCAATTAGATAACTTCAGATTTTACTTTTAGGAAATATAGTTTCAGATGCAGTGATATTACGCAAGGTAGGGAAACTTTAAATCCTGACTGTAAACTTTTAAAAAATTATTTTAAACTGATAAAAACAAAAGTAATTTAGTAACATTATTCCGATCTATTTAAATTTCTATATATAAAGTTATTTATTAGCCATCATGAAAATTATTTAATAAAAAGGAATTCACAGCGTTGTAGATATTACGGATAAAATTTAAAATTTAGGTGGGTGTGTTTTTGGTTTATTGAAGAAGAAAATTCAATTCAGAAACATCATTCAGAAACTCAACCTAAAAATATCATTCCTCGTATATATTTAATTGAAATTTATCTTAATGCATGCATGGGACCTGACAAGAGGCTGCGGTCAGCGAAGGGGTTCTTAAGTTCTTTCTTAACCCTTCTCCCATTTAAGTGTTGTTCATTTGTTGTTTTTGTGGTGCAGAAAAGGTTTTAAAATAACAACTTTTTATTTTTAATCATAAACTTAAGTTTAAGACAAACATTATGTTAATCGATCTACTAAATAAATGGTAGGGTTTGAATACATTTAACATGTGAACTAACACAAAATTGACAAAAAATATATTTGAATCTAGGAAATGTTTGATATCAGCCGCGAAGTAGCTTTTCAAACCTTCTTTCTGAATAGTGGACTAGGTCTTTGTGGGGTTGCTTCTTGACCTGCATTTCAATTTGTCCAACATCGCGCACTAAAAGACAAATTCTGAGACTGTATCATTGTATAATTACAATTATAATCACAATAACTTATAGTTAATAACACACTTACTATTCCAATTCCAAAATCTTGTGTTGTGCGCGAAACGATGTTTGGGCGCAACATGTTCCTCTCCAACTCCATCAACCATGTTACCTTTCTTCTGTTCCTGTCTCTCTTCGTAATCGAACCGTTTTGTTCCTCTGCAGCTCCGGTTTACAATTACTGCCCAACCAACGCATCCTACAATTCCACCGCAACATTCGAAACCAATCTCAAATTCCTCCTCGAATCTCTCGTCTCCAACATTTCCCAATCCGACGGCTCCTATTTCACCGCCATGGGCTTGGGGACCACAAGTGCCGCCAGCGGCTATTTCCTCTGCCGCGGCGACGTCTCCCTCGCCACGTGTAACGACTGCATAACCACCGCCGCCACCGAAATAACACAACTCTGCCCCAACAAAACAGAGTCCATAATATGGTACGACGAGTGCACGCTCCGTTTCACCAACACCTACTTCGACCCCGCCAGCATCGAACCGGGAGCTAGCTTATGGAACGGTGAAAACATCTCCACCTCCGACTTGGGCAGCTTTAACGGAACGTTGTTCGGCTTGTTGGACGATTTGGTGGAAGAAACAGCGAATTCTAACTCGGCGAGGAAATTCGCCACCGGCGATAGAGAATTCGCCGGATCCTCGGCTCAGAGAAGGGTGTACGCCCTGACGGAGTGCGAGCCGAGCTTAACGAGTAGTAGTTGTGAAGAGTGTTTGCAAAACGCGATTTCTACTCTACCCTCATGCTGCGAAGGAAAAGAGGGCGCGAGGGCTCTGCTTGCGTGGTGCAATGTTAGATACGAATTGTTTCAGTTTTACAATACGAACGCCACGTCACCACCCTCATCAGGTATTTTTCTTATCAAATATATTTAACCTATCTACTAGTACTTAACAGTATATATAATTTTTCTATTTAATGAAAATAACCTGAGTATAATGTATCACAATGCTCATTAATCCCAGTTTTTTTGGTGTACAATCTGAAAAACCTGTTAATTCAGATCACATATCTTCCATTTATCAGTACATAATTAATGCTGCAAAGTTATTTTGTATTTCTTATAAGGAACAAAATTCTTTGAGACCAATTAGTAACATTTCACAATCCATTATATGTATGAAATAGTTTTAACAAACGTGATATTTTCCATCTCATTGTATGAAGCTCCCCATTCATGTAGTTTGAAATCATCCAACCCTAATTCCCAAATTTTCAAATCGATCAACAGCAGCCTCAAATTCCCCCTTCGAGTTCATCCAATGTTGGTTCTGTCGTGCGGGAAGGAGGTAGAGACGATGGAGGAACAATCGTCGTCATCATTGCTGCTGTCTCCGGGGGCTGAGGAGAACACAAAACTGGGTTTTAATAGGAAAGTGTAGAAGGTTATAGAAAAGCCTGTGTCTCATGCATCGCCATCTGAATAGAAAATCTTGGAAAAGCCTGTGTCGTTGCTTCCTCTCAGCATCAGTGACTGAGATGCGACGTTAGGAGCTGGAGGCGATAGTAAAAAGGCGAACAACGGAAATAGCCGGGTAGAGATTCTGGCGATGGAGACAACAGGAATGCCACCATCAGAGGAAGTTGTGTAGCTGAAGATGGCGGTGTTGGAGGTGTCAGTAACATTGACGGTCACAGACAGAAACCAAATATGAAACAGAGAAGATGTCACTGATCATGCGTTGGATGAACTCGACGGAAGGAGATTGAAACCGCTCTTCAGTAATATGAAAAATTGATTAGTGTTCGTGAATTGAATTCATGTGACCTCAGCATACTAATCTTCATCAACATGTATATGTAATGAATCATCATCTTTCTTTTTGTAATTACTAAAGCCTCTCTTTTTCGTGCAATTATTTATGCAGGGAATAACCATTATGCATTACGAGTAATCCTCATTGTTTCCCTTGTTATTGTGTCGATAATTCTCCTATGTGGTGTCTGCTATTTCATATTCAAAAGATCAAGGAAGAAATACAACACTCTTCTAAGGGAAAATTGTAAGTAATCTGAAAAAGAAAGCCTGTTCCTTTTAAAAGGCTAAAATTACTGATTTCAGCTCTTGGATGTTTCTCTAGTTGGAGAAGAAAGTTCCACTTTGGAATCGTTACATTTTGATTTGGCCACAATAGAAGTTGCCACAAAGAAGTTTTCACATGAAAACAGGATAGGTGAAGGTGGATTTGGAGATGTTTATAAGGTGATAAAGTGTTATTAAAAATATACGCATGTTTGTTTCGATTTGTTTCCTGTAGTTAACCTGCATTTTTTATGCTCTTAGGGTATCCTTCAAGATGGACGAGAAATAGCAGTTAAAAAACTTTCACATAGCTCAGGCCAAGGTGCAGCTGAATTTAAGAATGAGATTTTGTTAATAGCAAAACTTCAACACAAAAATTTAGTGACGTTGTTAGGATTTTGTTTGGAAGCTCAAGAAAAGATGCTTATTTATGAATTTGTGCCTAATAAAAGCCTAGACTACTTTCTATTTGGTAAGTTTATCTCACTACAATTTATTTCTGAGCTTTATATTTTTTTTCTTACTTTAGATTGTATATTTCATTTACAGATCCATACAAAAGTAGTCAAATGAATTGGTCGGAACGATACAAAATTATTCAAGGAATTAGACAAGGAATTTTATATTTACATGAACATTCCCGATTGAAAGTAATACATCGTGATCTCAAACCTAGCAATATATTATTGGATGTCAACATGAATGTAAAGATATCAGATTTTGGAATGGCAAGAATTGTTGGTGTAGATCAATATCAAAGAAACACAAATAGAATAGTGGGAACATAGTAAGTATTTTTAAATATAATTTTTCATCTTATCTATCAAGGACATTTTTAATATATTGAAATATACTTGTTTTCTAACATTGATGTTTGTTACTTGTTACAGTGGATATATGTCACCGGAATACGCAATGTATGGACAATTTTCAGAAAAATCAGATGTTTTCAGTTTTGGAGTTATAATAATAGAAATAGTTAGTGCAAAAAAAAATGCCAGACATGTTTTTTCAGATGATGATGACCTTTTGAGCTATGTATGTATTTATTTGTATGAGATTATTTTACATTAATTGATGCTAATCAGGCATAAAGAATGCAAAGATCCAATTAATATTTGATTTATGAATTTGTTGCAGGCTTGGGATCAATGGAGGGATCGGACACCATTAAACATATTAGACAAAAATATTAAGGAATCTTGCAATCAGAGTGAAGTCATAAAATGCATCCAAATAGGTTTATTATGCGTGCAAGAGAAGCCACAGGACAGACCTACAATGACACAAGTTGTTTCATATCTCGGTAGCTCTTTATCTGAGTTGCCATTTCCTGAAAAACCCATAAATTCTAATCAAAGTGGACTAGTTCAAAGGATGGTAGTAGGAGGATCCAGTTCAGGTTCTACAAAATCGATAAATGAAATGTCTGTGAGCATATTTATTCCTCGGTAGTATATATGTATATTCTTGTGTATAAATAAATTATATATCCTATCTAGTTAAAATCTCCATTAATTTGATATTCTGTTTATCTTGAACTTAAGATTTCATACTATATGGTAGATAACTTGCCATCATTTAAATTAAATAGCCGTTTCATTTGATAGAAAAATATAATCACTCATGAGAACTATTGATGGTTGCTATAGAAGATGCGCGTTGATAAAAATGTCGATCTCCTTAAGAAGGATATTGCTTTGAAAATATGTTACGTCATTATATTTTTATCATAAATATGTATCAGGAAATTGTTAAAAGTGAAATATTTGCTATACATTTTGTACAAAATAGCAAGGGGGTCTAAAACATAAATGGATTCCTCTTTTTCTTTCTGCACCTGATTGTTTTAATATTTTCTGAATTAGATGTTTTGAGAAATATTTTCAAATTGAAAAAATACTAATTAAAATACTCAATTTTGAAAAATATAAAAATATATATTATAGATTAAATGCTTTCGAATTTTAAATTTCTTATAAAACATTTAATCTAGAAAATTTTTTTATATTTTAAATTGAAGAAAGTATTCCATTTGAAAAATATTTTGTATTTCAAATAAGTGTTTTCGAATGTATTTTCAGAAAATAACTTTCAAAACACCTTATCTAGACTAGAATATAAAACTAAGAATAGTGGCCCGTAGGAAGTAAAAAATTAAAAATAAAAAATCGGTAAGTTTTTTTTAAACTGATTCAATTAAATAGAAACTTTTCATCATTATAGTTTTTAAAAGCATTTTCTATTTTTTATATATATTTTAATTAAATATCTTAGACGAGTACAAATATTTTATTCTCTTTAACCAAATGATTCAAAAATATAATTTTACACTAACTCTGAATAAAAAGTGATAATTGAATAATATTGGTTAATAGGATCACTCCGAAATTAAACTCCTTTCCCAAAATCGCAATTTACTTCGTGGACAACTTGTTAATTGCGTGTGCTTTTTAAGGCTAGCTAGTTATAGTGCAAGAAAAAGTTAATTATTTAATTATAAAATTAGTTGAAAGATTAGTTACTTTCAATTTTATATTACTCAGTCATGATTTCAAGTAATCAATGTTTATGATTTTCGTACTTATTTTTCTCAATTTTTTTAATTTTCTCTTTGGACCCAACCATCACTCATTGTTTATCCTCTCTAAAATTTCAACCCTTTCGGCAAGTCACATCTCACTTTTAGGACAAATCGCTGTTGATTTTCGAAACTTCTTAGAAAAAAAAATATCAATGAGATTGCCCGAGGAAAATTCGAGATCAACCCAAACCAAACATAGACTACCATAGTTGAACAAATTATAATGATGTTTTTTATATTTTTTAAATGATCTTTTATTAAGAAATATAAGTACACTATTTTTAAAACTGCAAGTATAATATTAAAAAATAGCGTAATATTTTAAAATAAATGATAAATCAGTATAAAGCTTTGAGGAAATTATGATTTCAATGAAATTTGACAAAATTTATGTAGAGAATATAATAATTTATTGTTGATATTTTTCCAAGAAAGAAATTGGTTCGTTATCCATGATGAAATCACGTTATCAGAAACAATAACTGTTATCTTCAACTCATTTCTTTCTATATTTCTAATTTACTATTTGTATCCAATAGAAGTCACACACCAGTTATTGTGTTTACACTCCTTTACTTACTTTCTTCCCTATCATTTCTCAGTGCCGTTTCAATCTTGGGTTCGTTGGAAAAACCCTAATATCAAAACTCAACTCACCTGCTATGAAACTCTACATTATAGATAGAAAATTAATAAAATGGTTTACTTCAGTTTATATATTCTAATTTAAAAGCTGCAACATTCGATTTCAATATGTTTTTCTTCTCTGAGCAAACATTTAAAAAATATTAAATGAAAGAGAAACAGAAAATTAAGAGTCAAGAAATCTTGAATGGTTCTTCTACAACCTCTCTACATTAAAAAAAAAACAACTAAAGATGTTTGTAACTACGAAGTTAAGATACGAATACGGATACTGACACTGGAAACAAACACATCTTAAATTGAAAAAATATAGGACAGAGAATACTGTGTATATATAGGTATTAATTTTAAACTATCAACTATCACATTCTCAACTAACACAAAAATAAATTTATTATATTTATCTAATATTTAAAATGTAAAAAATAAACTTAATATATCTATCTAATATCTAAAATGTAAAAAATAATAGTTGAGGTCGAGATGCGAATATGATGAATCACGTTCTCTCCTTCCAGCAATGTAGTTATTCTTACGTCTTCTTTCGGTACAAAACTCTTCAAGGATACAAAACTCTTCAGGGAGAATGGAGTGGGTACCTGCGAAGGCACTCCGACGCTCAAGTCAGAAAAAGGGAATGATAGAACTTTTTTAGTTTAATAATGGAAGAAATAATATTTTCTCCTTTCTCTCTCTATATTCAGAAAAATCGTTTACCCAAAAATCCGGTTGGTTGGAGAACTTAACTGCTTGGAAAACACAACCGCTTGGTCGTGCTTGATATTGGGTTAGTTGGTTACGTGATTTGCGACATTGTGGCCAGATATTTCTAACCACTTATTCTGTAGTTTATCAGGATTAATTGATTCAGTTTGACTAAAGCTGACCGAACGTATGTTGACTCTTACCTTTGACTGGGTTGACGTGACCCTGTGAGCTAATGTTGACCGTTTGGTTTAAGCAACAGACGATCGCTGAATGATTAGCGATAATGACGAGCGTATGATACGACGATCGTTTTGTCTAGCGGGTTGACGATCGTTCGGAGATGATCATATGATAACTTGTTAATATGTGACTTGTTTATTCTTGGTGGTCGTCTGGGTTACCAGTTGGACGACTCAGATATCTATCATACAATAATTATATAAGATTTGTGGTTTATTTTTATAATTATAATTGAAACTATGCAATAAATCAAAATTTTGTGGATTTTATAGAAAATCATTGGATATATAATTATTAATACTTGTGTTCGAGTCAAATAGATAAAAAAATATATGTTTTAAATTAAATACTTTACTTTTATATATATATATATATATATTGTTAATTTATATAATGTTTTTAAAATATACTAAATTTTAATTGATAAAAATATTCTCATGTATTATAGATTTTAAGAATAAGGATTATATATATTGATTATAATTCAATTTGGTCACAGTGGAGAGCCACAAACAAGTTTTCTTTCAAAGAAAAGAATATTCTCACATAGATTTTTTGACAACATTTTAACATAATGTCATTTTCTCATTAATTCATTATTTATTTGTTATTTTATTAATGTATTTTAAATCCAATGAAAAAATGACAGGTGTATTATGTCAAAATGTAAAAAAAAAAAACACAATGTATTAACATTTCTTTATCTAATAATATAATAAAAATGTTTAAATCTTTTCAAATCCCTCCTGATATATGCCAGCCTCAAATCAAGCCATGCAAACACCAAATATCTCTTATTTCAATCTTCAACAATCCGCATGCAGAGTACTGTTTGCTTAAATGAATAGAGCACACAAGATTATTCAAGAAATTGCACCAAAAATACTTTATCTACATGATTATTCAATATTGAAATTCACTCGTCGTGATCTTAAACTAATAATATTTCATTAAATAATAACATGAATTCCAAAATATCATATTTTTGCATTGCAAGAATTATTGCTTTGGAACAAGACCAATAAAATACAAATAAAACTGTTGGAACATAATTTTATATGTTTTATTATATAATTTGTCTTTATATATATATATATATATATATATATATATATATATATATATATATATATATATAGAATTGATATCACTCTTTATAAAAAATCTTAAGACAATGGGTTAATGAATCTTTAACATGGTAAGCGTGTCCCGTTAGGATGAGCGACGATACAAAAATGGATAGTTGAATGCTTCCGTTAGAAGGGGAGTGTACCAATGTAGAAAAGACTCACCATTGAAATAGGAGATTGTTAGAATTCTAAGTGAATCTAAGTCTCACATTGTGTAGAAATGAGAAAGTAGAACATCATATAAGGTTTGAAAATTCATTAACTCATTCTCTTAAGGTTTTGAGTAAAAAGTATAGTCAATCTCTTATGTGGTTGGGTTAAGATCTTATTGATGTTATATTTTTCTAATGAACCTCTTCTTCCATAGACCTAACAAGTAGTATAGATTCAGGATTCTTAAAATTCTTTTAAATTTGTTCATGATTTGTAATTTTGTTCAAATATATTATATGTAACATCCCAATTATTATAGCATTAAACTATAATAGAGTTCTTACATCATTGATACCATAGAACAGTTGATAGGAGGAGGAATAACAATTTTCCTCATTATTATGCAAACCCTCACTCATAATTCAAACTAAAATACAGTTCACACTTAAAACATAGACTAAAAATTATAAGGCTCATTCTTATAACTAAGCTTCCGTTGATCCTCCATCTAAAGCTTGCTCCACCGACATAACAACAACTTCTGCTCCCATCCACCGGATGATCATCGCCAGACAAAATACATAACACAAAATAGCAACCACACAACAAACAAAGCAAGGGTGAGCTAATGCAACATAAAATATTATGGTAAATTACATAAATAACTAATTTTCCAACTTACAAGTTAAATTACTCAATAATACAATAAACATATCATACTCATCGTAAATTCACTCATCCAGATAATCGTATGAATATTGAACTCTTAGCTAGTTCTATACTTACAGTGGTACTTTACTCAGCTACATCTCATCCTACTCTGTCCCCCAAACTGGATCTTCGGATATAGATGCACTTATTCGCTAGCTCAATTATTCTATCCTACTCTGTCCCCCAAACTGGATCTTCGGATATGAATAAAACCACTGAAGCTACATCCTTCCTACTCTGTCCACCCCACTGTAGATCTTCGGTAAGGATTTCCCACTCTCCACCACATAGCTTTCTCTCTAAGTGAGATCGAGACTATTGAGAGCATAAGAATGAACCCCTAAGTCGGAGTTCCTATATTCATACGCACAGTACTTGACACAAAATCAACAAGGAGTTCCTCCTTGGAACTCTATTCTACACTTTCCATTCATAAATACACGTGTTACCCTATTATCATCTTTAGTCATATCTTAAGAAAATAACTCTTACATACTCAGACATTTCACAACCTCACAGAAACATCACTTATTAACACATAACTCTTTATGGTCTATTAATTCGAACCCTTAAGTAGTTCAAACAGCTTAGATACCTTTACTAATAGCTCCAGAAGGGTCAAAAACCCCCATATCGACATAAAGAACATCCAAAACGGACATCCAGAACTCCCAAAACGTCAAAAACATTAAAACACTAAATTTGTTACGCATAACTCGCTCCAGCGAGTTGACTCATTCACTCAATCGAATTTACTATTCCAAAATCACGAAAATTCACTTCCCGGACTATAACGACTATTCCTTTCATCATACAGACTTTCTAGACATCCAAAAACTTATCTCCTATCAACAACCCATATTCATCCAAGTCTTATAAACATCTAAACTAAACATATAATTAAAAGACAGCGGATAATTAGTACAATCCAAAATTTCCGATCAAAAACCTAGTCTCCTTTTAAATCCATAAACAGATCCAAAATCTTCGAACTATACGTATACCAAAAAAAAACTTCCACCGATTCAAAATACTTAATACGAACAAGATCTCTTCAAAATTATCAAAACAGAAGCATATCCCAATTCCCAACCGTACATCAATTCAAAAGATACAACAGAAGCAAAATTTCATTCTAAAATCATAAAGAGAATCAAAATCCTAAACATATACCAAATTTAAGATCATACAGAAACAAAAAAAAAAGACTCAAGGTTAGCTCCCCTTACGGTTTTCTCCTTAGCTAGCCTTTCGAAAACACTTTGCGAACGTTCTCCCGACTCAAATCACAGCTCTAAAGTCCCTCTGCTCCAAAACCTTCGTGCTCTGACCTCCAGTTCAACTTAGGAACTTCTCTCAGCCCCAAAACACTCTTAAATAACCAGAAAAACGTGTTTAAATAGTAAAAACGCGTTTAAATAGTAAAAACGCGTTTACCCAGTCAAAAACGCGTTCAAAACGCGTCAAAAACGTGTTCACTCACTGGGACAACTTTGTCAGTCTGGTTGAACTCCTTCCTGATGTCGGAATTACGCGTATGAGTACTCAAATCGAAGCTATTCGAGTCTACTTTCTAATGGAAAAAGAATCAACCCAAGATCTAATTTTAACAAATATTAATAATTAAAATACTAAACCATGTCAAAGTTGACAGCATTGTATTTTGCATATAAACTTTAACTTTTGTTACAACTTGATACATGTTTGGTTTCTTACTCTACTAATGACCCGAGATTCACATTTTCCTTTAATTTTTCAGGGTCTTACATTCTCCCCACCTTTAAAATTTTTTCGTCCTCGAAAAATACACTCTTTAATCAAATAAATGAGGATAGAAGTTCTTCATTTCTTCTTCCAATTCCCAAGTCATCTCTTGGGTCTTCTCATTCCACAATACTTTGACTGTACGAATATCATTTCCTCTTAGTTGCTTCGCCTGAACATCAAGAATTCGTACTGGTTTTGCATCTAATGACAAATCCTCTCTGACTTGAACATCATCCACCTCGAGTACATGATCAGGACTTGACACATATTTCCTCAATTGAGAGACGTGAAATACATTGTGTAAGTTTGCCAGTTGAGGAGGTAGAGCAATCTCATATGCTACCGGTCCAATTCTCTTGATAACTTGGAATGGACCAAGAAACTTCGGAGACAACTTCTTGGATCTGATAGCTCTCCCTACTCCAGTCATCTGAGAAACTCGTAGAAACACGTGACTTCCCACTTCAAACTCAAGAGGCCTGCGCCTATGATCTGCATAAGACTTTTGCCTGCTCTGTGATGCCTTCATCCTTTCCTATATCAGTTTCACCTTTTCTGTGGTTTGTTGAATTAATTCTGGTCCTAACATCACTGTTTCTCCTTCTTGGTACCAACATAGGGGTGTCTTACATCTCCTACCATACAGTGCTTCATATGGTGCCATGCCAATGCTTGCATGATAGCTGTTGTTGTAAGTGAATTCAATCAATGGTAAGACCTCATCCCAAATACCCAAGTGATCTAAAACACAAGTCCTCAACAGGTCTTCTAAGGATTGAATCATCCTCTCAGACTGTCCATCAGTTTGTGGATGATACGCAGAGCTCATATGTAATTTGCTACCCAACTCACGTTGTAAAGACTGCCAGAATTTCGATGTAAATCGCGGATCCCTGTCTGACACTATGCTCGATGGTATTCCATGTAGTCTCACTACTTCTTTTATATACAGTTGGGCAAGCTTCACCATAGACATCCTCAGATTCATCGCCAAGAAGTGAGCGCTCTTTGTCAACCTATCTATCACAACCCAGATAACATCATGCCCCTTTCCTGTCCGTGGTAAATGTGTTACAAAATCCATGGCAATACTGTCCCATTTCCACTCAGGTATCTCAAGTGGTTGCAACATACCTCCAGGTCGTTGATGTTCTACTTTAGCCTTTTGACATGTCAAACATGTTGATACAAATTGTGCCACATCTCTTTTCATTCCAGACCACCAGAAAGACTCCTTGAGATCTTGATACATCTTGGTCATACCAGGATGCATGCTAAGACGACTTTTATGTCCTTCTTTGAGAATCAACTTTTTCAGCTCAATATCATCTGGAATACAGACTCTGCCTCTAAATCTCAAAATACCATCAGCTCCTAACATAAATTCTCTGGCTTGATCTGTACCCAATAAACCCACCGTCTTTTGTAGCTCGGCATCTAATAATTGTTTATCTCTGACCAAACTCAACAAATCACTTGATATCACTAAGTTATTACAACTGATGAAATCGGACTTCAACTCAACATACAACTTCATATCCCTGAATTTCTCGATCAATTCTAACTCCTTTACCATCATAGTAGATACATGCACCGTCTTTCTGCTCAGAGCATCTGCTACTACATTAGCCTTACCGGGATGATATAGAAGTTCAAACTCATAATCCTTCAAAAACTCCATCCATCTTCTCTGTCTCATGTTCAATTCCTTTTGATCAAAAAGATATTTCAAACTTTTATAATCGCTGAACACATGGAACTGTGCGCCATAAAGGTAATGCCTCCAAATCTTCAAAGCAAAAACGACAGCTGCCAACTCTAAATCATGAGTGGGGTAATTCTTCTCATGATTCTTAAGTTGTCTCGAAGCATAAGCTACCGCTTTCTTTTCCTGCATAAGTACACAGCCCAGTCCTTGATATGAAGCATCACAATATACTTCGAAAGGTCTTCTTGGGTCAGGGATCACTAATATAGGAGCACTTGTCAACCTCTGCTTTAGTTCTTGAAAACTAGCTTCACATCGGTCTGTCCAAGCAAAGGGACGATCTTTACGAGTTAATTGCGTCAATGGTGACACAATCTTGGAGAATCCTTCTATGAATCTACGGTAGTACCCTGCTAATCCTACGAAGCTCCTGATCTCCGTTACGGACTTGGGTCTCTCCCATTGAAGCACAGCTTCGACCTTAGACGGATCCATAGATATTCCACCAGCTGATATGACATGTCCCAAAAATTGCACCTCTTTCATTCAAAACTCACATTTGGACAACTTGGCGTATAACTTCTTATTTCTTAACACCTCAAGAACTGATCGAAGGTGATCCACGTGTTCTTCCCGAGTCTTGGAGTATATAAGAATGTCGTCTATGAAGACCACGACAAACTTATCTAAGAAAGGTCTGAATATCCTATTCATATAGTCCATGAATACAGCAGGAACATTGGTTACACCAAAAGGCATAACCACGTATTCATAATGTCCATATCTAGACCTGAAAGCAGTCTTTTGTACATCTTCTGCCTTTACTAAAATCTGATGATAACCTGATCGTAGATCAATTTTCGAAAACACTTTCGCTCCATGTAACTGATCCATTAAGTCGTCGATTCTTGGCAACGGGTACTTGTTCTTGATAGTCAACTTATTCAGTTGTCTGTAATCCACACACAATCTGGAGCTCCCATCTTTCTTCTTGACCAACAACACTGGCGCACCCCAAGGTGAAACACTTGGTTTGATAAATTGCTTCTCCAGCAAGTCTTCTATCTGCTTTTTCAATTCTACTAATTCAGCTGGAGCCATCCGATACGGAGCAATTGATACTGGTCCTGTGCCTGGTACGAGATCAATTGAGAACTCGATCTCTCTTTGAGGAGGCAGTCCCGGTACTTCTTCAGGAAACACATCCATGAAATCACTTACCACTGAGTGATCTATGCTCCTTCCACTCTGGTTAATCTCCATGTGTGTCAACACAAGGAAGCAACACGACCCTTCCTGTACTTCGCGCAACAGATTCCTCGAAGATAATATCTTCGATTCTTCCTCTTGAGGAAATAACAATTTCTTTGCACCACAGTCTAAGAGAATGTGATTGGAAGTTAGCCAATCCATTCCTAAAATTACCTCTAAACCTTGTAGAGGTAAGCAGATGAGATTAACTTTAAACTGACGTCCCTCTACTACTACAGGACATCTAGTACATGCTAGAGATGTCTTAACTAAACCCGAAGCCGGAGTAGACACTATTAGGTCATACTGTAGCTCACTCACAGGCAATCCCAACTCTCGCACACAAACATCAGACACAAAGGAGTGTGTAGCTCCAGAATCAAACAAAACACAACAAGCTTTCCCAAATAATAAACAATTTCCGATGATAAGATTACCTGGCCCAGTTGCCTCCGCTCCAGTCATTGCATACACTCTGCCCACAGCCTGAGGTTTGGTATCTGCCATCTGTTGAGGCTAATTAGTTGGTAGTTGAAGCCTTGATTCTTTAGATGTGGGACAATTCCTGGCAAAGTGTCCCTCCTTCCCGCAGGTATAACACTTCATCGGACCAACTAACTGAGGGCAAACAGACTTATAATGTGGTCCTCCACAGCGAAAACATTTCACCACGCTAGATTGTCCTACTTGACCTGATGGATGAAACGAAGGTCTTTTGTTTGCTTGAAAAGGAGGTTTAGAATAGGGCTTCCTCTTGTCTCCATGATTGAACTTGTTATCTCCATGATTGAACTTGGACCCAGATGGTCCACCAATCCTCTGTGGCTGTCTTTGCTGATTTTGCACTTCATTCTTGGTCTTTTCTAACACTTTGGCCCTCTCCACTAATGTAGGAAACTCCTTAATACATAAACCTTTTACTAACAATTTGATATCTCCTCGAAGGCCATTTTCAAACTTCCTACATTGCCATTCTTCATCCATATCCAGAGTGTGGAAGCGGATCAGATGCTTAAACTTATCGGCATATTCCGTCACGGACATTCCTCCTTGCACTAGCTGAAGAAACTCCACTTCTTTGGTAAACCTTACACTGTCAGGGAAATATTCAGCATAGAACCTCTTCTTGAATAAGTTCCAGGTGATCGGGGTACCACTTCTTTCCAACAATGTCCTTGTACTGGTCCACCAGTGACTGGCCTCTGCTGATAATAAATATTCAGTATAAGCCAATCTATTCTCTTCTGGGCAGTTTTTGGCATTGAAAATCCTCTCCATGTCTCTAAACCATTGGTCTGCTTCATCTGCACTAGTATTGCCACAGAATTTAGCTGGATGGTGTTGAAGAAAATTCTCCAGGCTCCATTCATGTATTGGAGTAGGTGGAATATAAAAATGATCAGTGGAAATTCTTGCACCACCATTCATTAATTCCACATATTGCCTCTGTTGTGCCTCCGCTGACACCCTAGCAGCTTCCAATTGTTGTAACGCAATTGTGTTTTGTTGCGTCAAGGATGCATTCTGCTGCTGCATCGCCACCACAAATGATTCCATTACTCTTACCAGACTAGAAACATCAGACCGTACAGGTGAAGGAGGAGAAGATGGTCTGGATGCCATGGTTCTGTCCAAAGAAAGAACCATCAGTCTAAAAATAAATTCCTATAATAGGAAGACACAACTAAGATCACACAACTAAAACATGATATCTTCATAACCTACAGGATTCCTAGGGGAAAGGAACTGCTCTGATACCATTAATGTAACATCCCAATTATTATAGCATTAAACTATAATAGAGTTCTTACATCATTGATACCATAGAACAGTTGATAGGAGGAGGAATAACAATTTTCCTCATTATTATGCAAACCCTCACTCATAATTCAAACTAAAATACAGTTCACACTTAAAACATAGACTAAAAATTATAAGGCTCATTCTTATAACTAAGCTTCCGTTGATCCTCCATCTAAAGCTTGCTCCACCGACATAACAACAACTTCTGCTCCCATCCACCGGATGATCATCGCCAGACAAAATACATAACACAAAATAGCAACCACACAACAGACAAAGCAAGGGTGAGCTAATGCAACATAAAATATTATGGTAAATTACATAAATAACTAATTTTCCAACTTACAAGTTAAATTACTCAATAATACAATAAACATATCATACTCATCGTAAATTCACTCATCCAGATAATCGTATGAATATTGAACTCTTAGCTAGTTCTATACTTACAGTGGTACTTTACTCAGCTACATCTCATCCTACTCTGTCCCCCAAACTGGATCTTCGGATATAGATGCACTTATTCGCTAGCTCAATTATTCTATCCTACTCTGTCCCCCAAACTGGATCTTCGGATATGAATAAAACCACTGAAGCTACATCCTTCCTACTCTGTCCACCCCACTGTAGATCTTCGGTAAGGATTTCCCACTCTCCACCACATAGCTTTCTCTCTAAGTGAGATCGAGACTATTGAGAGCATAAGAATGAACCCCTAAGTCGGAGTTCCTATATTCATACGCACAGTACTTGACACAAAATCAACAAGGAGTTCCTCCTTGGAACTCTATTCTACACTTTCCATTCATAAATACACGTGTTACCCTATTATCATCTTTAGTCATATCTTAAGAAAATAACTCTTACATACTCAGACATTTCACAACCTCACAGAAACATCACTTATTAACACATAACTCTTTATGGTCTATTAATTCGAACCCTTAAGTAGTTCAAACAGCTTAGATACCTTTACTAATAGCTCCAGAAGGGTCAAAAACCCCCATATCGACCTAAAGAACGTCCAAAACGGACATCCAGAACTCCCAAAACGTCAAAAACATTAAAACACTAAATTTGTTACGCATAACTCGCTCCAGCGAGTTGACTCATTCACTCAATCGAATTTACTATTCCAAAATCACGAAAATTCACTTCCCGGACTATAACGACTATTCCTTTCATCATACAGACTTTCTAGACATCCAAAAACTTATCTCCTATCAACAACCCATATTCATCCAAGTCTTATAAACATCTAAACTAAACATATAATTAAAAGACAGCGGATAATTAGTACAATCCAAAATTTCCGATCAAAAACCTAGTCTCCTTTTAAATCCATAAACAGATCCAAAATCTTCGAACTATACGTATACCAAAAAAAAACTTCCACCGATTCAAAATACTTAATACGAACAAGATCTCTTCAAAATTATCAAAACAGAAGCATATCCCAATTTCCAACCGTACATCAATTCAAAAGATACAACAGAAGCAAAATTTCATTCTAAAATCATAAAGAGAATCAAAATCCTAAACATATACCAAATTTAAGATCATACAGAAACAAAAAAAAAAAGACTCAAGGTTAGCTCCCCTTACGGTTTTCTCCTTAGCTAGCCTTTCGAAAACACTTTGCGAACGTTCTCCCGACTCAAATCACAGCTCTAAAGTCCCTCTGCTCCAAAACCTTCGTGCTCTGACCTCCAGTTCAACTTAGGAACTTCTCTCAGCCCCAAAACACTCTTAAATAACCAGAAAAACGTGTTTAAATAGTAAAAACGCGTTTAAATAGTAAAAACGCGTTTACCCAGTCAAAAACGCGTTCAAAACGCGTCAAAAACGTGTTCACTCACTGGGACAACTTTGTCAGTCTGGTTGAACCCCTTCCTGATGTCGGAATTACGCGTATGAGTACTCAAATCGAAGCTATTCGAGTCTACTTTCTAATGGAAAAAGAATCAACCCAAGATCTAATTTTAACAAATATTAATAATTAAAATACTAAACCATGTCAAAGTTGACAGCATTGTATTTTGCATATAAACTTTAACTTTTGTTACAACTTGATACATGTTTGGTTTCTTACTCTACTAATGACCCGAGATTCACATTTTCCTTTAATTTTTCAGGGTCTTACATTATACACCACATTCGATGAAGTTGGTTGTTTCCAAACCTGGATCTTCTTTTGCTCTAAGCTTCTATATAAAACTTCACATAAAACTCAACTTAATAATTAAATAAATATAAGTTATAGCAATTGACTATATTAATTTTGAAAAACGAAATAGTTTTTATATTATGTTTTAATTATGATAAGTACTTAAAAATGTTATAATAAAAGTAGTAATAAGTTTATAAAATCAATTATAATACAATCAAGTTTACATTATGTACATTGTGTAAAACTAAAATTTAGATTAAAGTTCTAGGTGATTAACACCAATACCTGATAATTAGTAGCATACTTACTACTTTTGATAAAAACAGCCTATCTGATCTCAATCTAACTTTAGCCAACTTCGATCATGAAAATGTTAAATTAGTTACAAATGGGCATTTCATTATGTGCAACAAAGAGTTAGACTAGGAGGTTTAGTGAATTGTGAGTGAAAATTCACGTAGTAGTTGTGTCATGTGATGGAAGCAAGTGAGAAGAAAAGGTTGGACAATAGATTCGAATCCTATTAGACCGTTTGAGCGATTTTTTTATTTATTTATTTTTTACTTTATCAAAGTAGTGTATTTTAAAAAAAAATTAACAAAATAGATAATGTTTAAAAGGATTATAATTAAAAATCAAGACCGTACCACTTCTTTACATAAAATTGTGTCAATTCACTATAACTTATTTTAGAATATTTTTAAAGATGAAACCATATTAATTAATACGATACAATTTTAGTTAAGAGCATTTTAAATTGAAGTTATATTATTTTTTCACAATATATATTATATACTTTTGCAAAAATATGGATTCAATTGAAAATGTATAAATTTTAAGTGACTAATGTGTAAACTGTGTTTTAACTTTTTATATCAAAAATTTAATTAATCTTCTTCAAATATATATTTATTATTTGATAATTTTATTAGCATTAATTCATCATAATATTTTTAGAACAGTATGTTTATGAATTTTTTTAGTTATATATATATATATATATATATATATATATGTATATATATATATATATGTATATATGTATATATATATATATATGTATATATGCATGTATATTCAACTGAAATTATTTAATAGAAACGGTTTAATTTTTATGTTAAGATTTAGTTTCATAATGTATTGGCATTGTTTAGGCCTGTTATCTTCTTTTTCACACCCCTACAGTTCGCTCAGCCCCACGTAACGGCACTTGATTAGTTTACGAATCACCATCTACATTGACTATGGAAGTGGTCAACACTCCTGATATTTGAAAGAGAAATATGTGATCACTAAAATATTCTGTTGGAAAACAGGATCAAAACCACTTCCAAAGTAAAATACAAAAAATGGATCAATTTTAAATAATTATTAACACATATAATGCATACATTAATTTAAAGTATCTATATGTACATAATGCAACTTTTTTATATTTTTTTAATTATATTGACAGTAGTAGTTACTATTATAAATGTACTAATTATTTACAAAATATGGTTCTAATTAATATACAAAACATATCACTAATTCAAATAATATGTCAATTAAAAAGTTCTGCTTGACATTAATTATAACCAAGTAATGTTCAGTGTTAGTATATAATAAACATTTAGAACAAAATTACAATAACATATTAAAAGATAAATTATAGGAGTTAAATTATATTATATTTTTTTTAAAGTAAAACATTGAAAACAGATTAGTAAATTGAAAAGTAAGAACATTAATATTAAAAAAATATAAAATGTCATGTTATTAAAATAAAATAAAAATATAACTACTTCATTTATATAAAACAGCAAATATAGTACTGAAATGAAATTATGTATCTAAGTAATCTGGGGCTGTTAATTTGAGAAGGAAATCAGCAGTGACAACTGTATATTTTACCGTATACTACAATACCAGTGATTCCTGTAACATCACATTAATTTTTTGTAATAAAGAATTGTTCAAAGTCCAACTTGGTAGTCAATTGAGTGAATAAATTATATGTTTTGTAAATTGCAATTAGAGGAATAGAAGAGTGATGCACTTTTACATTTGGGATATAATAAAACATAAAATAATTATAAATGATTGAATTTTTATATTTTTTAAAGAAAGAATAAAATAAATAAATAAAAAAATTAAATAAATTTAAAAAATTTAAGTGTATCAAGATATTATTTTTCAAATGAAAAAGTGATAGTAACTTGGATATCGGTTCGAAACATGAGGCTAGTTTTTGCCTTCTTCATTTCAACCAACTTTCATAATCACATTAATACGGTAACCCGTAAACAGGGGCAATTACAGGTACCTTAAAGTCAAAAGTTAAATGTTCATGTTCATCAACAATAAATCTTCCATGTGTTTTCTCTTACTGCCTTACTCTGGACAACTGTGGCCATGGTTTCAAGAATGTCCGGATTCCTTTGTATGCTTGTCATACTCCTAACAATATGCCAATCCTATGCCCAACCAAGTTTCTTATACCATTTCTGTATGAATGACAAGGGTAATTACACTGCCAACGGCACCTACCACAACAATCTCTTTACCCTTTTGTCCAACCTCTCTTCAAACACAGATATTGACTATGGCTTCTACAACTTTTCGCTTGGCCAAGATACTGACACAGTAAACGCAATTGGGCTGTGCAGAGGAGATGTTAAGTCAGACGCTTGCCGTAGATGCTTGAATGATTCAAAAGTCCTTCTCCAGCAGCGGTGTCCAAATCAGAAGGAGGCAATTGGTTGGTATGACAATTGCATGTTACGCTATTCCAACCGCTCACTGTTCAACACCATGGAAACCACACCTAGTTTCTATATGTGGAACCCTGGAAATGCAACAGACTTTGATCAATTCAATCAAGCGTTGAGGAACTTGCTAGACAACCTCGTAGGCCATGCTACACTAGGGGACTCCAAGCGTAAGGTTGCTGCTGCAAATGTTTCAGGACCAGCCTTTCAGAATATATTTGCTCTTGTGCAGTGTACACCTGACTTGTCAGAACGAGATTGCACCGAATGCTTGAGTGGGGTTATCGCAGAAATTCCACGATGTTGTGATGGCAAGCAAGGTGGTAGAATTGTAAGGCCTAGTTGTAACTTCAGATATGAGACATACAGCTTCTTTGATCCTACCAATGTTGAAATACCAGCAGCACCGGCACCGGCACCAGCACCAAATGTGTCTGCTCTTCCTCCTCCTCCGATAGATACCTTGTCTACAGAAGGTAAACGTCAACTCCTTCTTGAAATGTTGAAACTCAAAATTTGATGATTTTAATAAATTCGAAGAAATTAGTAAGTGCATTTTACCGAACCTATACAAAATTATTTTCCATGAAAGTGATTAGACTTGTTGAGAACTAATTTATTATCCTCAATCCTATAAATATACTAATTATTGAAGTTTCTGTTTTGGCAGGAAAGAGCAACACTTCTCTAACTGTAATAGCAATAGTTGTGCCAATAGCCTTTGTCATACTAGTAATTCTTATGTGCGTCTGTTTGAGAACGAGGAAGTCACGGAAACAGATTGAAGGTAAGCTAACATCACATTCTCTTTTATTATGATATTTGTTGATTTAATCCTTTGCTGTCTGCAATGGAGTTAATAGGGTAAAACTGAAGAAGTACACTATGGTTGCTACCCACAATGACAATAGAATTTGAAATTTCTTCCACCGTTAGAAAAAAGTGCATGGTTCAATCACTGCCAGGAAATAGTAAAATGAAAAAAGGACACTTGCAGCAATAGATGTTTATATAATAAAATGCATTTGGAGAAAGAGTAGAAACTTTTTAAAAATGTCTGAAAATCAGCTTATCCAAAATAATTAGTTGTAGAATTTCTGATTCACATAATACAAATAGTCTGAATAAACTTATGCCAAGTATCACTTAACTTTAACATGTCAGCTATAATAAATAGGAGATATCAAATTTTATATTATAAGTCCTACCAAGTTCCCAAAAGAAAGTTATTATTATTATCATAAATAAGCAAGTAAGCGTCTATAAGAAGAATATTTTCCTAAAAAGAAGCAGAATTCCATTTAGAGAACTGATTTGTTGCAACTCATTCCCAGTTCAAGCTGAAAATCATGATGAAATCACATCAATAGAGACATTGCAATTGGACTTATCCACTATCATGACGGCTACAAACAACTTTTCTGATGCAAATAGGCTAGGAGAAGGAGGATTTGGACCTGTTTACAAGGTAAATATAACAGTGTGACAAAAAGATGTACATCACATCTACAAAATGTACTGGTATACCTGATAGGCCGTTACCCTGACTTACATTCATAAACTTTAAATTTTCAGGGTAAGCTCTCCAATGGTCAGGATGTTGCAGTCAAAAGGTTGTCCAAGAACTCCCTCCAAGGAGAAATTGAGTTTAAGAGTGAGGTGATGTTAGTGGCAAAACTTCAGCACCGAAATTTAGTTAAGCTGATAGGATATTGCTTGGAAAGAAGAGAAAGGCTATTGGTGTATGAATATGTTCCCAACAAAAGCCTCGATTTCTTCATATTTGGTAAGTCAAAACTAAAGGAACCGAACCATCTATTCTTCATTTATAAACATTCTAAGTCGTTGAGAATATCGTATCTTGGCTTTGGTTTGTAGATGAAGTTGGGCGGGCACAATTGGATTGGGAAAAGCGACACAAAATCATAACAGGCATAGCTAGAGGTCTTCTTTATCTTCACGAGGATTCACGTTTGACGATCATTCACCGTGATCTCAAAGCAAGTAACATTCTTTTAGATGCCGAGATGCATCCAAAGATATCAGATTTTGGCATGGCAAGATTATTTGAAGTGGATCAAACTCAGGACAATACTAGTAGAATTGTTGGAACCTAGTAAGTATTGGAATGCCCTGTGCCAAATAATTTATATTAATCACTGTCAATATTTCTGATCTCTAAAGGTGATCTTAACAAAGTTGTCAATATTTGTTCGTAACTGAGCTAATGAGATGGTCCATTTGGACATGCAGTGGATATATGGCACCAGAGTATGTCTTCTATGGACAATTCTCAGTGAAATCTGATGTTTATAGTTTTGGCATATTGGTTCTTGAGATTGTAAGTGGCCAGAAAAACAGTTGGGTACAAAGAGGAGAGAATGAAGGGGATCTTCTAACCTATGTAAGTAGTAATTATTCTTTGAATGACTGACTTGTTTTCCTTATCCTTAGGTTAGATTCCGTCAGTTTCTTACAGAATTGTAATCTTTAAGACTGAATCTGAATCAATATTTGTACCGTTTATTGATGAACTGCTTGCAGATATGGCAAAACTGGAGGGAAGGGACAGTGTTAAACACTATTGATCCAACAATTGCGGACAGTTCGATAAATGAAATAGTGAGATTTATCCACATTGCATTGCTTTGTGTTCAGGAAAAAGTGGGTGATAGACCAACCATGGCCTCTATTGTGCTCATGCTTAGCAGTCACTCTGTTTCGCTTCCATTGCCCTCTCAGCCTGCTTTCTCCGTCGTAAGCAGAAATTTCTCAGTCATTCCATCAGAAGATTATGATCCAGAGGCAAGTGTAAACTAAATCAAAGGCTCAATCTGTCAAGTCCAGTTAGCCATTTCTTTCTTTTTAACTGTAACCATAATACGTTATCTATAAGATTCTCTTTTTCTAATACTAGCTTATCTTATCTGCTTCGTATAAGAAAATCAAATAAAATTGGGTGGAAGCAAATGCATTTTGTCCATTTTTTTTATCCATTTTTCATTTTCTTTTAAACTTTGTTAGAAATATAGGCCCAAGTCCTATGTCCTCGACAATCTCTCAGATAATCCAATCACTATGTCAGATTGAATTTTCTTTATATCGAAATCATTAAACAATAATATAATTATATTTTTAATTTAAATATGTGTTTTTGAAATAGTAAATAATTCGATTATTTAAATAACAAATAATATTGTCTACTTTTAAAAAATTATTCTGAAAAATAAAATAAAAATATTTTAAAATTACGCATTTTAGAAAAATAACAAATTTAAAATTAATGACCCAATTTACTCCATTCAATCCAATCCGATAAAAAAATGAATTAAATTTTATTTACTAAAAAAATTAGAAATTCTAATTAACTCATAACATTCAATTAGCAATCTCATATACTAATTAAATTATTTCATAATTGATCATTAAACAACACATAAAACACCATAATATATATATATATATATATATATATATATATATATATATATATATATATATATATATATATATATATATATATATATATATATATATTATAACAAAATATTAATTTGCATAATTGTAGGTTAAGTGTAAGATATTTAATAATCAAAATATTTATTTTATTACTCCAGCATGATATTATTATAGGTATGCTCTACTTTATTTTGTTGTTAATTTTTGGATGATTTATATATTATATTGTTTATTTTAATATTTTAACCATTGAAATATCAATATAATAAAAATATGACATCTACTAAAATGTTTATTTTAATTGATTTTAAGCTTTATCGCCACAAATATTACCATCGATTTAATTTTGTTTAATTGATCTTTAAGTTTTCGGTGTGTCTATAAATAGAAACTTGAATTTGGATAGGATCGAATTCTTTGTTCTTTTTTAGGATAATTCCTTTTGCCATTCCCTCTTGCTGTATTATTTTGAACCGCCTAACTTATGTATCGAGCCCAAGTGTTTTTTTTCTTCTTTAAGCGGGAAATGATTAATATCTCTACTAATAAAATATAACTTTAACTAACAGGTTTAAGTATCTCTAAACATGTCAACATTTCGTTGGTTTAAGTATCTCCACTACTTACGAAAAAGAAAATAAATTATTTTTTCAAAAAATTAAATATAAGTTAATTAATATATGAAAAAATATTTTCATTCAAATTATAAAATAGTCTAATTCAGTAATTTTCAACCGTAGAATTCCTATATTTTATACTTTGTAACAAATACCACATAAAGATTACACTTTTAAAGGTTAGGTATTATAATGCCTATCTTTCGTTGGCAAAGATTCCAGCTGTCTAAGACAAATGAATTCTCCTGACAGCATTGTGTGTACCTAAAGTTTAGTCAAATCCTAACCGTTAATGGGCTATTAAACAATAACTGATATGATGGTTGAATTGAATGGTATGCATATCGTGGTGAAGTGAACCACCACTTCAAAATTTCGGGTCAAACACAAACTAATTGTCAGATAACAAGAAAGCAGACTTTTCCTCAACAAATCTTGAAAACAAATTACCAATGCCACCCACATCACCCGACATGGTTGACAGTGTCAGTCGAAACATCATTCATACTTTGTTGTTTTTGACATTAACATCTCACTACACCATGGTCTCTCCGAGAGTTCTTTATTTCCTTTTTCTACTCTTAATTACTCTCACATCTCAGGCTAATGCGAAGCCAGAATATCCATACGCTGTTTGCATCACAGAAGGTGGAGAGTATGCCCCTGATAGCACCTACCAGACCAACCTCCACACTGTTCTTTCAAGGATCATTTCCGACACCCAGATTGACTATGGCTTCTACAACTCCTCCTATGGCCAAGATTCTGATAGATTCTACGCAACTGCCCTTTGCAGAGGAGATGTCACCCCACACACTTGCCTCACTTGCCTCAACAATTCTCGTTTACTTCTCCTAAAACAGTGTCCACGTCAAAAACGTGCAGTGGGAGGATATGGTGAATGCATGTTGCACTATTCATATCGCTCAGTGTTAGGTTACTATGATTCCGATTTCCGGGTCTACTTGCGTAGTGAAACCAGTGTAACAGACTGGGATCAGTACAGTTATGTGCTGAAGAAGTTGCTGCCAATACTAAAAGTGAAAGCTGCAACAGCTGATTCCAACTGGAATCGCAAATATTCTTCTGGAAATGCAACACATCCGGATTCTGAAACTGTATATGCTGCTGTTCAGTGTGCACCAGACTTGACAGAGGCAGAATGCAATGACTGCTTGGGTGGCGCTATTTCAGAATTACCAAAATGTTGTAATAGCAGATCTGGTGGAGTGGTTATTAAATTCAGGTGTAATTTCAGATACGAGGACTTCAGTTTTTATGAGCCTATGGCTGACACACAAACGCTACAGTTGTCACCACAAGGATCTCCATCTCCTCCATCACCTTCACCATTCACCACTAAAAATTCCCCGGAGAGTACTTATCATGGTATTAATTGTTACATGGTTTGAAGTGAATATATTGATCATCAAGTAGCATCTATTTGGCCCAAGTAAAACTTCACACATAACTACATATGTTGGAAATGATTTCTTTTACTGTTATTCCAAGGTAGGAAAGAAAAAGATTGTAACTAAGTACTATAGTTGTTTCAGACTTAAAAAATCTAGAAGTTTTGTGGTATCTTGAATTATTTGTCTCTCGACTCAGTTTCATGACTAAATTGAGTTGTCTTCAAGATAAAGATTATATTAACCAGAAGAGTTCTTGGGTTTATGCAGGAAAAAGAAGCAAATCAAAAGCTGTCATCGCGAAATACGTTGTGCCTATTGTCTTTTTTGGGTTGCTGATCTTTATTTGCATATATTTTGGAGTGCGGAAGCCAAGAAAATATTTTCAGAGTAAGTTCAGATATTTATTTAAAGTTTGATGTAAATAGTCAATTAATATTTTCTATTCTATTTCTTTCTTTGGTAGTTTGAAACCTAATCAAAATACGAAGAAACGAGAGCTGTTTTGTTTTTCTCCTCGTTGACAAGAGATATTTCAAAGAATGGGATTTTGTTTGTTAAAATATGTACTAAACTATAAGTTAAAGAACATAATGATTTTCTAGAATCAATTGCTTACATGTTCTACTTTAAAAAACCCTTCCCATCCAGGTGAAGCTAAGGTTGATGAAGAGTCGTTACTAATAAACTTGGACACCATCAGAGTCGGTACAAACAACTTCTCCGACGCAAACAAGATTGGACAAGGTGGATTTGGACGTGTTTACAAGGTAAACATTGCATCATTACAATTAAATTTATCTGTATAACAAAATATTGTAGGGAAAGATTGTTGGCCAATTTTAGACGCATAAACACTGTTAGTCTGTTACTAATCAGGGGAAGCTCTTCAATGAACAAGAAGTAGCGATCAAAAGGTTATGTAGCAACTCTGGCCAAGGAGATACTGAATTCAAGAATGAAGTGCTTTTAATGTCAAGGCTTCAACACAGAAATTTAGTAAGGCTCCTTGGTTTCTGTTTTGAAAGAGAAGAACGTCTCCTTGTGTATGAGTTTCTTCCCAATAAAAGCCTTGACAACTTCTTATTTGGTAAGTTGACTTCTTAAACTGGAAGTCCTTTACATTACATCTTTTGCATGACTGAATGAAGAAAGGTTTTGACTCTAGTTTAAAAGAAATTTGGAATGATTGCACCATGTAGATCCCATCAAGCGCGCACATTTGGATTGGAAAACACGCTACAAAATAATTGAAGGCATTGCACGCGGCCTTCTATATCTTCATGAGGATTCTCAGCAGAGGATTATTCACCGTGATCTCAAATTGAGTAATATTCTTTTAGATGCAGATTTGAATCCAAAAATTTCAGATTTTGGCTTTGCAAGACTTTTTAATGTGGATCAAACTCAGGTTAAAGCAAGTAAAATTGCTGGAACCTAGTAAGTGTCAAGATTTATAAAACATTTTAGTTTCTAATCTGTATCCTTGAGTAATACAGATGAGGAGCCTGGATTATTAACAAGAAAAGGGTAATGTTTGTAATTTGTATCTAATTGAGGGTATCCTTATTGAAATGCAGCGGATACATGGCACCTGAGTATGCAAGGCATGGAAAACTCTCAATGAAGTTAGATGTATTTAGTTTTGGTGTAATACTACTAGAGATTGTAAGTGGTCAAAAGAATGGTGGATTCCGAAATGGAGAGAATGTGGAGCATCTACTAAGCTTTGTATGTCTACCTTCTTTATCCTCTATCTTTATAATGTTTATAATAGAGCATTAGGCATTAACTGAAATGGTAGAAGCAGAAAAGTGGGACTAATGTTCTGTAAAATGAATTACTTTCAGGCTTGGACAAACTGGAGGAATGGGAGAGCAGCTAATATTATAGATCCCACCTTAAATAATGCTTTGGGAGATGAAATAGTGAGATGCATTCACATTGGACTACTTTGTGTTCAAGAAAAGGTTGCTGATAGACCAACAATGGCTTCGGTGGTCCTTATGCTTGATAGTCACTCTTTCGCTCTACCAGTTCCATTGCAACCTGCCTATTTTATGATTACTAGATGTTCATCGGTCATCCAGTTCTCGGAGTTCGGTTCAGTGGAAACAGGATCAAATGAACACAAAATTGACTCTGCTGATGCATCCACAAACGACGCTTCAATTAGTAGTTTATATCCTCGTTAAATGTAAATTATATGATCATCGTCAAAAGTAACAACCATAAATGTACCAGGAAAAACAGTTTTTTAGTGCTTTCATTACAAAGAAATGTATGTTAAATTGACCAGTAATGCATGTGTGAATTTTTGGTCCAACACTTACTGCCGTGACCAAGACGCGTGACAGATGAAACTCTGACATCTTCTAAGACGTGAGGACTGGGCAGAAAGACTAAGTATATATACTTTTACAGTTCACTATTATTATGTCACAATTTCTAGGTAAAAGACAAATTGTTAAATTGTCGCAGCGTGGACTACAGATTCCAGCTGGACTGCCATTTTTAAAAAGAAGAAATGAGTTAATTTTAGTTAAAAAATTATAATTTAATATTGTTTGTAAAGAATAGACTATGATGTAGATTGTAAAATATTATTAGAATTAGAATTCAAAACAATAAATCATTGGGTTGTAAGTGTTTGGTTGGGAAAAAACAGATAACAGAAAGAAAAGTTTTTATCTATAATTTTATTTGACGAATTGAAATTTGTAATAATGAATTAATTTATTTTTCTTTCCTTACACTACTTTGGTTGAAATTCCTAGCTCTTGGCTCCTTCTCTGCCTTAAATTTCAGCCACACATGGTCTGAGTCATATGTAGTTTTGATGCCTGGAAACGAATAGCACAACATTGTACAGCATGGTCTCTGAAACAGTGCTCTTTTTCCTGTCCCTTCTTGGTATTCTTATATCTGAAGCTATTGCCGAGCCAGACTACCAATACAATTACACAATCTGCTACCAAAGTGGAGACTATGCTCCTAATACCACCTACCACACTAATCTCAATACTGCTCTTTCAAGGCTCACTTCTAACACCCAAATTGATTATGGCTCCTACAACTCCTCCTATGGCCAAGACTCTGATAGAGTCTACGCAACTGGCCTTTGTAGAGGAGATGTTAGCCCACATACTTGCCTTACTTGCCTCAATCATTCTACTTCCCTTCTCATAAAGTACTGTCCACATCAGAAGGAAGCTGTGGGAGTATTTGATTTATGCATGTTACACTATGCAGATCACTCGATATTTGGTTACCAAGACTCTAGTTTGCGCGTTTATTTTTGGTGGGAAACTAATGTAACAGATTGGAATCAGTACAGTTATGTGCTGAACAAGTTGCTGTTAAAACTAAGAGAGAAAGCCGCATCAGCTGACTCCTTTCACGGAAGTAAATTTGCTGCAGGAAATGCAACAGGTCCGAGTTCTGAAACTGTGTACGCCGTTGTTCAGTGCTCACCTGAATTGACTGTGGCAGAGTGCGACGACTGCTTAGGTGGTGCCTTTTCAGAAATATCCAAATATTGTAATAACAGAATAGGTTGCGCAGTTGTTAAATTAAGCTGTAATTTCAGATATATGAACTCCAGCTTCTATGAGCCTACTGCGGATACACTAGCACTACAACTGCCACCACAAGGATTTGCATCTCCTCCTTCTTCATCACCTACACCATCCACCACTTCAAACTCTTCAGAGATTTCTTATCATGGTATTAATTGTTATAATTTTCAGCATGGTTTGAATTACTACTGATTCCCAATTTAGTACATCTTAATTAAAGTTAAACCTCTCTCGGACATATATGTCGAGGGAGATTTTATTATTTAGTACATAAGGGTATTTTAGACTTAAAAATTCCAGCACCTTAGACCCTCTGTTTGGTGACTAAATTTTGATATCTCTCTGACGAGGATTTTTTACCCAGAAGAGATGTTCGGTTTATGCAGGAAAGAGCAACAGACCACAACCTGTCAACGCCAAGTACGTTGTGCCAGTTCTTGTCTTTACTGGGATGCTGATTTTTATTTGCATCTATTTAAGAGTCAGGAAGTCAAGAAAATATAGTAAGTTCAGATGTTTAATTAATCTGTTGTATAAGAGTCGATATTTTTTCCTGCAAGATGAATCAATTTTCCTTTTCCTTTTTCTTGGCATTGACAAGGAATATGACATTTAAGAGAGATTTTCTCTAAAATAACTTTACTAACAGGGAGTTAGGAACAAAAATCAAAAAGGGAATACAACTATTTTTAATAAATTAATTGCTTGCATATGGTACTTGATCTATTGAATAATTGCCTTGGAAAATATTACTTTTGCATGCTGGACTTTTAATTTCCATTTGACAAACTCAACTGTAATAGCTTAAAACTATCTCCCCCATCCAGGTGAAGCTAAGGTCGATGATGAAATTATACAATTAGAGTCATCACGATTTGACCTTGACACCATCAGAGTCGCTACAAACAACTTCTCTGATGAAAACAAGCTAGGACAAGGAGGATTTGGACCTGTTTACAAGGTAAACATTCCACCCTTACGATTAAATTTATCTGAATGTCAAAATGTGATTGTTGACCAATTTTACATGCACGAAACACTGTTACCATGACATATTCAGGGCACGCTCTTCAATGAACAAGTAGTAGCAGTCAAAAGGTTATGTAGCAACTCTGGCCAAGGAGATATTGAGTTCAAGAATGAAGTACTATTAATGTCAAGGCTTCAGCACCGAAATTTAGTTAAGCTCCTTGGTTTCTGTTTTGAAAGAGAAGAACGACTCCTTGTCTACGAGTTTCTTCCCAACAAAAGTCTTGACAACCACATATTTGGTATGCTTGTTTTACTTTATACTGCTAGTCAATCACATAATTTCTTCTGCATGACTAAATGAAGAAAGATTTTTACTCTAGTTTAAAACATTAAGTCATTGTACTCATTGGCAAATAGATCACATCGGGAGAGCACGTTTGGATTGGAAAAAACGCTACAGTATAATTAAAGGCATTGCTTATGGCCTTCTTTATCTTCATGAGGATTCTCAGCAGAGGATTATTCACCGAGATCTCAAATTGAGCAATATTCTTTTAGATGATGACATGAATCCTAAGATTTCAGATTTTGGTTTTGCAAGGCTTTTTAATGTGGATCAAACTCAGTTTAATGCAAGTAAAATTGCAGGAACCTTGTAAGTATCAAAATATTATAAGCTGTTTAGTTTCTGATACGTGTCCTTAACTAGTACAGGCGAGGAGAATGGACTATTGTCCAAAGAACTGGTAATGTTTGTAGCTAATTGAGCCTGTTCTTGTTGACATGCAGTGGATACATGGCACCTGAGTATGCAAGACACGGAAAACTCTCGATGAAGTTAGATGTCTTCAGTTTTGGTGTAATAATGCTAGAGATTGTAAGTGGCCAAAAGAATGGTGGATTTCGTAATGGAGAGAACGTGGAGCATCTATTAAGCTTCGTATGTCTACCCTTTTAATCTTCTCTGACTTTGCAAGGTTTATAACGGAGAATTAGGCAGTAACTAATCCATTTAAAATGGTAAAAGTGAAAAACTGGAACTAATGTTTTTTCATATCAACTTATTGCAGGCTTGGAAAAACTGGACGAAAGGGAGAACAGCAAATATTATAGATCCGACCTTACAAAATGGTTTGAGATTTGAAATAGTGAGATGCATTCACATTGGACTACTTTGTGTTCAAGAAAAGGCTGCTGATAGACCAACAATGGCATCAGTGATGCTTATGCTTGATAGCCACTCTTTTGCTCTACCAGCTCCATTGCAACCTGCTTATTTTATGAAAAATAGTCGTTTAACAGTTACCCAGTTTTCGATGTGTAGTTCTATGGAAACAGGGTCAAGTGAACAGAGAAGTTTCTATGCTGATGGATCAGCTAATGAAGCTTCAATTAGTAGTCTATATCCTCGTTAAATATGAATCACACGATTATACTCAAACGTAATGATCGTTACTGCAATTAAATGTAACAAGCTATACAGATACACGGTCTTTTCTAGTGCTAAGAAGATTGAAGAATTTGTTCAACGGCCATTCTGTAAAAAAGATCTACTATTCTATTCTTTTTAAATACATTCATTTATTTGATAGATTAGTGTATTTAATTAGGAAATGCAAGATTAAAAGGCGGGCGGGTATGGGTGGAGGAGATGCATTTCATTTTGTAGACAATAAAAAAAGAAGCAAAGATGGCTGTTTGAAGAACTTATCTGTAATTATTTTTAGTAAAAAGATAAAAGAATATTAGTTTTACTTATAACAATACTTACTTTACTTTATTTCTACTAAAAGAGAAAATTATGCACACAAATCCAAGATAAATATTTCCACACAAATCTTACATTGTTTCTTTTGAATGAATAGATGAAGAAAAAGATTTTTTGACTCTAAACTTTAAATAATTGTACTCTGTCGGCATATAGATCCCACGAAGCATGCACATTTGGATCCTTTTACTTATAAAATTTTTTGAGCGTCCAGTAAACATTTTCATATATACTTTTTTGCTGGATGCTACCCATTCAAAGTAAGGACTTGGTATTGTTTTATAGAGCAGTAAATTAATAATTTCTTCCTAGAGTGATACGTAGCTGACATGGTCTTTCTATAACACAAGCAAGAACGAATTCAGAGGAGTTTCTGAATTTAAAAAAGGATACAAATTATAATCACAATACGTTAATCAAAATTTAAAGCATTTCACCTCGTCTGAACAAGAACAATTCAAAGCATTAAGAACACGCATGGCCCAGTCTCAGTTTTACAGTTTCTTCCGTTCCCAAACATATGTGACCTCTTCCTCCAATTCTATGATAAAGTTTCGTTTCATACAGGTGCCAAACAAATTTTGTTTATAAAAGTATCAACAACACAAATCTTACTCACCAAATTCATCTCTGAAAAAACGCAAACACAATGGCCGTTTTTGTTTCCTCAAGGTTGCATTCCTATGTTTGTTGCCTCCTTTTCATAATCATATCTCAAGCCAGCGCGCAGCCAGGTTTCTTAGATTACTTCTGTCTTAGTGATGAAGGCAGCTTCACAGCCAACAGCACTTATCACACCAACCTCAACACCCTTTTGTCCAATCTCACTTCCAACACACAGATCGACTATGGTTTCTACAACCGCTCCTACGGCGAAAACAGCGATAAAGTATACGGCATTGGGTTGTGCAGAGGAGATGTTAAAGCAGATGAATGCCGCAGCTGCATAAACAATTCAACGGTCCTTCTCACACAGCTTTGTCCAAACCAGAAAGAGGCAATTGGGTGGTATGACAAGTGCATGTTGCGTTACTCGAACCGCTCGATATTTGGCCTCATGGAAACTTCACCTTTGTTTTATACGTTGGAGTTAGTGAATGCAACAAACGTGGACCGGTTCAATCAAGTGTTGGACAACTTGGTGGAGAATCTAACAGGCATAGCTGCTGCATCAGGTGACTCTCGTCGTAAGTATGCTGCCGGAAATGCAACTGCAACAAATTTAGAAACCACCATATATGGTGTTGTGCAGTGCAGTCCTGACTTGTTTGAACAAGACTGCAACCGGTGCTTGGTTGATGCTTTCTCAAGAATCGCAAGCAGCGGCAAGATAAGTGGTAGAGTTGCAACACCCAGTTGTAATATTAGATATGAAAACTTTCGCTTCTATGATGAACCTTCTACCACCGCAGATGCACCAGCACCGTCACTGTGATGTCCTTGCACTTCGCCATCACCCTTTAATTTAATGCTAAAGAAAATTCATCCAATTTCCATGGATTTGTTGGGTGTAGTATTGTTTGAAATTACAAAAATAATAATAAATATCTGAAATTGAAATTTATTTGTCATATTTAGTCTTTATGTTTGGGAGTCTAGAAACTCACTATAATTCCTCTTTAAAAAAATGAATCCCGCTGATTCAAATCTAAATAATTTAGAGAGATCATGCTTTATTTAACTACTAAATTAATTTATGCTTAGACTTAAATATAACTTTAGTACTTACAAAAGAAAAAACGCTTCTTCGCTCCCCCTTTTTTTTTCTTTTCTCGATTTGAAATTTTGAAGAATGAAAATCATACA
This sequence comes from Vigna angularis, assembly GCF_016808095.1. Lineage (NCBI taxonomy): Eukaryota > Viridiplantae > Streptophyta > Magnoliopsida > Fabales > Fabaceae > Vigna > Vigna angularis. The sequence goes on along the minus strand of NC_068972.1, from coordinate 4,305,819 downwards.
AAAATGTTTTAGAAACTAAAGTAAAAATTGACGCATTTTATAAGTATTAAAAGCAATTATTCCAAATTTTATAGAAACGAAAAGAAAAGAAAAAAGTTATATGGACCAAAATCAATACGGAATATTTTTAGAGGGAAACAAAGTATTTATGTAATGATATTTAAAATTTAAAAAATTAAAGAAAATCCCTTCTAAATTTTGTTGCCACTATAATATTCCTCAATCATGATTTAGATTATTTCATATTTAAAAATTTTCAACACAGGACAAATAAAAATCTCACAGTACTTTGTGTTCTCCGTTCCCCCAAATTATATATAGAAACCTACGCCAATTTTTAAGCCACTACGTTTGAATTAAGATCTTGGATCTAAAGGAAAATTAATCTGCAAGTGCTACAACAGGCGTGGTTTCATTTTGTTTTCCCATATGTTTCATTGAAATAAACGCATCGTGAAGATAAACTCATTCACAACAAGGCTTATTCTAGACGATGCTAATTTCATTTCTTCAATGAGATTTTTCAGTAATCATGAGATAATTAACAAATTAAAAATAATTTTTATATTTCTTAACCAGATAAATAACTTGGGCTTTCTGGCCCAATGAGCTTAAGCCTCTTATTCATTCAAAAGCTTTTAATTGACTGCTGAAAATTCAACAACTTTAAGTAAGGTAATTTGATTTAAATTCGTATGGTAAAAGAATGTTAATTTTTTATTTTATTTGCATTAAATCCGTTCCCATATGACGTCAAAGAAGAAGATGAAGAGGGTGACGAAATTAAAATTGCTGAGTCATTGTGATTCAACTTTCCAGATATATGCAGTCATGGTAGTACAATTGAAGGGAAAAACGATGGAGTGAACAGAAAATTAAATCAGCTCATAAAGAAAATGAGGTTTCAATTTCTGAATTATATATACTTGCGCTAGATTTTGGTCATGGTGATGATATACTAATTAATACTCATTCACCATCAATACTTCAAGTCTTAAACCAAGATACAACACAGAAAGTTGTCTTGGAATTCATACAATTTGTTTGTGCAATAATGTCTTGTTTAAATAAATAGGTCACACTTTCTGTTTGTCTTGAAGGGTTTATCATGACCCTACTTTAAACATGATAAAAAAAACTTTTTATAATAAATAATTATTTAAATTCAAAAAAGTAATTAATAAAACTAAAAAATAATTTTTTTATTATAAACTAATATTTAAATTTAAAAAATAATAATTAAAAAGATAAAATTGAAGAATAAATAAATAAAACATCCTTTTTATAGTTATAGATTTAAAATCTGGTTTCTTCAATTCCATGTTTGAATGACTATTCCTATTAACTTCCTTTACCTTTTTCGGTTTTCTTCCGTTATCTTCCTGTTTTATGTAATAAGGCTCTTACATATAGAGCTTTCTTTTATTTTTGCATGAAATTTTTATATGAAAAATATATCACTTTTTCTTTTAATGTTACAGGACCCTCAAGTTGAACTCACATGCTTTTTGTCCAGATCATAAAAACATTTAAAAAAGACAATGGATCAGTAACATAATTTACTTTTAATTAAATTTAATTTAATAAAATATAAATTAAATTTTATTTTTATTTTTATTTTTTTAATAACAAATATTAGTAAAAATAACTTATTTATAAACCAATATTAAAATATCCATTAACTGTTATCCGCTATCCACATATAATTAATAATTAGATATATCAATTATTTTTTAACATTTTAAATATTCAAAAGTTCAATTTTGAAAAATGTTAATTTGTATTTTGGAAATAGGCATTCCCATGTATAAAAAGAATAATAAAAATACATTTTGGAATAAGGGTACAGATAAGGTAAATTTGGAATCTATTTTATGATTAAAGGAGAATTATTTATCTTTAATTATCAAAAGAAAATTCTTAAATAATAAATGAAAAAAATATATAATTAGAGACCAATTTCTTAATTAAAAATTAATTTTAAAACTAATTTATTTGATAATCAAAATCTTATTAAGTAATGTTAATGATAAATTTAAATACCAATTTATAATAGAAATTATTTTGGTTACAAATTTAAAAATTAATTATAATTTTTCATTCAATTATTTTAATCATCAATAATTTTTAGTTTATAAATTAGTATTTAAATTAATTATTTTTAATCACTAAAATTGATAATTATTTAATTTTTTTTAATGAATTAAAAAATTGAAGAAAGTTTTTTTTTAAATCAAAACTGGTGTCACGTTATATGATTTATATTATAAAATATCACATCACAAGAAATAAAAACAAAAAAAAAAAAACATAACTTATAGAGTAAAAATAAAGAAGAGTAAAAATAAAAAAGAATAAAAAATATATAATTTATATACATCTAAAATGTGAGATTATTATAGAAAAGAAAAAACTATTTATGTCTTCCATTATAAGTAGTATATTAATATAAAATAAATATTCAAAATAAAAAGGTGGAGTTAAAATCCATTTTTATAGGCAATTTTTTAACTAAAAATTTGGTCTAACTTAAGTAAATATAGCTAACAGAAGGATCTTGTTATGCAGTTAGTTCTATGGAAAAGGTTTAACCTTTATACTCTAATCAATAAGTTAAGGCAATAAGGTGAATTTTAGAATCTAACTATTTTTTTTGTTTTTAAATTGAGTTGAATATGATGAGTTAATGTCTTATGTAAATTTATTTAGGTAGAAGTCAATAAAGGACAATATATTTTTTATATTGCAAATTTTTTCAATTATGGTGGTTTTAGGATGACCTCATGGATTTGCTCAAGTTTAGGAATATATGCAGAAGAAAAAAAATCATTATAGAACCTTCAAAGTAGCCAAGTTGAATAAAAGTAAATTTTCATGACAACCGAAACTTTCAAATAGTTTCCTGTGTTGCGATCGTGTTTGAAGTTTATGATAAAAAAATCGAAAAGAAATATGTATTTGAAGAAAAATGGAGTGAAAGAGAGAAAGTTGAGTCAGATATATGATAAAAATAATCCTTAAAAACATGAGCGGACAAGTCCATCAGATCACATCTAGATGTAGCTTAGTTAAAGTATAAAGAATCGTGATAATAAACTTTTCACCATTGATTAATTATCAAATAAAATACAAATTTTGGTAAGTACTATAGTTTTATTTAATAAATCACCTTCTAACTATAATTTGAAAAGGCAAACTAACAATTGAATCTATAAAAAAAAATATAATAATATTTTGACACACGTAATTTTTTTTACATTAATTTAACAATATTATTTTTTTATTTCTTTCTTTATTTTTTCTTTTATAAATATAATTTTTTATAATTATTTTATCCCATGTCAATGGATCATTTGTACTTTAGTCAAAGAAATTATAAGAATATCAAAGATGATCATATCCATAATAATCCCTCTACTTGACTTATGGTAGGGATCCCGTGGTTAACGAAATAGTTTTTTCTTCTAGAGGGTATACTCATTTATTACTTTTATTTGAACATTCTAACCGCTCCATAATTGACTGATTATTTAATCCTACAAACACACCCGGCGACTAATAAAGAGAAGTTTCTATGTTGAAAAACATTTAACGAATCAAGTACATAAACCTTTTTTAATTCCCACGAAGTACAAAAGATTACGTGTTATTGTTCAAAACTCAACATTTTCTCCCATTGTTAAAACAAAAATTCAAAGAATCGATTTTGGACACAGAAGGCACTACCAGTCTCTATTTTTCAGTTTCCTTTCATTTTCCGCCAAAGAATTGTGAAACTAAGTGTCGTTTCAAACACGGTTCCAAGCCAAAGAAATTTGCTTTATAAAAGCAGCAACAACACAAACTCTTACACACCAAATCACTTCACTCTCTCGATATTGAAGTTGATTAATCTCTGAAGCCTGAATTTGTTACTTGTTATTCGAAGAAACAGACCAACCATAATGGCTGTTGTTTCGTCTAGGTCCTTTGTTTGTTGTCTCCTTTTCCTTTTCATTGTCGTATCTCAAGCCAGCGCCCAGTATAACTATGTATACTGCGATAACAACGAAGGTAACTACACAGCCGGTAGCACTTATCAAACCAACCTCAACACCCTTCTATCCAATCTCACTTCCAACACACAAATCGACTATGGTTTCTACAATTTCTCTTACGGCCAAAACAGTGACACGGTAAACGCCATTGGGCTGTGCAGAGGAGACGTTGAGCCAGACGAGTGCCGCAGTTGCCTCAGCGATGCCAGAGACAATCTTACACAGCTTTGTCCAAACCAGAAAGAGGCTATTTTGTACCATGACAGGTGCATGTTGCGCTACTCAAACCGCTCAATATTTGGCTTAATGGAAACTCAACCTTCGTACTATATGTGGAACGCAAACAATGCAACGGAAGTGTACCAGTTCAATCAAGTTCTCAACAACTTGCTGAGGATTCTAACAGGCATAGCTGCATCAGGTGACTCTCGTCGAAAGTATGCAGCGGCAAAGGCAGATGCTTCAAATTATCAAACCATATATGGTGTTGTTCAGTGCACTCCTGACTTGCCTCAACAAGAATGCTACCGCTGCTTGGTTGGGGCTATTGCAGAAATCTCAGCTTGTTGCAGCAGCAGGATAGGTGCTAGGGTTGGCAGACCCAGTTGCAATATCAGATACGAAAATTACAGCTTCTATGAACCTACTGCATATGCACCGGCCCCTGCCCCGTTAATGTGATGCGTCACTTCCACCATATCCATCTATATAATACTTATACAAAATTATTCGTAAATAATGATTGTGATAGATTGAATAAAGGTGGCTACTATTACTTAGCCATATATGATTTATGCGACCGCCCTAGGAATAATTTCTTTATGTATTGTTCTTACACTTATTACTTACGATTGTGTTTCTTTCCTACCTGATTCTGTTTAATTGCATTTATCATTTCCATCAAGTTTTCGTATACCTTAATTTTCCCAAAGCCTTGTTTGTTTGTATACGATAATATGATAATACGGGGATCAAACTAAATCTGTTCGAAATCTCAAATTATTAAAAATTGTAAACATTAAATACTATGATCTATTTTTTTTTTTAAAGTCTAACGAAAAAGTGTTTAAAATAGTAAATGTTGGAAAACAATTACAACTTTTAACTTAATTGATTCAAGGTTCAATAAATTGAAGAATAAATTGAGTCCGATTGCATCTAATAAAAACAATTCAATTAAACCAAAATTTTAATTGCACTAGTGCAAAAAAGACCTTAGGTTATCTTTTACACGTCTGACCCTCGAATATACAACGTAAAAAATGACGTGTGACATTTTTCATAAATAAAACAACTATTTAGACGTCGGATATGGAAGGGTCCGACGTTTAAATACTCATATACGTCGGCTCCCCCGAATAGACACCAAAACTAAACGAAAAAGTTAAAAAAAATAATAATTTTTTATTATATTTAGACGTCTGTTATGGAGGGAACCGACTTCTGAAGCACTTTAGACGTCTGTTAATTGGGGAAACGGACGTCTAAACCCTAAACCCTGAAATTTAAAAAGTTACTTTTTGACTCCATTTAAATGTCTGATCCCGCCACTCTGTCTTCTGAAGCACTTTAGAATTCTGTTAATTGGGAGAACCGACGTCTAAACCCTAAATCCAGAAATTTAAAAAGTCACCTTTTGACTTCGTTTAGACGTCTAATCCCGCCACTCCGACTTCTGAAGCACTTTAGACGTCTTTTAATTGGGGGAACCGACGTCTAAATTTTGGCATTAAAACACCGTGAACCTAAGACAGCCGTTATGCGCACTCATTGTTCATCATCTTCGTCGCGTTTTCTCTCTACGGGTTACACTTTTCAGGTTCATTTTCTCACTTTTGCACCGCTTTAAATTAATTTTACTCCGATTACATCACTCTTTGATGCATTATCTTTCATTTGAACCGATTAAAATGCGTTTTCGTCGGGTTTTGGTGCAGTTATTCTCGTGTCTTTAGGCAGCGTTCTATGGCGGCAATTTCTTGCGTTTTGTACTCCTCCAATTCCCTCCACTACGTTTTTAAAACCATCCAATAAAAAAATGTACAATACATTCTCTTCAACTAAAATATAAAGTTGTAAACTTGAATCACCATGAGTCAGAAGCAACCTCAGAGACGTCTAACCTGTATGGATCGGACGTCTATAGAGACGTCTGACCTAAAGGGTCCGACGTCTCATTAACATCACCTATATAGACGTCGGACAGAGATCAGACGTTAAAAGCCTAAAATAACAGACGTTTAAAGTCCTTTTTGCACTAGTGTTGGATTAGATATTTGGTTTATTAAATCAATGTAATGTGATAACCACTTTTTTTAGATGGTTATAATGAAGAGAAATAATATAGGACGTTGTTGATTGTCTTCATAATTAAAATAAGTAAGTTAAATTAGTTTATATAATTCAATTAATGGTTTTCTAACTTTAAATTTAAATAAAATTAATTTTATTTCAAGTTTATTTTTTCTAATTCGAATCAATTTCAATTAAATGCCAATTACTTAAAAAAAAGTAGATTCATACATTATACATGTAAAATTTAATACTTGTTTTGAAAAAGGAGAATGCCTTTTTGCATCATGGATATCTTTCGTTTTATTGTTTACTCTCCATGTAATATAAACATATATGATCAACCTTGGTTTCGTACAAAGAGCGGTAACCCTAAACAGTGGCGGAGTTTAAGGGGTTTTGGTCCCTAATTTTTTTTTTACATAAACAAAAATTAGTATATAAATAAAGTATTTCTTTCAAATTTTACTAAATTTTATATATTTAATTTTAAATGTATATATACTTATAAAAGAAAATTTTAAAACCAAAATCTCTCACCCCAAACATAATTTAGGTGGCCAATCGTTGACTCCAAATTTTTAGGGGACACCAAATTCGTTTTTATATATATTAAAAATAAAAATTATAATTTATTCATTAATACTGTATATTATTAGAAAAAATATTGTTACTATATCTTCGCTTGTTATAAGAAAATGTGTACATAAACAAGTATATATACAAAGATAACGAGAAAATCTAACAAACATGCTTATGTTTTATTGTTAACCCTAAACCGATATTTCAACTTCTCTATTTTTATCATTTTTTCTTTAAGACGTCCATTGACTTTTCTTGGTGTGGTTTTTATGATAAAGATTGGAGAGATGATTTGAAGAAAAGTAAAAGAATATATTTGAAGGGATAGAAAGAGAATTATGATGTTGTTTGAATTAAAAAAAATATTTTATAATTTGAGTGGACTTGGAACGAACGAAAGTTTATATATGATATCATGGATATTATACATTAAAAATAGATAATTATTATTTTATTCTTGAGGAAAAATATAATATACATTTAAATGTAAGCAAGGAAAACTATATTAATTTGAAGTTAAAATTATTATTTATAAAAAATTAAAATTGAAAAAAAAATATAATTAAAAGGGGTTTATAAGAATAAATTTCAAATATTTTTTCTTAAATAATAATTTCTATATTATTATTAAAATTATTGTTAAGAAAATATATGAAATAATTAAGTTTTATTATTAGAGTTATTATAAAATTATGAAATCAAAAGTTCACATTTTATACGAAGATATTAAATCATAATAAAAACTGATTATTATTATGATTCTCTCGTTAACTTTTATTTCAGTTTTTTAATTCGTTATTTTGATTTAATTTAGTTTAATTTTTTTTAAATAAAATAAATTTTATTTTTTTTCAAATTGAAACTAAATCACTTTTTATATAAATATTATATAATATTTTTATTAAATATTTATGAAATTAAATTGTAAATTATTAGATTTAATTATCAGCATATTTTAATATTTTTTTTATTTCTTCTGTCTGGAATATATTCTCGGATAATACTTATTCTGGATGGACGAATACGAGAATGAAAAATAAATTAAATGTTTGGTGGAGGTAAAAAAGATGAAATGATTTAAAAAGTAAATAAATTAAATTGGATGTTATGTGAAACCGTAACAAAGGATAAATAATTTAAGAAAATAATGACACCCAGCTAGTAGATAAATTCTCACTCATTTTTGTCTAATTTTCTCTCTACAATCCACGGGGTAGTGTGTAGTTTGCTGCCCCCTCCTTTTAAAAAAATGTAGAGTAATAGGTTACTTTACAGTTGTTCGTATTTTATAGATAAATAAATAAGTTAATTGTAGATATAATAGATTATGAAACAAAAATGTATAATATATTATTAAATTATAAAAAATAGGTTTAGAGAATCTATATAATAAAGACAAACTTAGCGTATTTTATAAATGAATTAGTGATAAATAATTATTATATATAAGACAAAGAAATTATACAAGGGACAAAATCTAATAATTAAATCAAATAATTTATAATTAAATTTCACAAATATTCAATAAAAATGTTAATTTTAATAAAAATATCAATGTAATTTTTATATAAAAATTTAATTTAATCTCAATTTAAAAAAATAAAATTGTTTTAATTTAAAAAAGAACTAAAACTGAATTTGAATAAAAGATAATAACATAATCATAAATTAACATATTACGTGACATCGACGGGACACGTAGACAATTTTCTCTAATTAAAAAGTAAAACAAAAATTAAGAAAATTATAAATTAACATACGATATACATTGTGTATCAACGTTAACTATTTAAATTTTGTTAAAAAAATCAAATGGGCAAAATTTGCAAAAATAGAAATCTTATTAATCAAAAGAAAAATATAAACCACATTAAACAAAAGCAATGAGAATATAAACTAAAACAGTATTTAAATTATTTTATTATTAATAATAATAATATTATAGTCACAATTATTATTAAGTTTTATTTTTAGTGTTATTGTAAAATTATATTTGTATAATGAAATGTAACTTTGTATATAAAAATAAAAATTGAAAATATTAACAAAACACATAACGTCTATTTTTCTTTTGGTGACAACTTGTGTCTTTGCTTAATTTAAAAAAAGACGAAGTTGTGATGGTTAATTTAATACAAAAGAGTGAAAACATAAATTTTAGCAATTACGGTAAAGAGTTAAAAAAGAGTTAGCAATTATGGTAAAGAAAGGAACAACATTCAGGGTTTGTGGAGGGTGGTTAAATAATTTGAATGTTTTTAGCTAAGTTTTCAAAGAACTTAAAATAGATTCCACTGTGAAAACATGAATGAGAATCCATTCTAGTCTCATGCACAAAAAATGGATCCATTTCACAAACAAAAGAAATCACTTTCAACCTTTCTAAATCACTTACAATCGATTTCACAATCAACAAAATTGATTTCAGATCATCACAGATATACCTAGAATCGATTCTAAACCACTATAATTAATTTTATTATATAAAAAATACACTCAAAATCGATTCCAACCGCTTCTTAAGACACTCATTTACGTCCTACATCATGCACAACGTATTTCAAATTAAAATGAAGGTCATTTTTATCGACCTAATAACGGCTCGATACCGGGTAGAATAGAAGAATTAGAAGCCCGATACCAGGTGGAATAGAAGAATAGAATGTTCACTTAGAACTCATTAGGATAGACTCTAACCTGGCTCTGATACCATGTTAGAAGTGGACTTGAGCCTAACTCAACCCCACAAAACCAGCTTGTAGAGTGAGACTTCCAACACATCCAAAGTATCACAAATCAGCTGAAAAAAACCGTGATAAACTCGCACATCCATCCTCATAATTTCACTTTAAAAGTGTCATTTACAAAAATAAACAATCTTAAGATGTATGGATATTCATTCCAACTTTTGAAGTTTCAACGTGGTATTAATATTATTTAATTAGTTCATTTTATATTATTTTGAAAAAATATGGTTGTATCTTATAATGATAGTTTTTATGATCTGAGTAAAGTTTGGTATGAAGAATTACAAGTTATTATAATATATTTTAATAACGGAATCAGATTGACTTGAATGCCAATCCTTCTTAAATATAGAATTCAGCAGAAAATGATCCGGTTAGCGAGATTATAAGCAACTTGTTACATATTTGTTTCAATGACGTTTTTAAGAATAAATTATCCCTCTAGAAAGAAGAACGAAGGCCACCCGTAATATATGGAAATTAAACAAAACTAATGCCAACATGTTGAAGACGAATACTTTAGCAACCAGCAAACAAAATCTTCCTTTTTTTTATATTGGAAAACTAAGAAACTTTTATGATTGAAACAGATACTTTGTAATAATGATTAAAAAATAGTATGATATATTAACAAAAACAACAATAAGTGACATCAGTTGATAATTAACAATAATTTCAATGATCGTCAATAAGAAAAATAACTATAATAGACGTTAACTTGAAAGAAAATTCATTGAAATGACTTAAAAAAAAGGATATTGAGCTGACAATTACGATACCTAATTAAGTCAATGACGTTTTGAATCTGTAAACTTAAACGCGGCAGTTCCGTCTCTATCAGGCAACCTTCTAAGAAGGTGTCAGTCCTTTCATATACATTTTTTATACCATCAAAATTAATGGTCCTATAGCTACCCCTCATGTCAAAGCCAAATAAAATACTTGTATCATGAATGACTTTTAGATAACTTCTTTACATCTATTTCAACTTTCTACTTTCCCTTCCGAATCTTTCAAAAATGCCACCTATTAAAAACTACATAAATAATATTTTAAATAAAAAATTCTATTCTAGTTTTCTTTATTTTTTAATTTGTATTTTTCAGATACTGACTAATATATACCTTTTACTAAAAATTAGAATTAGATTCGACCATCAAACATTATTTTTCACAACATTTACTGTAGTTATTTAAAGTGATGATAGATAAACTAATTAATACAACTAATACTTTATCTTACTATCGTTTTGAATGTTTCAACATGTTACGTCCATTTTATATAGCCTTCATTCTCCACAACAATAATCTATTCTAAACTTAAAAAATTATCTTTAATTCTTCTATTTTTAACACAAGTCAATTTATGTAAAATATGAAAATTTATAATATATATATATATATATATATAATTTGAATTGAGTTATTTACACTACTTCTCCTTTTAAAAGATTTTATGTACCAATAAAGAACAATAATATGAAATGATTTATAGTGTCTGAAAATTTTAAAACAGCAAAGTCGCTGTTTTACAGTCTTGGTATACCTCCAAAAATAATTTTGTGAATTATATATAATAACAAAGGAGCTTGTTCAAAATGAGTCTTTTTCATGAAACATTTTTACCTTTTAACAAAAAAAAAGTCGTATTATTTACTAGCAAGAACAATTTTTTTTAATATCATATCATTTGAAAAAATAATCTAGACGTGTGAATATAAAAATTAAAAAAGGTTCGAAATTGATTAACTTATTTTTTCAGGATTTTTTTCTTTCACGTTTAATTTTTTAATTTTAAAAATGTGTGAATTTAATTTTTTTAATTAAATTTAAAATATTAATTAAATTTAATTAAAATAACTAAATTTACCTATTTCTAAAGTTAAACGAATAAATTAGAGCAAAGAAACTAATTTTAGTTTTATTTAAAATTAAAAAAATAAAGACATATTTAAAAGGAAATGACGTCTAGTAGACGAAGAGTTCCAATAAATGAGATTTTTTAAAGAACTCTATTGAAAATGGTGAAAATCCAAATAATTCAACGCATTTAAATTATATTTGTTAAGCGTTGGCTTTTTTGGTTTCACCGCATATATGAGCTGATTGAAAACTTCATATTTCACAGTATTCCGTGTTTGTATCAGTCCTGTCTTTTACCCACTTCTGTCCTAATCAGCTCGACGAGGCTACGCTTTCAAACTTTTTAATTTTGACTACAGAAAATGTGTGTTTTTCGTTGAATACTCTTGCTTCTAGACTACGTACTTTTCAGTGTAAGCAACTCACCATTATAAGGACAAATATTAATCATAAGTCTCTTTGACTTAGTAACATTTAAAAAGAAAAGCTATTAAAAACGATATAAAAAGAGATGTAATATGTTAAATGAAAACTAGAAACCAAAAGTACGAAACTTACTGAAGGAAATTCTGGTTATCAAGTGACAGCACCAATCATGATAATACGCAAAGCTTCAGTTAAGGTTGTTGGTTGTTCTGATTATGTGATGGGTGCTGTTTCTTGCATGCTTCTTTTCTTTCTCTGTTGTCTAATACCTGAAGCCAGTGCCCAGTATCTCTTCCTAAACTGCGATAACAACAACGGGAACTACACAGCTAATGGCACCTATAGCACCAATCTCAACACCCTTTTATCCACTCTTTCTTCCAACACAGAAATCAACTATGGTTTCTACAACTTCTCCCATGGTCAAAACTCAGACAGAGTCAACGCCATTGGGCTGTGCAGGGGAGATGTGGAGCAAAATCCGTGCCGCAGTTGCCTCAAAGATGCCGGAGGCAATATCACAGAGCTTTGTCCAAACCAGAAACAGGCTGCTATATATTATGACAACTGCATGTTGCGCTACTCAAACGACTCAATATTTGGGGTCTTGGATATTTCTCCCCACTTTTATATGTGGAACTCAAATAATGCAACAGGAGCGGCTGAGTTCAATCAAGTGCTTCAAAACTTATTAAGGGAACTGAGAGATAAAGCAGCATCCGGTGACTCCCGTCGTAAGTATGCTACGAATAATGACACAACTACCAATTTTCAAGCCATATATGGTCTTGTGCAATGCACCCCTGATTTGACTCAGACACAGTGCAACGATTGCTTGGATGAGGCTATCTCACGAATCCCAACTTGCTGCAACGACAAGAGAGGTGGTAGAGTTGTTGGACCCAGCTGCAATATTAGATATGAAGATTATCGCTTCTATGAACAGACAACGATAATAGACCCAGAGACACCACCACCCACAATTAACACTTCCACGGAAGGTACTTATCATTATATTTTGCTTCTCAATAGCCTAATAATTACAGTTGAGTTCACGATCCTCCAAGTGTCTAACCCAGCACAGGGTTCTTGTTTTTTCAGAAAGTAGCAACACAACAACAATTGTCATTGCCGTAGTTGTGCCTACTGTTGCTGTTGTTTTTCTCATCTGTCTCTTCATTTGTTTAAGGAGGAGAAAGGCAAGGAAAAATCTTGAAGGTAAGTCCACTTATCAATTTATTGTGATATTTATGTCCAATTCACTCCTACACTGTTACAATAAATTATGAACACCGACAGCGGTATTGTTCTTTGAACGTATTAAAAAAACTAACTAGTTTAAATCCGTTCCCCATGTAAAGTTAAAAAAGAAGAAAGAGAAGAAGAAGATGAAGATGAGGATGAAATTAAAATTGCCGAGTCGTTGCAATTCAACTTTGACACAATACGAGTTGCTACCGAGGACTTCTCTGATTCTAATAAACTTGGACAAGGCGGATTTGGAGCTGTTTACCGGGTAAGTAACTCAGTTGAATTCAGACACGCATCATCAAAACATGCTATTACAGCCGTTTGCAAATTATTTACTGTACCTGACAGAGGTATATTTCCAGGGTAAACTCTCCAATGGACAGATAATTGCAGTGAAAAGGTTGTCAAGAGATTCTGGGCAAGGAGATGTTGAATTTAAGAATGAAGTGGTTTTAGTGGTGAAGCTTCAGCACCGAAATTTAGTTCGGCTACTCGGTTTCTGCTTGGAAGGAAGAGAAAGACTACTTGTCTATGAATTTGTTCCCAATAAAAGCCTTGATTATTTCATATTTGGTACTTTTTATCACTGCATAAATACAATCCTGTTCTATCGTTACAAACCTAATTATTCAGAGTTAAAAACTATTGGCGGCTATATATGCAGATCCAGCCATGAAAGCACAATTGGATTGGGAAAAGCGCTACAAAATCATTAGAGGTATTGCTCGAGGTCTTCTCTACCTTCACGAAGATTCTCAACTACGAATTATCCATCGTGATCTCAAAGCAAGCAACATTCTCTTAGATGAAGAGATGAATCCTAAGATAGCAGATTTTGGCATGGCAAGACTGGTTTTATTGGATCAAACTCAAGCAAACACAAGTAGAATTGTTGGAACCTAGTAAGTATTAAAATATGTTACACCTTGTTAGTGGTTGAGAGTTTAATGTCAATCAACCATCTAAGAAAATTTATTGGATACAATAACTCAACTCAAATAAAAGATAAAATTAAGATAATAAACAATAATATAATTTTAGTAAAAAGAAAAAAAAATGGTTTATAAAATGATATTCTTATTTTACTTCTATCTTATCTTAGATCCTAATAGTTTTATCGTTACTCTTCACAAACCATGAATTAGTAACTGTTGAAAGAGTTTGAGTCTTAGACAGTTGTTAGAATCTATCTGTTTCATATGGCTGGGTGATACCTAAAAAACCTTTAACAGTAATTCAGAATTAAAGCTGCCAATGGTATTAGAAACTGAAACAAAACGAAATTAATAATCCTTTTCATATTGGTCTGCAGTGGATATATGGCACCAGAATATGCAATGCATGGACAGTTTTCAGTGAAATCAGACGTCTTTAGTTTTGGTGTACTGATTCTTGAGATTGTAAGCGGCCAGAGAAACAGTGGAATTAATAATGGGGAGAATATGGAGGATTTACTAAGCTTCGTAAGACTTTCTTTTGTCACTGTTGCTTCTTCTTTACCACCTAAATTATGAATTAGAAGATTAGATGGTCCAAAACGTTAATGTAGAAGCGAATCCTTGATCTGATAACAAATTTTGCAGGCTTGGAGAAACTGGAAGGAGGGGAAGGCATTGAATATTGTAGATCCATCACTTAACAACAATTCACGGAATGAAATGCTGAGATGCATCCATATTGGGTTACTCTGTGTTCAAGAAAATTTAGTTGACAGACCGACCATGGCTACCATTATCCTGATGCTTAATAGCCATTCTCTGAGTCTCGCTATTCCAGCCGAACCTGCATTTTATATGAACAGTAGAACTAGAAGCTTTCCAGGGATGCAGTCATGGGAGTATAATTCAAGGGAAATGGGATCAAGTGAACCAATACTTAAATCAGCTCAAGAATCAGAAAATGAAGCTTCAATTACTGAGCTATACCCTCGCTAGATGTTCATCAAAGGGGATTCATTTATCATCTTTGTTTCTTTGCTTAAAACAAAACAGAATGTCTTCTAGTCTGCAGAATTGAGTTAAATACATCTCACATCCTTTGCCAAAACTGAGATTGAAAATATCCAAAACTTTTTAACCGATTCCACATCACATCAACTAATCTCACAAATATCCAAAAATACCCTAGAATGTCTATAGTAGTTTGCTGTTAGAAAAAATATTCATGGCTAGAATATTTTTTTAATTAAAGAGAAGGAAAAAAAAGAAAGAAAATTAAGAAAAAAAAGATGAAAAATGAAGTTGTTTGAATTAAAATAAAATAAATATGAAGTAAAAATAAATAAATATTTCTAGTTGGTTTATCGATACTATAGAATAACTTTTTACATGTATTTAAAAAATAAATCTTAACTAAAGTAAAAATTTATTATCAAATATTGATAACTAAAAAAATTATATTTTAAAATAATAATATATTAAAATAAATTACTTCAAAAATACCAAAATTTAAATTATTTTATTTAATTTTATTTTAGTTATATATTTTATTATATTTTTATGTTAAAAAGGTTGGTATTTTTATATTCAATATAAAATATTATAATATATTATTTAAATATAATTGACACTATATATATTTTCGTAAATCGACACTTTATAACGTGGAAAGTTTATCAACAAAATATTATTTTTTCCTTTTTAATATACTTTTTTGTTCTGTGCTTTATGTTTTGTTATGACATAAAACTAATAGTTTGGTACTTCTCAAGTTTGTAATTTATAATAATTTGACGATCGATATTGTGTTATGTCTGTAAAACTATTTATTCTGTGGTGAGATAATAATATTATTTGAATACGCTGAAGACAAATATTCTTTAAACATGGTAAACTAATGTCTGATAATTTTTAAGCACACAGATAAATAAGAATATATTCATCATAAATCCAGATAAAATGTCTAATAAATTCTTTTAAAGGTAGGAGTTTCACTAGGGAGATACAAACACTAACGAGATTTGAGGTCAACCATATAAAAGATTAATATTATTCTGTAACCAAAACTTTAATAAAATGGGTTAATGAGTCTTTCACCTTTATCTAATGCTTTACTTTCTCATTTCTATCCAAGGTAGGACTTGGACTTACACTTGAATTCCCAACAATCTCCTTTGGACTCACACTTGGATTTTCAACAATCTTCTCCTCAAGGGTGAGTCTCTTCCACATTGGTACACTCCCCCTCCAACAAACCATTACCAACCACGAGTACCCCCTTCGTACCACTGTTCATCTTAACAGGATACACTTACCTGGAATTCTTCACCAAGAAGAGTTTCGATATATGACCATTGTACTCGTTTGAGTCGATCACCAAAACGAACCATATGTTCTAAATGTGGTTAGTAATTAAAAAAGAACTAATTGAGACATATTTTCAAAAGTTAGAATGCAATTGAAACTTTTAGAGGAATGGAGACCAACTTGAGAAATTCCTACTAAACTGGAGACCATCCAAATAATTAAGTCTTAAATAAACCTAAACAAGATAATATGGTATATTAATTATTACAATCAAATTACAAAACCCAATAATTCTTTTTTAAAATAATTATTATAAAATTGATTACTATAGATATGTAATAATATATCAACTACTGAATTATATTTTATTTATTCATTACCGATTTGTTAAAATAATTTATAATTTTTCTAATTAATTTTAACTTATAATTGATCTATGAATTGTTATTTATAATTGAGCTGGTAAAATAGCTTATAATATTATTTACATGAAAAAATAAAATAAAATAGAATAAAAGGGTTTTTAGTTTTAGAACAAGGGAAGTAAAAGAAAGTAAAACTATAAATTTGGTTTAGAAAGAATATTTGAATAAAAATATTATTTATCCTTGCAACATTTTGTCTTAATTCTGTAAAGGCATAGTGCAAAAGTGGTCCTGATAAAGAGTTCCAAATTCCTAATTGAACACGTCACAATGGATCATGATTACCCTCGTTTCAAATTATTAACGTAATCACAGTTGATTCTTCCTTACTTCTTTTTTTTTATATAAATATTACTTAGATGGACTTAACAGGTTGACTTTTAATAACATTTTCCTTCTATGTTTCAAAGAAGGCTTTATTAAATCCTATGGATGTAAAAGTGGTGTAAGTCTTGGAGATAGGAATAGTAGTGAAATGAGGTTTGAATTTAAATCCTTGAAAAAAAAAGCTTTGAATAATAGTAAAGGGATATGTTTATATTGAATAAGTGATTTATATATATATATTTTTTAAATTGCTATAAGGAAAATCTCAGAAACAAAAAAAAAACTAAAAGATATAATTTTAAATTTAACAAAAATAGGAAAAGAAAATAGACAATGTTGCTTTCAGTATTCAACCTTTTCTTTATTACATTAAAATAAATTTCAGGAACCACGCTTTTAAAATACAGGAAAAACTGTCATCCGAAAGAAAATGAAAGAGAAACTATCAAAATAAATTAGTTACATAAAGATATATGTCATTTTTTATGATTGACATAAAATTAATTTAAAATAAAGTTCATTAAAATTACATTAATATTAAAGTAAATGTTGTATACAGATCAAAACAAAAATCATGGATGACATTTTGCATAGACTTTTTGTAAATTCAATGAATGAGCAGTTGGACACATGAAAAACATCAAAACAATTCGACGCACTTTGTTCTAAACATTATATTTTAACTTTGATTACATTTTTAGTCTTCAAAATTTGAAATAAACAGATTTAAGTTTTTCAATTTTTAAACAATATTTTATTATTTATTTATTTTTGAATATTTCATGTTTCAAAATACTAACTTTAAAATATAAAATTATTTTTTATTTTCAACAATTAATTTAAAGAACAAAATCAGTATGTTTTTAAATTTGAGATTTAAAAAAAAATGAGATCAAAATCATATTTATCCAATTTTGATAAACTTAAAACAAAATTAAACAAACATAATTATTTTTTTTATTTTTAGTGACATTTTGTCACAATAGCCAATTACTAGTAAACAAAATAATAGAAATTTCCTTTTAAACTGTTGAGTTTATTTTACTATTAATTTATAAATTTGTAATTTCTAACCAAAAGAAAAGTCTTGGTTCTCCTATTGAAAACCGTGTATTTGTTTGTTAGTCTTTTTCTGCAAGCCACTTTCTTTCAAAGTTCCGAAATTTTGAATGCCAGATACCAAAAAAACTGAAATTTTCTATTGACCCAGTGATTTTTCTTTCAATTATAGATATAAACATTAATTCAATAAAATAGAAACTAAAAACTACCATATTACGAAACAAAAATTTCAAATGACTAGTATGATAAATGATTATGACTCAAGGGAAGTTAGGCTATAAAAAGACAGCAGCATCCTACGGGCATTCATGATCATATGCCCAAAGCTTCAATATTCTGTTTGCTATTCTGATAACAGAGACAAAGATGAGAGTGGCAGCAATTTCCCGCATGTTTATTCTATTTCTTTGTTTTCCATTTCTAAAATTTATATCTCTAGGCAGCGCCCAGAATGTTTGTGACAACGGCCACGGCAACTACACAGCCAACAGCACCTACAGCACCAACCTCAACACCCTTTTATCCAGTCTGTCTTCCGACACACAAATTGACTACGGTTTCTACAACTTTTCATACGGGGAAAACAGTAACATAGTAAACGCCATAGGGCTGTGTAGAGGAGATCTTGAGCCAGAGGAGTGCCGCAGCTGCCTCAACGATTCCAGAGTCGATATAACACAGGCTTGTCCAAACCAGAAAAAGGCAATTCTGTGGTCCGAGAAATGCATGTTGCGCTACTCTAACGACACAATATTCCACAAGATGGAAACTTCTCCTGGATATTACATGTGGAACGCAAACAATGTAACAGAACTGGATCAGTTCAGCGCAGTGCTCGATGACTTAATGAAGAACGTAACAGGCAGAGCTGCATCAGGTGACTCTCGCCGTAAGTATGCTACGGCGGAAAATTCAACTGCTATAAATTTTCAAACCATATACGGTCTTGTGCAGTGCACCCCTGATTTGTCTCAGCAAGAATGTAATCAATGTTTAGAAGGGGCTATCTCAGAAATTCCAACTTGCTGCAATGGCAAGCAAGGTGGTAGAGTTCTTAGACCAAGTTGTAATATTAGATTTGAAACTTACAGCTTCTACGAAACTGCAACAACGTTATGATAGAGTTGGCGCTGTAGAGAGTTTCAGAGAAAGTAAACTGATAGCAAAGAGAAGTAATGCATAGAATAGAGAAATGATATATTTCTCATTAATGAAAAACCAGTATATATACAAAGAAGTATAACTGTCATTATGACAGTTAAAGTGGTTAAGTAGTTTAGATTTACATTTCAACATTCCCCTTTAAAGCTAAACTACTCAAGGATCTAACTCCAAGTAATTCTCTCAGTCTTTCAAACCTGTTCTGACGCAAGGCCTTAGTAAAAATATCTGCTGTTTGATCATCTGTGTTGCAATATACCAGTTCTAGCTTTCCTTTACTGACTTATCTCTGAGATAATGAAACTTGGTCTCTATGTGTTTGCTTCTGCCATGGGAGATTGGATTCTTGGATAAGTTGATAGCAGATTTATTGTCCACCATCAAGCGTGTTGGTTTGCGGTGCTCAATCTTCAACTCTTGCAGAATGGCTTCCAACCAGGCACACTGACAAGCAGTTTCGGCAGAAGATATATACTCTGCTTCACAAGATGAGAGCGCAACAACGTTCTGTTTCTTTGAACACCACGATATGGAGGCCCCCATTAGCTTAAACACATACCCAAAAGTGCTCTTTCTGTCCACTTGATCGCCACTCCAGTCTGTATCACACCATGCCTCTAAAATATTGTTTGTGCAGTCAGCTTTCCTGGGGAAATAGAGGCCATGATCTGTTGTTCCCTTCAAATAACGTAGAATGTGCTTGGCAGCAACGAGATGAGACTGTCTAGGGTCGTGCATGAACCTGCTGAGGAGTCCGACTCCGAAACTGATATCCGGTCTGCTGTTGCATATGTAGCGGAGAGTTCCTACTATCTGCTTGAACAATGTTGCATCTACTTTGGCTTCTTCTTGCTGACTGGAGAGTTTCAAATTTACCATGACAGGGACGGATGTGCAGTTACAGTTCTTCAAGTTAAATCTTTCCAAGGTCTCTAAAATATACTTTCGTTGATGTATGAACATTCCATCTTCTGTCTGCATGAATTCCAGTCCGAGGAAGTAGCCCAAGTTGCCAAGATCTGTCATTTCGAATTCAGTCTTCATTTTTGCTTTGAATTCTTCAATCTCCTCTGTGGAATTCCCAGTGACCAATAGGTCGTCTATGTACGAGCATACTACGAGAGTACCTAGCTGCTCAAAAAATTTCACGTAAATTCCATATTCAACTGTACATTTTTTGAAACCATACTTGATAAGCAGTGCATCAATATGTTTGTTCCAGGCTCGTGGTGCTTGACAAAGACCGTATAACGCTTTGTTTAATTTGTACACTTTCAGCTCTTGTTCCCTTTTGACAAAGCCTGGTGGTTGATTTACGTAAACTTCTTCTTCGAGAGGGCCATTCAGGAATGCAGATTTAACGTCCATCTGGTGGATGGTCCAACCATTGAAGTTGGCTATAGCAACGATGAGCCTAACAGTCTCCAATCTTGCAACAGGGGCATAAACATCATTGAAATCTATCCCGGGTTTCTGTAAAAAACCTTTTGCAACCAACCTAGCTTTTAACTTTGCAACACTTCCATCCGGTTTGTATTTAGTTTTAAACACCCATTTTACCTCTATGGCTCTCTTGTGCTCAGGCAATTCAACCAACTTCCATGTTCTATTTTTCTCAATAGCTGATAGTTCTTCCAACATAGCTTCCCTCCATTGTTTAATCTCAATGGCTTGTTCCCATGTGAGTGTTTCTGCACCTGCCAAGAAAACACAGTGAACCAAATCACCTGTATCTGTAATATCACTGTCATTAAACAGTTCATGATCTGCGAGTCTCGTGGAGGGGAATCGCGTTCTCTGTGATCTTCTGGCTTCAGCAGCTTCATTAGTATCAGACTGTTTGGTCTCCTTGGTTCTATCCTCCTCCAGCCAGGTAGTCACCTCAGCACTCGATTGTTCCATTGGATTATTCTTTGCATCAGACCATCTAGGCGTAGCTGACTCATCTACTATCACATCCCTACTGATTGTGATTTGTCTCTTCATCGGATCATATAGCCTGTATGCACCGGTTGGATGATATCCAACGAGAATGAGAGTTTCACTTCTGTCGTCCAGCTTCCTTCTTCTTTCATCTGGGATGTGCTTATAGCAAACTGAGCCAAAAACCTTCAAGTGTCGGACATCAGGTTTCCTTCCTGACCAAACCTCTTCTGGCGTGCATGATGGTAGTGCTTTGGTGGGACTCCTATTTAGCAGGTAGGTAGCCGTCGAGACAGCTTCTCCCCATAGGTAGTTTGGAAGGCTTTTCCCTTTGATCATACATCTGGTCATATCCAAAAGCATGCGGTTTCTTCTTTCAGCTAATCCGTTGTGCTGGGGTGTGTAAGGTGCTGTAACCTCATGTATAATCCCTCTGTCAGTGCAAAATTTGTTCATTTCTCCAGAGTTGAACTCGCCTCCACCATCAGTTCTGAGAATTCTAACTTGCTGACCCGATTGTCTCTCAGCCATGAAACAAAATTTAACAAAGTGTGTGTAAGTTTCTTTCTTTTCTCTTAGCAAGTATATCCAAAGTTTTCTGGAAAATTCATCTACAAAGAGTAAGAAATACTTGTTACCTCCTAGAGATGGTACGTCAAAAGGGCCACACACATCTGCATGTACCACGCTCAACAACTGTTTTGCTCTCTTGGGTGCGTAACGTTTGAACGATTTTCTGATTTGCTTTCCAGTAGCACAACCCTCACAAACTTTGTTTGGTATAACGAGTGTAGGAATGCCTCTCACAAGATCTTTATCTTTCAGTTGACATAGGCTTCTAAAATTGAGGTGCCCATATCGAAAGTGCCACAACCACTCATTTTCTTCCTTAGCACTTGTTGCAATCAAACATTGTATCTCTGTTGCATTCAGATTTACTCTAAATGTTCGATTTCGTGCAAGGGGAGCTTTGAGAACCATCCTCTGTCTTTCGTCGAATACCTCAATGTGTTTCTGTTGCATCTTCATGGTATAACCCTTTTCGAGAAGTTGGCCGAGACTGAGAAGATTGCTTTTCATTGCGGGTACATATAGAACATTGTGCATGAATACAGATCTTCCATCTTTGCGAGTGATTAACACTTTGCCTGTGCCTTCAGCTTTAATTATGCTATTATCTGCAAACTGTACTGTGCCCTTGACACTTGTATCCAGATCAAGCAACCATTTTCTATTACCTGTCATGTGGTTGGAGCAGCCCGTATCCAGATACCACGAGACTTCTTCCTCTGCATGGCTTGTTTTCCCAGTGAGTGACACGTACTCTGTTTGGTCGGCTTTACCTTTGTCTGTTTTCCACCTACTGTAATTCTTATCATGTGCAGCAATACTCATCAACAGAACGTGATCTGAGTCTGATTCCAGTTCTTCTTTTACAAGATTTGCTTCATCGCTCTTCTCTTTCTTGTTGTTTTCATTATGCCAACACTCAGATGAGTAATGGCCATATTTACTACACGTGAAGCATTGCACATTTCGTTTGTCAATATTCTTTCTTCCTCCCTTACCTCTGAACTTTCCTCTAGCTTTATTATTTCCCTCTCTGTATTCGTTACTGCTGTCATCTTTGATTTGTTCAAAGGTATTCGTGAATCTTCCTCCATTTCGGCCTCCACGACCGCCACGTGATCTTCCTCTTCCTCTGCCAGTTCCACGGTTCTTGTAAGTTTGATTGCTTCTAGCCTGAAGCGCTTGATTTGTGTGTTGTGTTGCATTCTGTTCTGTTGTTCTTCTCTCAATCAGTCGTTGTTCATGTGCTTCAAGAGAGTTTTGTAACTCTTCTACCTTCATTTTCTCTAGATCTTTGCTTTCCTCAATGGCCACGACAATATGATCGTACTGAGGCGTTAATGTTCTCAAGATCTTTTCAACTATCTTCTTATCTTTTACCACTTTATCACACGCTCGCATTGCATTAACAACCACCTGAATTCTGCCAATATACTCTTCGATGGTTTCTTGCTCTCCCATGCTCAAGAGTTCATATTGTCTCTGCAGTGATTGAAGTTTTACCTTCTTTATTCTTCCTGAGTTTCCATATCCGTCTTGTAATATGTCCCAGGCTTCTTTGGCTGTTACTGCCTTAGACACCTTCTGAAATATCGTTGCAGAAATACACTGGTGTAGAAGCATTCGTCCCTTGCAGTCCAGTTTCTTGCTTTCTTTGTAGATCTTTTTCATTTCTTCCGTGTCACCTTTTGTAGGTTCTTTAAACCCTTTCTTGACAATTTCATCAAGTTCATGGAAGCCCAGAATGGCATCCATCTTTACGCACCAATCATCGTAATTCTTCCCATCGAACACCGACAAGCTGTTCTGGATCATTCCTGCCATCGCCCTTTCAACGTGAATCCTTCTTCACAAGACAATTCCTTTGTCTGTTCGATGCTCCACCAGGTTCAACAACCTGTAGCTCTGAATACCACTGATAGAGTTGGCGCTGTAGAGAGTTTCAGAGAAAGTAAACTGATAGCAAAGAGAAGTAATGCAGAGAATAGAGAAACGATATATTTCTCATTAATGAAAAACCAGTATATATACAAAGAAGTATAATGTCATTATGACAGTTAAAGTGGTTAAGTAGTTTAGATTTACATTTCAACACGTTAGACCCAGATCCGGAGGCACCTCCTCCGTCCATCAATACCACTTCCTCAGAAGGTACTTCTTTTTCTTCTCAATTTTCCTAACCTAAAGTTCACCCAAATAAATAGGAACCCAAATCTCACTTTTAACACGTTTTCTTCTTTCTCGAGTTTTGTTTTCCTTATTCATCCGATGGAGTTTAAATTTTAGTCGGGAATGACAGGTGCTTATATGCACTGCCAACTTCTTCTGTAACTAGTAATTAGGCTTTTTGGTATTTTACAATCCTTATTCCCTGAAATGTCTCACCGGGCAGAGGATTCTTGTTTCTGCAGAAAATGGCAACACAACAATAATTGTCATCGCCATAGTTGTGGCTACTGTTGTCGTTATTTTGCTCATTTGTCTCTTCCTATATCTAAGGAGGAGGAAGGCAAGGAAAGATCTTGCAGGCAAGTCCAGTTATCAATTTATTGTGATATTTTAGTTTTCAATTTTCGAACTCCTATATTGTTACGATAAACAGACAAACACCCCGAATGCACTGACAGCAGTATTTTTCTTCGGACGTATTCGCAAAACTAACTAGTTTAAATCCGTTTCTCACGTGAAGTTAAAGAAGAAGATGAAGATGAGGATGGAATTAAAATTGCCGAGTCATTGCAATTCAACTTTGACACAATACGAGTAGCCACAGAAGACTTCTCTGATTCCAATAAACTTGGACAAGGTGGATTTGGAGCTGTTTACCGAGTAAGTAACCCTGTTGAATTCAGACACGCATAATCAAAACATACTATAACAGCAGTTAGCAAATTAGTTACTGTACCTGACAGAGATATATTTTCAGGGTAGGCTGTCCAATGGACAGATGATTGCAGTGAAAAGGTTGTCCAGAGATTCTGGGCAAGGAGATGTGGAATTTAAGAATGAAGTGGTTTTAGTGGTGAAACTTCAACACCGAAATTTAGTTAGACTACTTGGTTTCTGCTTGGAAGGAAGAGAAAGACTACTTGTTTATGAATTTGTTCCCAATAAAAGCCTTGATTATTTCATATTTGGTACCTTTTATCATCGCATAATTACACTCCTGTTCTATTTATCACTTTTTGCTCAATACAAACCTATTTATCAATAGAGCTAAAACTGTTGGCGCTCTACATATGCAGATCCAGCCATGAAAGCACAATTGGATTGGGAAAAGCGCTACCAAATCATTAGAGGTATTGCTCGAGGTCTTCTCTACCTTCACGAAGATTCTCAACTACGAATTATCCATCGTGATCTCAAAGCAAGCAACATTCTCTTAGATGAAGAGATGAATCCTAAGATAGCAGATTTTGGCATGGCAAGACTGGTTTTATTGGATCAAACTCAAGCAAACACAAGTAGAATTGTTGGAACCTAGTAAGTATTAGAATATTTTATAGCTTGTTGATGGTTGAGAGTTTAATTTCAATCAACCATCAAAGAGAAATTTTATCATTAATTTTCACCAAATCATGAATTAGTTACTATTCAAAGAGTTTGAGGCTTAGGCAGTTGTTAGAATGTATCGATTTAATATGGCCGAGTGATACCTAAAAGTTTTTAACAGTAATTCAGAATTTAAGCTGCCAATGGCATTAGAAACTGAAACAAAACGAAATTAATAGACCTTTCCATATTGGTCTGTAGTGGATATATGGCACCAGAGTATGCAATGCATGGACAGTTTTCGGTGAAATCAGACGTCTTCAGTTTTGGTGTACTGATTCTTGAGATTGTAAGTGGCCAGAAAAACAGTGGAATCATTAATGGGGAGAACATGGAGGATCTGTTAAGCTTCGTAAGTCTTTTTTTGGTCACTTGCTTCTTCTTTGCCACCTAAATTATGGATTAGAAGATTACATGCTCCAAAACGTTAATGTAGAAGTGAATCCGTGATCTGATAACAAATTTTGCAGGCTTGGAGAAACTGGAAGGAGGGGAAGGCATTAAATATTGTAGATCCACCACTCAACAACAATTCACGGAATGAAATGCTTAGATGCATCCATATTGGTTTACTCTGTGTTCAAGAAAATTTAATTGACAGACCGACCATGGCTACCATTATACTGATGCTTAACAGCTATTCTCTGAGTCTCCCTATTCCTGCAGAACCTGCATTTTATATGAACAGTAGAACTAGAAGCTTTCCAGAGATGCAGTCATGGGAGTATAATTCAAGGGAAAGAGAATCAAGTGGACAGATACTTAAATCAGCTCAAGAATCAGAAAATGAAGCTTCAATTACTGAGCTATTCCCTCGCTAGATGTTGTTCATCAGAGTGGATCTTTCATCATCCATGTCTCTCATAGTTTACAATCTTTGTAAAGTTATTCATGGGTAGAAATTTTTTGAGAAATCAAATTGATAGGTGTTTCAGTGTACATTTTCCTGTGTGTCTCTGTTGCTCCTGGATGTCTGGGATGCTTGCATTTCTTCAACTGTTGTCCTTCGTATTCGCCAAAGGAGGGGAAGGTACCTGCAAAGATACTCCGACGTTCAAGTCAGATATGAGTTATGGAGCTGGAGCTCAGAAGAGAGTAATTGGATACTGCTCTGAAGTATTATTCATGATCTCTAGAGCATAAAGAGAACGTACCTGGACTTGGGTCCTGTCACTGTATTTATAAAGAATAAAAATAACCACCTTACCTAAAAGTGTGGTTAGTGGCTTTGACTGATATTTTAACTGTCTAAAATATCTAAGATATTTATGTTATTACATAAATATCCTTACTACATAACATGCCCCCCAAGTCCGAGTTAACCGTTGACGTGGTAACTATAGGACTTATGAGTTTGAGGGAGGCTGTCTTTGCTGTAATTAGAGAACGTGTTCCTGGTCATTGCTCATGTGTGGATTGATCGTGACCGAGTGGTTGCTGGAGCAAGTGAGGCCGAACGTGAGGATACGTATGACCGAGCGGTGGAGGCCGAGTGGCATGCGAGGCCGATCATGAGGACGCTCTTTGACAATTGAATGTTGAGCGTTGAGGCCGAACGACTGACTGATTGGACGCTCGCTGACAATTGAATGTCGAGCGTTGAAGCCGAACGGCTGACCGAGTGGACGCTCGTTGATAATTGTTTGTCGAGCGTTGAGGCCGAACGACTGACTGAGTGGACGTTCGTTGATAATCGAATGTCGAGCGTTGAGGCCGAACGACTGACCGAGGGGACGCTCGTTGATAATTGTTTGTCGAGCGTTGAGGCCGAACGACTGACTGAGTGGACGTTCGTTGATAATCGAATGTCGAGCGTTGAGGCCGAACGACTGACCGAGGGGACGCTCGTTGATAATTGTTTGTCGAGCGTTGAGGCCGAACGCTGACTGAGTGGGCGCTCGTTAACCATTGAATGTCGAGCGTTGAGTGTGTCCCTTTGTTCGATGCACCTGGGTGTTCTAGGGCGAACATCGGCCAGCGGGAGTGTATCCCTTTATGCACGTGTTGCTCGATGCAGCTGGGTGTTCTAGGGCGAACATCGGCCAGCGGGAGTGTATCCCTTTATGCACGTGTTGCTCGATGCAGCTGGGTGTTCTAGGGCGAACATCGGCCAGCGGGAGTGTATCCCTTTATGCACGTGTTGCTCGATGCAGCTGGGTGTTCTAGGGCGAACATCGGCCAGCGGGAGTGTATCCCTTTTTGCACGTGTTGCTCGATGCAGCTGGGTGTTCTAGGGCGAACATCGGCCAGCGGGAGTGTATCCCTTTATGCACGTGTTGCTCGATGCAGCTGGGCTTAGAAGTGCTTCAGGATGATCGGCTTTCAAGTGTCCGCTTTTATGTACAAGATAAGTTTATCTGCATTGTAAGAAATAATATTAAGCATATAGGTGAGACCGTTTGGTCAAGTTGCAAACCTGGTGGCTGGACGCTGGAGGCCGAGCGTCAAAGAGATGAAGTGACCGAATGCTTCCTACGGAATTTGGCGAACGCTAATGAAGTGATTGGCCGAATGTGGGAGCGCTCGTATTGAAGAATGGTCGAGCGGTAGAGACCGAACGTGCGGATGAGCGGTTGAAACCGAACGGCCCAGTGTTTGAACGTTCGTACACCTACTGATTGTCGTGCATTTGATTCCGAAGGGAGGTGACGAACGGTCTGCTTATTGAACGGTCGTCCACATTGAGTGTCGAGCGTTCGGATATAAAGATGAGGACGAGCGGCTGCTGTTTGAACGCTCGTCCACATTGAGTGTCGAGCATTCGTTTCCGCAGGGTGAGGACGAACGTCCGGCTGTTTGGACGCTCGTACACATGAGTTGTCGAGCGGTCTAGTCGAGCGCAAGGGACTGAATGTCGATGCTGAGAGGAGAGACGAACGCTCCAGGCTGAACGTCAATAGGACGTGCCGTAGATGGTCGAGCTGTAGATGTCGAGAGGCCGAGTGTGAGGCCAAGTGTTTGGACGCTCGTTCACAATGATGAGCGAATGGCTGAATGGTTGAGGCCATGGATGGCCGAACGTCATTGAGGACCAATGTGCGAACATCAGTTGTAGTAGAATGAGCGAATGCTGGCGGATTCTAGTGGACGAAAGATATTGAGCGGGTGGCCGACACTCCATTATCCGACGAACGTTATTGAGCGAACGTTGTGCATTCGAGTGGACGAACGCTTGGGATCCGAACGTTGTCGAGCGTTAAAGTCTGAGTGCGAGGACGAACGCTCGTCACATGGCTCGTCGAATGTTCGGATCCAAATGGTGAGGGCGAACGGCAAACAACAAGGACGCTCGAACACAGGCTTTGGCGAGCGCTTCTTGAACGCTCGTTTGTACTGGACTGTCGAACGTTGAGGCCGAATGCGGGTGCGCTCGTATTGACGAATGGTCGAGTGGTAGTGGCCGAACGTTTGAAGAAAAATACTGAAGGCCTGTTACAAAGATCTCTGAGATAATCTCTGGTGTTAAACATGAAATTGGCATTGACTTTTACTACCCCTCCTCCATGGAACAAAAGTTCTCTGCACCGAAAGGAGGTCAGGTACAAGTTCATTTCCTTGATAAACTTGGATAGCAAAACCCCAAGAAAAAGAGAAATTCAAAGAATTTGACTGATCATAGCAGACGGTTTGCTGCAGGATACTGGCGGGATCTACATTTGCAGCGGCAACCAGATGTTCCAAAGCCTGTACTCTGTCCATGATGGCGAAGATGCTGCGCGGAGAGAACCTCGCACGCGAGAAAGGAGAAGGGTAAGAGCCCTGGTGAAGCCGACGATGGTCTTGACGGTGGGCACGCTGGCTGAGTTCGCCCAAGAAGCGATTCATGGAGGAGAAGGTTATCCCTCTTGTGCGTAAGGAGAAGAGAAAAAGGGGAGCCTGATTCCGTGGCCGGCGACGAGCTCAACGAATGGTGGTGGTCCTGGCTTGGTGGCGATTTGGGAATCTAGGGTTCCCATTGTTCTGCAATTTCTGGGGTAATTGGGAATTTGGGGAATTAGAAATTGTGGTTTTGATCTTTGCAGTAGCGGCGATGAAGGCGGCAGCCCTTTCATGACATTGTTGTATCTTCCAAATGGAAGGAAAGACTGGGATGACGACGTCGAGATTCAAAGAGGCAGTGGAAGAAGTTTTCTCTCATTTGTCCACCATCTTTGAGGGAGGTGAATGATGAAATTAAGCATGTTTTTGCACTGGATCTGACCCACAAAGGGGAGTGATTTCGTTGATGTCTACTGGCATCAATGGCTCACGGGGGAAGAAGGAGAGAAACCCGCTGGAGGCGTCATTCGATCTGGTAATGACAGTGGCGTCACGGCTTGCGGAGGAGAATCTTGGTGGCGATGCAGCGATTTGATGGAGTAGCTCTGTCCGAGAAAGTGATTCATCGAGGCCGAGTGCTCCTCTTGTGGCTTCTTTGGGTTGGCCCTCGGCCCCACGGTGGGCGCCAAAATGTTTCAGTGTACATTTTCCTGTGTGTCTCTGTTGCTCCTGGATGTCTGGGATGCTTGCATTTCTTCAACTGTTGTCCTTCGTATTCGCCAAAGGAGGGGAAGGTACCTGCAAAGATACTCCGACGTTCAAGTCAGATATGAGTTATGGAGCTGGAGCTCAGAAGAGAGTAATTGGATACTGCTCTGAAGTATTATTCATGATCTCTAGAGCATAAAGAGAACGTACCTGGACTTGGGTCCTGTCACTGTATTTATAAAGAATAAAAATAACCACCTTACCTAAAAGTGTGGTTAGTGGCTTTGACTGATATTTTAACTGTTTAAAATATCTAAGATATTTATGTTATTACATAAATATCCTTACTACATAACAATAGGTTTGTTCTTTTCAATTTTGTACTTTTATAATAATTTGATGTTCGATATCATGATATGTATGGACATAATTATACATTATATGACTTAAATATGGCAAGTCAATCTCTGAAACTTTTTAAACGCACAAATAAACAAAAATAAAATATTACCTATAAAACTAGACATGAAATAATTGTATATTTCTTTCTATATATCACTCACCCTTTAGTATGGTTTTTAGATACTCTGCTAAAACAATTTTATGAATAAGCAAGGAACTTCATATAAATTAATATCTTATGAAATTTACAAACAAAAGTCGTAAAATTCTGCTTACAATTAATCAAGAGGACAAATACTTCTTAATGTCTCTCTTGGAAAAGTAATTAACTTGAGGAAAAGTAATTTTAATATGGATTTATTCAAAAATAAAAACTGATTAAAATTTGATAAAGTGATTTTCTTAATACATGTATGGCTATTCCTTTAGATTAATAATAATTATAATAAAAATATAAATATTAATAAAATTTTGATAATTATTATTCATATAAAATGCAACAAATAATTAATTTTTTTTTTGCATCAATCATATACGTAAGTTTATAATTAACAATTAATACAACAAATATTGATAATTATTATCCATATAAAATACAATAAATAAATAATTTTTCTTTTTTCACGTCAATCATATACATAAATATAATTATATTACAAATATAATTTGTTTATGTTAGATTGGGGCGAGAATGGATTTTACTCACTTCTCCTGCCTGCTTGGACGAAATTTACTCCCTCCTCTCTCTGTTCTGGATGACCGTTTGCTTCAAGGGAGTAACGTCCACAGTAATTATATTATAAAAAGTGTATCTTACCCCAAAATTAAACTTCTACTCTACTTTCAGAGATTATGTTTACAAAAATCAAACCTATTAATTTATTTTTTAATGGTTATTAATGTCAATATTAATAATTTATCATATTAATTGTGTTTTAACTATATTCAACGGCTATCGAACTCGACTGGTTGCACCGCTCTTCTCCATGATCCATGATCCGACTCACCACATAGTAACATAATTAATTATATCATAGATATTTTATTTTAGAAAATATATTGAATATTTTATAATTTTTTAGAAAGTTAAACTACTTTTTTTAAGTTTCGTTTTTTTTTCTTATCATGTTTCCGTGAGATGGTAGATGTTTAACATTTTAGATAACAACTTTTTATTTTATTAATTAGTTTTAAATAATTTTCTACGCACGATGGTGATGTTTTTTTTTTTGTGTTTTTTATGTTAATAAATATATTATGTTATAATATATTTAAATATATATTATATTATATTAAAATATATTTAGAGGTGGAAGACAATAATAATAATATTTTTAAGATTGTAATTAAATTTTGAATAGAATTAAAGTGAAAAATTATTTATAAGTTTAAAAAGTCAATAAGTATGTAAAAATATAAAGATTAAAATTGTAAATACAAGATATAAGATGTGAAAAAATATAGAATAAATTCTTTAAAAACATAAAAGATAGACTATGTAAAAAATACATAAAATATATTTGTTATAAATAAAAATCAGTGTAGGAATATTATATTTGTCTAATATATTTTTGTTAGACTCCTCTAATAAGTGTATCAATAGATTTATCTAATATATTAATACCAAACTCCTTTATTCAATATATCAATATATGAACATATTCATTTAAAATATTTGATAACATTATTTTCTACTTTAGTTGGTATTAAGTTTTGTGAATAAAATCAACTTTATCATGACTTTTATCTTATTTAATCTTTAACTTTATCTTATTTTTACATTGTTTTATATATTTTAGTTGATTTATAGTTGTTTATCTCTAATCTGTATTTTGAATATGTGAAATAAGTCAATAAAAAACAATTTTTGAAAACTCTTCTTTCTCCTTTTTAGGTTCTCCTCTTTCCATGGAGGGTTTTCTCTTTTTTCGTTGGAGAGAATGATGCAAACGAGAGATGTGATTGAAACATGCAGCAGTTTCCAAAAAGCTTGAGAGAGGTGTTTTACTTCCAATTTCTTCCAAATTCTCCAATTTTGTAAAATTCTCCATCATAGAAGGTAATTTTTATTTGTTGAGTTTAAATGTAAAAGAATTTTTATGTAAAATTGTGTTGTTAATATATATATATATATATATATATATATATATATATATATATATATATATATATATATATATTTAATGTTTAATTTATTATTTTTGAGATAGTAAAATATATCTTTAAAATCTATACTTAAAATTAAAATTGAATATTTAATGGATATTTATATTAAATAATATAACTTGACTTATTAGTGATCTTAATTGACAATTAGAATATTTATCAACAAAATAACTATAAAAAAAAAGCTAACTTTCCTATTTTTTTTTACTAAATTATTTTTCAATAAAATTGTTTACATTTTAAATAGGTTGGTCTGCACTTAATTTGAAACTACTTGATAATATTTATGTAGTTTTTTCGCTGCTTATCACATGCAAAAAAGGACGCTTTTCTCGTAGTTTGTGGACTAGAAAATACATTTTATTGTGATCTATTCTAGCCTCGTTTACGAAGATATTAATACATATTACGTTCAACTTTTTCGAAAACAGAATTAATTAATATTTTTTCTATGAAAATATCAATATCTAAATAACTTTAATTCCTATTAAATTTTTTGTTTTTATTTCACTTATTTTAGTCGTCATCCAACGACAATGCTAATGACTCAGTCATCACATGATTTTATTGCAAACCAGGGGCTTCCCCTCATTCTCCGCTTTTCTTTGCTCTTTCCACTCAACACTTTACGCGCCGCTGCTTTTCTGCTCATTTGTCCGTTAGCGTCGGCTAATTGATTTTATAATTTTTGTAATTTTCCGCGTACCGCTGACGAAGATAGGTCTGAACATAAAGCCTTATTTAAACAAAAAAGTCATCTACTTCTTTGCTCTCAGTATATTTAAACTCTTCTTAGTGTCTTTATTTCCTCTTCAAGTGTCATTTCATAAAGAGTGTTAAGAACTTAGATATATATTACTTACCAGAAGAGAAGCTAATGTAAAATTAGTTTATTACGATTAAAATATATAAAAATCAGACAACTGGTTATAAAATATATAACATTAAATCACAAGTAGACCAAGAGAATGATCGTGGAAATGATAGATGGAAGAAAGATTATAAAGTGACACAAGCAATCTTTAGCCAAGAGACATTATCGATGGCCGTACCTATGGCCGCTGTTTCTTGCATGCTTGCTTTTCTTCTCTCTTGTCTAATATCTAGAGCCAGCGCCCAGGTTACCCACAACTACTGTGATAACAAGGAAGGGAACTACACAATCAATAGCACCTATCACAACAATCTCAACACCCTTCTATCCAAGCTTTCTTCCCACACAGAAATTAATTATGGTTTCTACAACTTCTCATATGGTCAAAACAATGACAAAGTAAACGCCATTGGGCTATGCAGAGGAGATGTTGAGCCAGATAAGTGCCGCAGGTGCCTCAACGATTCTGCAGCCACGATCACACAGCTTTGTCCAAACCAGAAAGAGGCATATTTGTGGTTGAAGACCAACGAATGCCAGTTGAGTTATTCTCCGCGCTCAATATTCGGTGTCGTGGAATCTTCTCCTTGGTTCTCCATGAAGAACAGTAACAATGTAACGGAACCGGATAAGTTTAACCAAGCCCTCACCAACTTAATGAAGAATCTCACAGCCGTGGCTGCATCAGGTGACTCTCGTCGCAAGTATGCTGCGGATAGTGTTGATGTTTCAACTCTTCAAACCATATATGGTCTTGTGCAGTGCACCCCTGATTTGTCCGAGACAGACTGCAATAGATGCTTGGATGGGGCTATATACGAAATCTCATCGTGTTGTGCGAACAAGAAGGGTGTTAGAGTTGTTAGACCAAGTTGTAATATTAGATTCGAAACTTACAGCTTCTACGATCAAACGCCTAAATTAGACCCTGATGTAATACCACCATCACCATCATCTCCTTCCTCCTTCAATAACACTTCCGCCAAAGGTACTTGTTATTGTTAGACTTTTTGATACTTTATCATCCTTAATTGTTGAAATGCCTCCCTCACCCCGCAGAAAATTCTTGTTTTTTCAGAGAGCAAAAACACAACAATTGTCATTGCCGTTGTTGTTTCTACTGTCGTTCTTGCTGTCGTTTCCCTCCTTTGTCTCTGCAGTTATTTAAGGAGGAGGAAGGCAAGAAAACGTTTAGCAGGCAAGTTCCAAGTATCTAGTGCATATATGATATGTCATAATTTACAGTATTTTTTCCTATAAATGATAATTTCTATTTGACTACTTAGAATCTATCAAACTGACAAAATTATTTTTTGAATGATTGAAAGCATGAGTAAAGTTGCCGCTGAGAATGTAAAAAGAGAGGCTTATATACCCTTTGTGTGCTGTTTCAGAAATTGTACCACCCGATTTCAAATTCTGACTGCACTATTGTGCTTGTGTTGTAACATATTTTAAAAACTCACTATTTTAAATTTGTTCCCATGTGAAGTTAATCAAGACGATGATGACATCGAAATTACTCAGTCATTGCAATTTGACTTCGAGACAATACGAGTTGCTACAGAAGACTTCTCTGATTCTAATAAACTTGGAGAAGGTGGATTTGGAGCTGTTTACAAGGTAAATGACTCTGTCGAGTTCAGACACACATCGTGTTTTAATCAAAACATGCTAAAACATTAACCGGACAGAGATTTGTAATTTCAGGGTAGGCTCCCCAATGAACAGATAATTGCGGTCAAAAGGTTGTCAAGTGGATCCAGCCAAGGAGACACAGAGTTTAAGAATGAAGTGCTTTTAGTGGCCAAGCTTCAGCACAGAAATTTAGTCAGACTACTTGGTTTCTGCTTGGAAGGAAGAGAAAGGCTACTCGTCTATGAGTTTGTTCCTAACAAAAGCCTTGATTATTTCATATTTGGTAGGTCTTAATGATATCCACACACACATATAAACACACACATGTATATGTACCACTAAAACTCAGGTTGTATGCAGATCCAGCCAAGAAAGCACTGTTGGATTGGGCAATGCGATACAGAATCATAAAAGGTATTAGCCGAGGGCTTCTCTACCTTCACGAAGATTCTCTTCTGCGTATTATACATCGTGATCTCAAAGCAAGCAATATTCTCTTAGACGAAGAGATGAATCCTAAGATAGCAGATTTTGGAATGGCAAGACTGGTTTTACTGGATCAAACTCACGCAAATACAGATAGAGTTGTGGGAACCTAGTAAGTACTGTCACCTAATCATAATCATGTACTGTTACTAAATTCTTAAGATTATAACTTTGTTATGAATATCATTAGAAGCTGAATGAAAAATTGTGATGGTGGAGAGATTGACTAATTCAACCTATCTATGTTGGCTTGAAGTGGATACATGGCACCGGAGTACATAACGCAAGGACAATTTTCGGTGAAGTCAGATATCTTTAGTTTTGGTGTACTGCTTCTTGAGATCGTAAGTGGCCAGAAAAACAGTAGCTTTCGTCATGGGGAGAATGTTGAAGATCTACTGAGCTTCGTAAGTGCTATTTTCTCCTTATTATTTATTTTTCATTAAAAAATATGTATTAGAAAATTACATAGCCAACACATTGGTGGAACCAGTGAGACTGAAATAACAAATATTTGCAGACATGGAGAAACTGGAGGGAGGGAACAGCTGTAAACATTGTAGATCCATCATTGAACAACAATTCACTAAATGAAGTGATGAGATGCATTCATATTGGTTTGCTCTGTGTTCAAGAAAACATAACTAATAGACCAACCATGGCGACCGTTATGCTCATGCTGAGTAGCTATTCTCTCAGTCTTCCCATCCCTTCTGAACCTGCATTTTATGCCCACAGTACAACTAGAAGCCTTCCAGCCACGTATTCATGGGGACACAGTTCAAGGGCAACAACAAATAAATCTGCTCAAGAGTCAGAAAATGAGAATTCAATAACTGAGCTGTACCCTCGCTAGATTTTGGTAACGAGATTGATATTCGTTCACTATCAATACTTAGACTACGTAAATACTCTCGGAGCTCATGTAATTTTTCATGCAATTTCTTGTTTGAAAAAACTATTTGATAATATTCCCAAAGCAGATCAATCAATAAAAGCAATTAAACCCCTTCTATTAATTAGTAATCCGAATACTTTAAGCGGAAGCCTTTTTGAGTTTGTTATTCGAAACAATATAGATAAAAACGGTATTCATTTTTCAATGAGATGACAAAAACGGTTAAATCCGGAGAATCATTCCATCAGTCCAATAAAAAAGACGAATCAAGAACAATTTTTTCAATTTGAAAACTTGAACCAACTCTCGTCAAACTCGGCAATCCTGCAGGTCAACCTACGGGTCAAGTGGGTCAGTCCAATATCACAGCTTCATTGAAAAAAAAAAAGTTGAATATCATGCTGCGACAGCTTATATTAACATAGTCCAGCTTTAGTAACACAGTCCAATAAGTCGGCCAAAGTCTGATAGACTAAAATCTAAAACAGTCCGGATAACAACTCTTTTTGGCTCATTTCAGTCCAACAATGCAACATTTTCCCGTTTTTATGTAAAAATAAAAACTTTGGACCCATTTTCACATAACATTAGATTTTCGAAAAAAAAAAAAAAAAACAGCGGACTAGTCCTTCAGCTTAGAATGTAATATAAAATTATACCATATATCTTTAGAATAAAAAATTATGTTTTAAATTTACATGATAAAAAATATAATTGTTAGCTAATTTTTTGAAAAATATAATTATTAACTAATTTTTAAAAGTAATCATTATTTTGAAATATTTTTAATAAAACTATCATGGGTTTCTTTTTTTTTTCTTTTTTGTGTTTTCATCACATTTGTATTTAACATTTAGGTGCTTCTTATTATTTTCAATTTTTTCTTTTATATATCAACTTAATCTTATATATATTATTAATTTATAATAAAATTAAAAATATTTAAAATTTACTAACACATGTGCTATATTTTTTTTTCTGGTAGCAATTTTGATTATATGTGTTGTATTTTTTTTTCTGGTAGTAATTTTGATTATAATAAATAATTAAATATGATATGATCATTATATTTTATTAATCAATTTATTAAAGTGATTTATTTAAAATAAATTTATAGCTAATGCCATATATATCTTAAAATATTAACTAAATAAAAATATAAACAATATTTTAAAAATATAAACAATATTCTAAATTGATGAGGAATTAAATTAAAAATATTAAAATTAAACATAAAAATGTTATGTAGATGACGTATTTATTTATTTTTATTTTTTTTGTCCTCATCCATCCTTATCAGATATTAAAGAAAGAATCTAAAATACTAAATACTATTCTTATTTACATTAATTCTAATGATCAATAAATATTTTTTAGCTCTATAAAATTTTAGAAATTGTTTAATTAAAAAGTAATTAATTTTTCATTAATTATATTTATGATTTTGGTTCATAATCTAATGATTTTTTTTCATCATATTTGTAGTTTGTACCGGTTTACAATCAAGTATTTTTTATTACTTTCCTTATATATTAACTTAGTGAATTTATTTATATTATTAATTTATAATACAATTTAACCAACTTATTGTTTCTAAGTAACATAACGATCCTAGATAGAATAAGATGAAATGGGGAAAATTGAATTTGGGAATGGTGCAGGTACCATTGACCTGACCTAACTTGGAAATAGACTGCAAAGCAATCCACTCATTGCCGGTTGTCATAGACTGGAGCCACCAAGGCTCGTCAATGTTGACTAGGAATGCTAACTACCTCCACAGATTGCAATATGAATTCGTGCCCTGCTTTATTTTATAATTAATCTCTAGTGGAAACCATTCTATCCACTCAAAACTTTCTATAAATATAATTCAAGTTTATTTCCTATGCATCATAAATTAGAAACCAATACAAATGTATTTATATTATAAGAAATATATGAATTGGAGTTAATGATCATTTATGGATAGTTAACAAGTACATTAGCAGATATTAATAGGTGAGACTGTTTTATGTTGTGTTAACGGTGAGTTAATGATTAATCAATGTGTTTGAGTGTCACAAGTCCTATAAATATATTATTGATTGATGTTCAGGTAAAATAACCTTGATCTATCCTAATAAAATAAAAAGACCTCTTTGAAAAAGATATATAACTTGAACGTCGGAGTGTCTTCTGTACGTCAACAACTTATCGAAGTGTATTGCGTTCTTGGAGGGGATTGAAGATTGGACGATCGAAAGAGAATAGCGAAAGGAAGGACGACCGACTCTCGGACCAATTCAACCCAAACATTTGGCGTCCACCGTGGGGTCGAGTGGCATCCCCATGAAACCACGAGGAACCAGACACGCTCGATCTCGACATCGCTACTTCGGATTAATACCAAGCTTTGCAACAAAAGCAAAAAAATCCATAATATTTTCTAAAGACATGTCTTTTGTTTTGAGAACTTTAAGGAAACTATTAGAGGTTTATGAGGCAAAAACTTAAATGCATCCACACAAAAAAAAATTATAAAAATAAAATGTTAAATATTTTATTTAACGCATATTTTTGTGAGTAAAAATATTCTAGATAGTAAGATTCAATCCCTTATAGCTTGGTCAGTTGGACTACCAAAGTTCAACCTTGTCAGGTTCTAATGGTTTCTCGTTATAAAAATAAAATATTAAATATTTATTTAACGCATAATTTTGTGAGTAAAAATATCTTGCACAGAAAGGTTCAATCCCTTACCGCTTGGTTAGTTGGACCACCAACTTTCAACCTTTATTTTATTTAACGCATATTTTTGTTGTGAGTAAAAATATTCTGCACGGAAAGGTTCAATCCTTACCGCTTGGTTAGTTAGACCACCAACGTTCAACCTTACCAGGTTCTAATGGCTTCTCACTATCAAAATAAAATATTAAATATTTTATTTAACGCATATTTTTGTGAGTAAAAATATCCTGCACAGGAAGGTTCAATCCCTTACCGCTTAGTCAGTTGGACCACCAACGTTCAACCTTGTGAGGTTCTAATGGTTTCTCATTATAAAAATAAAATATTGAATATTTTATTTAGCGCATTTGTGAGTAAAAATATCCTGTACAGGAAGGTTCAATTCCTTCCCGTTTGGTTAGTTTGACCATCAACGTTCAACCTTATCACGTTCTAATGGCTTGTCATTATAAAATAAAATATTGAATATTTTATTTAACGCACATTTTGTGAGTAAAGATATCTTGCAAATGAACATTCAATTCCTTATCGCTTGGTTAGTTGGACCACCAATGTCTAGCCTTGTCAGGTTCTAATGACTTTTCATTATAAAAATAAATTATAAAATATTGAAGCGTGTACTTTATTTTGTTTAATGCATATGTTTGTGAGTGAAAATATCTTGCAGAGAAAAAAGTTTCAAAGAGAACTTTTAGTGCCTTCCTTCAACATAGGAAAAAGTTCTAAAAAATAACTTTTATAAGTCGCCGCTCAGCCTAGAGAAAAAGTTCAAATAGAACTTCTAGTGTCTTCGCTCAACATAGGAAAAAGTTCTAAAAAAGAACTTCAATCAGTCGCTGCTCGGCCTAGAGAAAAAGTTCAAATAGAACTTCTTGTGGCTTCGCTCAACATAGGAAAAAGTTCTGAAAAAGGAACTCCTACGTCGCTCGGCCTAGAGAAAAAAGTTCAAATAGAACTTCTAGTGTCTTCGCTCAACATATGAAAAAGTTTTAAAAAAAGAACTCCTATCACTCGTCGCTCGGCCTAAAAAGTTCAAAGAGAACTCCTAGTGCCTACTGCTCAACCTAGGAAACCTTGTTAGGTTCTAATAGCTCTTCATTATAAAAACAAATTATAAAATAATGAAGCTTTTACTTTATTTTGTTTAACGGATATTTTTGTGAGTGAAAATATCTTGTACACGAAAAAGTTCCAAAGAGAACTCCTAGCGTCTAATGTTCAATGTAGGAAAAAGTTTCGAAGAGAGCTCCTAGCATCTCCCACTCAACCTAGGAAAATGTTCCAAAGAGAACTCTTAGTGTTTTCCGCTCAACTTAGGAAAAAGTTCTAAAGAGAACTCCTAGCGTTTCCCGCTCAACCTAGGGAAAAAGATTACAAAGAGAACTCCTAGATTTCGTCGCTTGGTGCAGAAAGGAATGAAGACTTAAAGCGCATCAAAAATAGACTCTGTATAAACGTGAATGACGTATCTTAAAGCTCATAATACTCCCTGCGCACCTCTTTTAATAAAGAGCTTGCTTGGGGGACTTATGTACTATAAATATACCGATCAAAGTTAATGGTCATTTATGGAAAGTTAACAGGTATATTAGCATGTATTAATGAGTTAGATTCTTTTACACTTTACAAATATAGGATACTAATAATTGATTATTAGGTTTGATTGCCTAAAAATATACTGGGTTAATTGGTTAATCAATGTGTTTGGCTGCCACAAGCTCTGTAAATATACTATTGATGTCCAGGTAAAATAAGCTTGATCTATCCTAATAAAATAAAAACCTATTTGAAAAAGATACCTAACTTTGACTTAGTGTTAGAGTGTTTTTTGTAGGTCAACAACTCATTGGAGTGAATTGCATTCTCGGAGGGGATTGCGTTCTCAGAGAGGATTGGAAGATAGAAAGATAATAGAACAAGAAAGGACGATAGTCTCATACCATTTCAACCGAAACAGTATTATTTATGTAATATCATGTATTATTTATAGAAAATAACTCTTTGAACGGTTTTTATTTGAAATTATTGAATGTTTAGTTCTAAAATAACTCTTAGAATGAGTAGAAATCATTAGGTCTTAAAATACCACTGTTATGCTCTCCCTGTCAATATCTAAATGACATGTATTTAAACTTTTGTACTTAAAATTAAATAAGTAATAATATTTAATTATATGTAACATAAAAATCAGGCGGACCAATAGATAAGTGATGATTCAATAACACTTCACAGTTTCTTAAAAAAATATGAAAGTATTAAATGGTCATATTCGCATGTTTTATTATTCATATACTAATAGTTGAATAATATTCATTTAAGATTTTATTAAAAAATAATTAATAGTATTAATTATGTATGACGTCAAATTGTAATAATTTGAGAAGAGTGAAAGAATTTCCTTCTAATATCAATTAATTATTTGTCATAAAAAAAATAAAAGTCCAATTAAATAAACATGATATTATTAAAAAACAATTAGATAAGAGTGAAAGAATTATATCACACTTATCACAATTATATCACACCTATATTTTTATACCAATAAAAAATGAAAACAAATTGGTACCATAGTCAAACGAATTCATTTATGCGTAACGGCGTTATCATGCACTATCATCATAGTGGATGTGGTGTTATTGCACAAATGTAATCAGTGGAAGCCACCTATGAATAACAACTTTGTGAGGGAAGATTCAGAGAGAGCATCACCAAGATTCCGATGATATTGTAATAGAAAACCATCTTATATACTCTCATATCTCATCTTTTTATCTCTACAACAATCAAATAATTAAGAGATTTATTAGAAAAAAAATAAAGAAATATAAAACCAACTTGAAACGATACACAACAGAAGCATATGCAACCAATTAATTTCTTTTTTCATTTTTATTATAAGATTCAGTTACTTTTATTTTTATAAAGTCAAAAAAGTTCAATATTCCATACAAGTTAAGGTCAACTTCTAAAAATAAGATTAATGATGCACTATAAATATCTTTCTCTTAATATCTGAATAGGTTTTTTCTCGATAATATACCAAACATCTTAATTTATTAATATACTTCTTCTCAAATAAATCTATTTTTATAGAAATTTAAGCAAATAAATTTCTTCAAACTTCATTTATATAAATCAACTCATTTACTATTTCACAGGTTAATATTTGACCCATGAATCATATGTACATCTATCTGTACCCAAAAACTTATATAGATGATTCTTCTTAGAAAAATACTGTTAACAAGTCATAGTTTAGTTTTCGAAAAATCGATATAAATGAATTTATTTATGTAAATACAATTTAGAAGAGTTAACCTCTGCAACTTTCTTAAAA
This sequence comes from Vigna angularis, assembly GCF_016808095.1. NCBI lineage: Eukaryota > Viridiplantae > Streptophyta > Magnoliopsida > Fabales > Fabaceae > Vigna > Vigna angularis. The sequence goes on along the minus strand of NC_068972.1, from coordinate 4,263,359 downwards.
AATATGTAAGAAAGAAAAACCCATTATGAATTAGGACCGATAAGAAATAAAAGATTTATTAAAATGGTAAGAGAAAATACTTAAATATATTTTTTACTTTTAAAGTAAGTGAATTTTAATTAGAGATATCAGTTTCAAATAAGTTAATTAAGAGTTCTAATCGGATTAGATTAAAATAAATTAAGTTTTTTTTTAATTGGTTAAATTGATCAATTAGACTTATTTAATTTTGAATTAAACGAATTCTAAATAGACTGAAGATAGGTTAACTCGTAACAATTATTTATTAATCTTTTATATATTTTATTACTTTTCTTTTGCAATTATTTACTTTTTTAATTACATAACAATTTGATTTTTTAAATATTAAAATAATATTTTTCGATAATATATTAAAATAATTTAAATATTATTTATTTGTGAAGTTATGTAAATTTATATTTTCATTTTTAACTAATATCTTTATAATAATGTTTTTCATAAAATAAGAATACATTACACAATTATTACTTTGACTATAATATAATTAATAAATAAAATAAATTAGAAAATCAAAAACATGTTAGTCGACTTATGGTAGAACCAAATTCATGGCTCATAAAAAAAAGTGACAGTTGAACTCACTATTTTTAGTTTAATCTATGATAAACCAATTAATTCCCTTTGACATCCCGATTAAAAATTACTTTTAGTTTCTCTAAATTCGATTTTCATTTATATTGAATAAGAGAAATAAGAAACCTACCAATTAAATATGAATGGAGATAGAGGCTTGAATCCTGGGTGATAAAAGCTTAGCGGTATATAAAACCTAGCCATCTAATTGTTAGTTCTTATTACTCGAAAAGCACAGCCATAATGGGTAGCTGTTCTTTCTTGACGTGCTTTCTTTGTTTTCTGGTTTTCATGGCTACAATCACATCTCAAGCCAAAGCCGATGTAACTTCACAAGACTTCCACTACTTCTGCGACTCCAACAACGACAGAGGAAACTACACAACCAACGGCATCTATAGCCAAAACCTCAACAGCGCTCTCAGCATCGTCGCTCTCCATGCCTCCAGAAATGGTTTCTTCAACGTCTCCATCGGCAAGGGCACAAATAGCGCCAACGCCATTGCTCAGTGCAGAGGTGACGTCACGCCAACAGAGTGCACCAACTGCCTCGCCCAAACCAGAGCCAACCTCACCCGCGTTTGCAGCAACCGGAAGGAGGCCATCGGCTGGTACGAGAACGAAAAGTGCATGCTGCGCTACTCCGACCGCACCATAACGGGCCTCGACGAAATTGGGCCTGCTTACTTCGTGTGGAACCTCAACGACGCACCCAACGCCGACCAGTTCAATCGAGTGGTAAAGAAGCTTCTGGATGGCCTCAGAGACACGGCGGCGTCGGCTGCCAAGGGTCGCAAATATGCGGTGTCGACTGCGACGGGCCCAGATGAGCAAGTCATATATGGGCTTGCGCAGTGCACCCCTGATTTGAGTGGGCCTCGGTGCCTTGACTGCTTGGTCCAGTCCATCGCTGAACTTCCACGGTGCTGTAATAACAGGATAGGTGCCAGAATTATTAGACCAAGCTGCTACGTAAGGTACGAAACCGATTTTCTTTTCTTTGGGCCTCCTGCACCCGCCGCTTAACCCAACAGCTATTTCGTTTGTTTGTAAGCTTTAAATCTCAGCTAAGAAACTAAACTAACGTAGTTTTGTGATTTTAATAAATATAATGTTTAGAAAAGTTTCAATTATAATACAGTGTTTGGATCAAGTACTATAAGGCTCGTCTCTCCCTACCTGTATTTCATCAACACATCACTTTACTCGTTTTAGTAGTAACTGGAATTCTCGTGCCAGTATTTGTTAGTTGTATTTTTATTCATGTATAGAGTAAATAAATTAATAAAAAATAATAATGAAAGAGTTAATATAAATTTTCACTCTTAATAATTTGAGAACTATTTCTTCCACAAAAATAAATTATTTTTTCTTACTGTATTTAATACGTGCGGCTACAGATTTCTTCTATAACTCAAAATGTAATTACAAATTTTATTATATGATGATTGCCTGAGTATATTGTCTCGCAACTAATAACATAATTTTTAAGGTAATATTTTCAAACTAAGTTTAATTAAAAATTGTAGACATCTTGCAGTTAGAGCTGTCAAAATGAGTAACCTGTCTCGATTCAGTCCAACCTACCACCACGACTTGGTGGGTTAAACAGATTGATCCACTTACTCATTTAACTATAAATTTATTTTAAATTAAAAAAATATTAATTTTTTAATTTAAATCTAAATAAATTTCATTCTAGAATATGTTAAACTCCAAAGACAATTCAAAAAAAATATCATAAAATCCAATCCAAAAACAAACAAAAAAAAAGAACAAATAAGTTTTTGATATTGATAATTTTTGTATCACTAGTACATTTATAATATTAGAGTCTTGATAAGTCTATAATATTTTTATTTCTTAAAACATCTTTTTTTATCATCATCTACAATATAATAAAAGAAATGCTAACTATAATATTGAAACACAAAATAATAAATAATTAAATTAAATTAGGTGAGTTGGTGAATCAACCCAACTCACTATGGGCTCAATCCAGATAAGTCGGTTCTAAGTGAGTCAGATTAAAAACTAACCAAAAAAAAAAATTATATTTTGACAACCCTCCTTGTAGTTAATATTAAATTTTAATTTACAAAAAGTACATAAGACATAAGATAAGATAAAACACGTGGAAGACTTTTAGTAATTCGTTAATTACTTCGTCACTCAAAGAAAAGGAATGTCAACACTTCACATCAGTGGCGTATCCCCTGGGAAGGCAGTTTGTCTCCACAAGATTTTATTAATAAGAATGACATAAAATTATTAAAATAAAGTATTTTATTATAAATATTTAGAAAGCAGTTTATGTAAGCTATATTTTATATTAGTATAATTATTTTAAAGATATGATTATAATAATATAAAACATATATGTTTTAATTCTTGTAAGTAATGGTTTTATTTTAAAATTAAATTTAACATGATTTAATATTGTTTTACTATTTAGACAATTGATTATGATTTTTTTAAGATATGTTTTAATTTTACAATTTTATATTCTCTTATTAATAACGTAATTATGATTAAAAAAGATAATCACATATAAGACAAACAAACACAATAGTAAATTAATTTATAAAAAATATATCATATATTAAGGAAATATACTGTGTTACATTGCCATGTAGTCTAAATTATCATATAAACATAAATCGTATAATCAAAGATTATTTTTTAAATATTTGAAATTTAATTATATATATATATATATATATATATATATATATATATATATATATATTTGTGGTGACTTCTACTACTTTACATAGTTATTACTAATGAGTTTTGTCTTACAACATACGATACTAGTCCTTCTCGTGTCTTAAGTCATGGAAAAATTCATAAACTAGGAGATTCTGTTACTCTCAAAACATAATAAAAAACATAGAACTCTAAAAAAAATAGGAATAGTTTTATATAAAAAATTATTAAGGTATTAAATTTTTTTATATAACTTAAACTTTTTATCATTAAAATATTGTAATGTTATATGCTCTTTAAGCCATTTTTTTATTTTATTCTATTAAAAAGATATTATTATCTTTTTAAGACATTTTAAAATAAATATAAATATTTCTAAGAAATTCAATGATTAAATAGTTATAATATTTTACTTATATTTTAATATTTTATGGTATTGGAAATATTATATAATACTTTTATAGTATAAAAATAATTAGAGCAATTCTGATTTACAAAAGGATAAGTTTTTTTTTTATATTTTTATCATGAAAGTATATACATTTTGTAAAAACTTGTAATTTCTTTGGTATAAATATGTTATAAATTATTTTTTTATTTTACTAAATAAATTTTGTGAGAAGCTCCGTTGATATTGGGCGACTTACCTCTAAATTCCGAAGGACTATTAGCATCACAGCAAACATTTAAGTTGATATCAATTTTAATAGCTTTTACTTTTGACCGTTGAATTTCAGACACCAAAATAAAATAAGACGTGTGTAAGTGTATTACACCTAATCCAACATAATTACAAGACGTTGGGTTAAGATTTATTCAATACACTCAATTAAAACTGAGTTCATATATTTTGAATTCAACCTAATTGAATTATTTACTCAATATATGATAAAAATATTACGTGTTTGACAATTTCATTATAAAAATAATTTTATATTTTATTACATAAATATTATTTATATATGCATAATAAATATAATTATTACCTTATAATTTAAGAGACAAAATGTTAACGAACTCAAACCTGTAGCCTTTATGGGAACAAAAATGAGAAATCTACGGAAAAAGATAAATCCTTGAGTCTGAAACCAAGAAGTTACGAGAAGTGCCAGAGACTTTCATGCAAAAGTGGATGAGAGGAAGAAACAAGAGTAGTAAGTCCACACAAGCTGGAGAGATCGGATCATTATATTTTAACACATTTTTTTAATAATTTTTTAACAATAAATTATATGTTACTATTTTATTTAAAATGGATCCATCACAAACTATTATATAAGTTGTTATAAATAAATTCTAAAAAAAAATTATTAAAAAGAATATTTTCCGAAAAAATCACTGCCCAAGAAGAAAATAAAATGCTTAAGAAAAAAGATAATAAGCATACAAAGTCAGCAGAACAATTCAACAACATTTTGATCATGAAAAGGAGGAACACCACTTACTGGATATATGCCTGTTTAGAGTTCATGCCCATACATTTCTATCATAATACTAATACAAAAAGGAAAACAAATGAAACTCTGCAAAAGCTTATTTCCTTCCGATGACTGGAAGAAGACTTAGGTGGTACTCTGTCAAACACTTCACATGAAACAACAGAAGAAAGAGTCAAACGCAAAAAACTTATGTAAGGCTTGGATCAGAATTCAGAACAGAAGACAACTACAATGGTCTCTATGATAACAGCAAAGGCAACTACACAACAAACAGCCCCTATCACAACAACCTCAACACCCTTTTATCCATTTTCTCTTCCCACAAACAGATCAACTACGGTTTCTACAATTTCTCATATGGCCAAGGTGTAGACAAAGTATACGCCATTGGGCTATGCAGAGGCGATCTTAAGCCCGATGAGTGCCTTAAAGTCCTCAATTATTCCAGAGTGCCTCTGGCAGAGGGCTGTCCAAACCAGAAGGAGGCCACTTGGTGGACGGTTGGAAAACCAACCCACGATCTGAGCGGTCTGAGCCAATAATCACTTATTAAAGTAAGAGGTAATTAGAGACATTGGGCAACTGTGATTAAGATTTTGTTAATCTCATGTCAAAAACTATAAATATAAGTTAAAAGTGAAAAGTAATTGGTTCACATTTTATGTATATTTATTGTCATTGTTCTGGACAATTATTGACTTTAGTAAAGGAGAGGCTTTGATAGATACACCTTTAAATAGTAGGATAAAGATAAAGAAGAGATATACCGAAAGAACTTTAGCACAGAAAAATCTTTGATAGATACACCTTAAAATAGTAGGATAAAGATAAAGAAGAAATACACCAAAAGAAATTGTGTAGGTGTTGAAAGTTGCTTCCTCGCACTTGAAACAAGAATTATAAAAATTAAAATTTCTCCTTGGCTATTTTTATAGGCTTGATTAAATTTTAAATTATTGATATTTTTTAATTAAAAATTTCTATTAAATTTGCTTGTGTCCATGACATTTCCAGGCCAACTACAGTGCACCGATTGTTCGGCTGTTTAGTTTTATTGTATGCATGTCATCACTCGTTAATTAATCTGGAATAACATTTAAGAAATTAAATAGAAATTTCTTCATTTCTATACCTTCAATCATTCCTTTATTCATTCTTTAAGGCAAGTTTTTCTTATGTTGTCTCTTTCTCATAATAAGAAATAAAAACTGCACATAAAATAAAATATAAAATCATGAAACTTATATTTTAATTGAAGAAATAAAAAAAAATGAAACGTCAAATTAAAGTCCTCCTCGGGTCAGTCAACAATGCTAACATCATGTGCCAAATAAAGCTGATTCAGATCTCAAGAGACCCCAAATTAGTAGTAACATCCTATTATAGTTGGAAGGGTGACTGCGGCTTAGGGTGTAAGTAAAAGACCCTGCCGGCGATTTGCAAAGTGGTCGTCGCCGTGGAAATGCGGTGGTGGGAGTTCTCCTCTGCCACTCGGGCTTCATCTCTGCCCTCTGCTCCTATATGCGCGTTCGATGCACGCTCTCCCTAGTGGGTACTGATTGGGGCGTCATAGGTGCTTATTTTGGTCAGCGACGGCCGCCTAAAACTGCACAGTGAGGACGCGTGAGGAGCATGCGTGCCACAACACCACTGGTCCACGACAATAGCCCCACTCCCATTCAATTCTCCCGTGTAACACATTCCAACTACTTTAACAAGGTTGCGTTGATGATTTTTTTTTTCTCATACTTTATTGACAATTTTTACTTATGTAAACATATATAAATTTTAATATTTTTTCTTATTTTTAAATAAAATAATATAATCGTGGTTACCAGACATCAATTTTATAGGTAACTTATTATTGTTGATCTTTTAACAACTATTGAAAAAATAACATAAATTATTTATTTTATTTTCAACAAAAAATAAATTAATTTAACAACCTCTTCCCAACTCATTTATCTTTCAGCGTCGAGATAATTTTATCCAGCACAGCGATAATGAGGCTAACACATGGAAAAATTATGCTACTAATTTTTATTTTCATTTGATTATCTTCACATGGATAATTAATTTTCTTAATTGACCAAAATGTGATATTTGTGTACGAACACGCGGATAAAACTTTGACATCTTCCAATATTTCGGAGAGGTGAGCATGAGGAAAAATACCAAAACAAAAGGATGGTCTCATTTGTGTTGAAACTGTCAAACATTTAGAGTTAAATACTAATAGCAAAGACGGCATCTTCATTAAACTGCACTATCATATATCCTCCTTTTTACTTACCCAACACATTTATTATTTTTCTTGACCGATATTTCCAAAGCCACTTTTACAATCGACACAACCAGTTGCTGTCAAAACCTTCTCACCTCATTATCAGAACATCAATTAAAAAATGTAGAGATTATATTCAAGGGGCCAAGTTTCTACACCTAAACCATATTTCCATCAATTTCATTTGTATATGGCTCATTCAATTTACATTTGTGAACAAAGCAACATGCTTTGTAATACATTTTCATGTATCAATTAAAAGCATAAAAAATAATGAGTTCTTATTTAACCAAATCCACTCTAAATATTTCATAGTAGGTGACGTTTATTCCCTTGCAATGACCGGAAGAAGACTTAGTGATACTCAATCAAACACTTCACATTAAACAACAGAAGAAAAAGTCAAACGCAAAAAACTTATGTAAGGCTTGGATCAGAATTCAGAACAGAAGAAGAGGAAGACTACAATGGCCTCTGTTTCTTTCACTCTCTTTTCCTTTCTCCCTTTTCTCTGTGTCATCGTAATCATATCACAGAGCAGTGCTCAAACACCCTGTGATAACAGCAAAGGAAACTACACAATAAACAGCACCTATCACAACAACCTCAACACCCTTTTATCCAGCTTCTCTTCCCACACACAAATCAACTATGGTTTCTACAATTTCTCATATGGCCAAGGGGAGGACCAAGTATTCGCCATTGGGCTCTGCAGAGGCGATCTTAAACCCGATGAGTGCCTTAAATCTCTCAATGATTCCAGAGTGTCTCTGGCAGCGAGTTGTCCAAACCAGAAGGAGGCCATTACGTGGACGGTAGAGTGCATGTTGCGGTACACTAACCGCTCCATATTTGGCGTTATGGAAAACCAACCTACGAATGATAACTACTACGATTTAAATGTAACGGGTTCGGTGGCAGAATTCAATGCAGCGCTGGAGAGCTTGATGAGGAATCTAACACGCATAGCTGCATCTGGTGACTCTCGCCTTAAGTATGCCACTGGCAGTACTCCTGCTCCAAATTTTCAAACCATATACGGTCAGGCACAGTGTACTCCTGATCTGTCATCCGAAGATTGCACTAAGTGCTTGGATGAAGCTGTCTCAAAAATCCCACAGTGCTGTAGTGGGAAGGCTGGAGGCAATGTTGTAAAACCCAGTTGTAGAATTAGATTTGACCCTTATATCTTCTATGGACCTACGCTGAAACTAGACCCAGATGTGCCACCATCATCGTCCACCAACAACACTTCTTCTTCACGAGGTATCTCTTATGTTTTACTCAAATTGTTCACGTCTCAATAATTACAACTTTTGTTAGTGATTTTGAATTTAAGGTGACCTTAAGTATGTGCTTATTAATCTTAATCCATGGACTGAGTATTCTGGTCGGTGCAGGAAAGAGCAACACAGCACGGACTATCATCGTCATAGTAGTGCCAGTTGCTTGTGTTGTTTTGCTGCTCGCTCTTCTCTGCATCTATTTAAGCCTAAGGAAACAAAGAAAAAAAATTGAATGTAAGTCTATCTTGGATTTGCCATCATTTGTTATAAATATTAGTCTTACAATTTAATGGAGCAGTAATCTAGCACAAATCATATCTGAATGATTTTAATTAAAAATTCATTGATCCGATATAGTATCAACTTGACCATATTTCTTCTGGGTTTTAATTGTGAAATTATATCTCTCGATGCTATTTTTAACTGTACTCAATGGTCACATCTGAACAACTCAAATCTCACTCGAGTCCCTATGTTTATGAAGTTGAAAGAGAAGAAGAAAGTGATGAAGATGAAGTCGCATTTACTGAGTCATTGCAATACAACTTCAACACCATACGTGTTGCTACAAATGAATTCGCTGATTCTAATAAACTTGGACAGGGCGGGTTTGGAGCTGTTTACAAAGTAAGACTTCACTTTTCGTTCAGATAAATAACACCTCTTCATCAAAGTATGTTATATCCTGTAACTTGGCCTAGGTTGATTTACTATCCTTGAATCGTGTATCTTCAGGGTCAGCTTTCCAATGGGCAAGAGATTGCTGTCAAAAGATTGTCAAGAGATTCTGGGCAAGGGGATTTGGAATTTAAGAATGAAGTGCAATTAGTGGCCAAGCTTCAGCATCGAAATTTAGTTAGGCTACTTGGCTTCGGCCTGGAAGGAAGAGAAAGGCTACTTGTCTATGAATTTGTTCCTAATAAAAGTCTTGATTACTTCATATTTGGTAAGTTCAACATCTGCATAATTTTATTGCTTCTCTTACGTAGTACTGCTTCAAGACATAATAAAAGCCTTCATAATCATATTTGATAGATCTAAATGATTGCATAATTAGAATGTCGCTCTAAATTCCAGTTCTGGTCTGAGACAAGACAAATCCTAATTATTGATATAGCGTTAAAACTCATGACTTATACGCAGATCCAACCATGAAACCTCAATTGGACTGGCAAATGCGCTACAAAATCATTAAAGGTATTGCTCGAGGCATTCTCTACCTTCACGAAGATTCTAGACTACGGATTATACATCGTGATCTTAAAGCAAGTAATATTCTCTTGGACAGAGAGATGAATCCAAAGATAGCAGATTTTGGTATGGCAAGATTAGTTTTAATGGATCAAACTCAAATAAATACGAGTAGAATTGTTGGAACTTAGTAAGTATTACAGCATAGCTTATCTTATACAAGACTTTAATTTCCATACACTATCAATGAGAAGTTTCAATTGTTTAACTTTTGAGTGATAGCAAAAAAAAAATACTTTTATAGCAATCGGAATTCAAAAATTAATGCTTTGTTAAGAAAATCACTGGCAAATTAGATGAAAAAAATTTATACTTAGATGAGTCATAATACTTATGAGGTATGACTAAAATTCTATCTTACTGGAATACAGTGGATATATGGCACCAGAGTATGCAATGCATGGACAGTTTTCAGCAAAATCAGACGTCTTCAGTTTTGGTGTACTGATTCTTGAGATTGTAAGCGGCCAGAAAAACAGTGGAATCAATAATGGGGAGAGTATGGAGGATCTGCTAAGCTTCGTAAGTCTTTTTTTGGTCACTCGCTTCTTCTTTGCCACCTAAATTATGGATTAGAAGATTACATGCTCCAAAACGTTAATGTAGAAGTGAATCCGTGATCTGATAACAAATTTTGCAGGCTTGGAGAAGCTGGAAGGAGGGGAAGGCTATAAATATTGTAGATCCATCACTCAACAGCAATTCACGGAATGAAATGCTGAGATGCATCCATATTGGTTTACTCTGTGTTCAAGAAAATTTAGTTGACAGACCAACCATGGCTACCATTGTACTGATGCTTAATAGCCATTCTCTGAGTCTCCCTATTCCTGCAGAACCTGCATTTTATATGAACAGTAGAACTAGAAGCTTTCCAGAGATGCAGTCATGGGAGTATAATTCAAGGGAAAGAGGATCAAGTGAACCGATACTTAAATCAGCTCAAGAATCAGAAAATGAAGCTTCAATTACTGAGCTATACCCTCGCTAGATGTTGTTCATCAGAGTGGATCTTTCATCATTCATGTATCTTCTCTTAAACCAAAATACAATGTATTGGAAAGTGGAGTAAAATGTGGGTGCAGTATCTGGTTTAAATATGTCACCACACGTACTTTCTCTAAACCGAGACTGAAACCTGTGATATAACATGAAGTGTGTGTCACTATTATTCTGCTCTCTCTCTACACTAACATTTCTGTAATATTGATCTTCAAAATCTGGTTTTCGAATTTCCGTAGCATTTTTTCTGTTCTGTATATACCCCATCAAACTACCGCCCAAATTCTTTATGTTGGAATCACTTAAATCTTAAGATCAAAAGTTCTAACAACTAATTAAAAGAAGGAACATGTGATAATAAAATAGAAAACTAGAAGTATTTATTTAAGGAGGAATAAAATTGAAATGTGAAGAGAAAACATAATGGTGAATAAAGACAATTAAAAAAGAAATTTATTATTTTAAAATTATTCTTACTCTCCCTTCTTCAACCAAACAATAGAAATTACATTTAATTATTAATATTTTAAAATATATTAAACAAACTAATTTTTAAAAAACATATGTATTACTATAATATTTAATGTTTTCGAAAATCAGATGAATCGATAAACCAAATGATGAATTTTCAATAATTCCATCGCATTTGGATTGCAATCAAACAAACTAATAATAATAATAATAATAATTAAATGGTATAAAAATATTATTAAAAAAAAATAAAATCATAACTTTACAACACTGAAATATAAATAAAGCATAACTTTATGAGTTCTAAATTTGCAAAATATTAATTAAAATTCAAAATAAATATAGCAAATTAAAATTTAATAAAATACGATAGTGTCAATTAACGATAGAAGTTTTGCATCTAAATTAAGTCAAATATTAATATCAATAATATTAAGGTATAAATATTACATAAAAATATAAATTACTAAATTAGATGTTTTTTTTAAAAATAATAATAATTGTTAAATAATATATACTTAGTTCTAATCCTTATCAAATAGATGTGTTTTTATATTTTTTAAAAGTAATTTTGTGGTTGGATTTTTACGTGTTTTGGGACCAATCGACGCGGGAGCAGACTGACTTAATCAACGCCAAAAGCTGACGGGCTTTTTCAGTATCGGCATTCAATTTTGCTAGTAATTCCGTTCTATCTCAATCAAGTTTCAGCCTGCTGGAGCTAAACGTGGTAGCGTATTTTACATTGAAAAATATTTTTTTAACAAACTTTTTATAATTTTTTTACGACATGATTAATTCGTTTCAAATATTTTTTTAAAAATAAATTTAAATAAATCAATAAAATAATAACATACATTTACTAAAAATATTTATATTTTAAATTTGCTTCACTCTTATAACGAGTCTGAATAATAGAATATATCTATATAATTCTCCTAACTTTTTAACTTGTATTAAAAAACTAAATAATCACATTAAAAAAAGTTTATTAAAAAGGCATATTCTACTATGATAAAAAAAAATTATCAATATTGTTTTAAAATTAAGATAAGATATTTACGTGACTGACACGGCGTGCATAACCTTTAGTTTGTATTGAGAAGTAAACTTTGGTTGTGACTGAGTCAAACAGTTCACACTCTGTGAAAGTAAAGCTGCTTAGGTAAGCTTGAATCCTCATTCTTGGTTCCATATGTTACTCCTGAATCAGAATGACTGCAATTTTCTGTTTGCTTGGTCTCTGGGCCACCATAATCGTATCGCATGCAAGCGCTCAGACACCATTCTGTGATAACAACAAAGGCAACTACACAGTCAACAGCACTTATGACAATAACCTCAACACCCTCCTATCCAGTTTCTCTACCCACGCCCAAGTGAACTACGGTTTCTACAATTTCTCACATGGCCAAGGCCTAGACAAAGCATACGCCATTGGGATCTGCAGAGGAGACCTTACACCGGAAGAATGCCTCAAATGCCTCAACGAAAACGGAGCGGCTCTCACAAAAAACTGTCCAAACCAAAAAGAGGCAATTGTGTGGGATGGTGAATGCTCCTTGCGTTACTCTAACCGCTCCATATTTGGCCTCATGGATAATCAACCTACGGTGCTACTCTATTACACGTTGGAGGTAAGGGGTTCGATTGAGCAATTCAACGCAAAGCTTGAAAGCTTGATGAGGAATCTAACACGCATAGCTGCGTCTGGTGACTCTCGTCGTAAGTATGCTACAGGCAGTGCACCTGCTCCAGATTTTCAAACCATATACGGTTACACGCAGTGCTCGCCTGATTTGTCTTCCGAGGATTGCTCTAAGTGTTTGGAAGAATCTATCTCAAAAATCCCAGATTGCTGTAAGGGCAAGGCTGGAGGCAATGTTTTGAAGCCCAGTTGTAGAATTAGATTTGACCCTTATATATTCTATGGACCTACACTCAAGTTAGACCCAGATGCACCACCACCACCAACCACCCCACCACCATCTCGCTTCCCCAACAACACTTCTCAAGGTATTCTTTTTGGAAAATGTTTATTGAACAACCATTTTTGACAACATTTAGACACGCGCACATGTGTCAAAATCTGAGTGATCTAGTTGGAAAAATTAAATGAAAATGGACCACTCAGATTTTGACACGTGTGCGCGTGTCTAAATGTTGTCAAAAATGGTTGTTCAAGTATCATTTTCCATTCTTTTTCTCTATTCACAACTTATTCCTCATCCAATACAATAAAACAGCACAAAAATGCTCCCAAGTTCACTTAAAGGGGTTTAATCAAAAGCATATGCATAAAAGTTTGTACGTAAAATAAATCAATTTTTTATAAATTAAATTGACGTACTTATAGATAATTTTTTATTCAATTTTTAGTGTACTGAGAACTTGGTTTTATTAATTAATTTATTTTTTAAGCTTTATGGAAAAGTTTTCTTCCACAACACTTTTGACTTTGTTTCAACACGTTTTCCTCTCTCCTTAACTGCTGTTTTATTTTTATATTAAAATTTAGGCTCATGTTGGACTTTGGATATTTTATTATTCTTAATTATTCTAAATTCGTGACCGAGGATTCTGGTTTCTACAGGAAACAGCAACACGTCACGAACCATCATCGCTGTAGCAGTGCCAGTTGCTGGTGTTGTTTTAGCGCTCAGTCTTTTTTGCATATATCTGATAGTTAGGAAGCCAAGAAAACAAATTGAAAGTAAGTCTCTAATGCTCCAAAATCGATTTCCTGTCATATTAAAAAAGAAAATTAATTAGTTATTTGGTCCATGTTTTAATACAAAAGACAGAATTTAGTTCTTCTGATTTTTTATTTTTAATTTGTCATCCATTTTTTAAAATTGATGTAATTTGGTCTATATTAACAATACAAAAATGTTAATTATATCAATAAAATAAATTATTTTTATTAACAACTTCAATTTTAATGAAAAATCTTTGATCTGTTTCAAGAAATTTAACAAGAAAAACCAAATTACATAAAATTTTCACAAATAAAAAACAAATTGCATTAATTGTTCACAAATTAAAACTAAAAAAAAGGATTAGCTTGATATTTTTTTTATGATAACATGATTAAATAACTAATTAAACTAAAAAAATATATAAATGATTCCTTTCTTCAAATTTTGTTTAGTTCATCAAATTATTTCTGACCAGGTAACAGGGAAAATATATTTAGCCATTTCCTGTTAATTTTCATTATTGGAAAATTATCTCTTTCTGTTATTTTTTTTTTCTTGTATTCGCTTATTATATTCAAATACTCACTAATATTACCCCTGTCCTCATGCATGTGAAGTTGGAAAAGAAGAGGATAGTGAGGATGAAGATGAAGTTACATTTACTGAGTCATTGCAATTCAAATTTGAAACCATCCGAATTGCAACAAATGAATTTGCTGATTCTAATAAGCTTGGACAGGGCGGGTTTGGAGCTGTATACAAAGTAAGATCATAATTTGATTCGGTTAAAACCATCATCAAAATATAATACATCATGATTTTTCTCCCACAGATATTTTACCATCCTTCACTGATATATTTTCAGGGTCAGCTTTCCAATGGACAAGGAATTGCTGTGAAAAGGTTGTCAAGTAATTCTGGGCAAGGAGATACGGAGTTCAAGAATGAAGTGCTATTATTGGCCAAACTTCAACACCGAAATTTAGTGAGGCTGATTGGTTTCTGTTTGGAAGGAAGTGAAAGGCTCCTTATCTATGAATTTGTTCCTAATAAAAGTCTTGATTACTTCATATTTGGTAAGCTCGAACAACTGCATTATTAGACTGTCACTCTATTGTTCTAGTTTTGATTTAAGGACTCAACTAAAATATTGCTTTGTAATATTCATATGGTTTCCGTATGTATATATAGATCCAATAAAGAAAACACAGTTGGATTGGCAAATGCGCTACCAAATAATTAGAGGTATTACAAAAGGCATTCTCTATCTCCATGAGGATTCTCAACTACGAATTATACATCGAGATCTAAAAGCAAGCAACATTCTCTTGGACGAAAACATGTATCCTAAGATATCAGATTTTGGGATGGCAAGATTGTTTCAGGTGGATCAGACTCAAGCAAATACACACAGAGTTGTTGGAACCTAGTAAGTGAGAGAATATAATGTAATTGTTGTACAAACTTAATTTCAATCAACTGTAAAGTAAAATAATTTACATTGAAGTTTCATAAATTTTGAGTAATTAAATGTGCATTTGGTTGGCACGCAGTGGATATATGGCTCCTGAGTATGCAGTATATGGTCATTTTTCAGCAAAATCAGATGTTTTTAGTTATGGTGTAATGGTTCTTGAGATTGTAAGTGGGCGAAAAAGTATTGGTGCTCGTCATGGGGAGACAGTGGAGGATCTATTGAGCTTTGTAAGTCTTTTTGTTCTTCTCACTGTATTTTCCCTCTCCTTTATCAGAAAATGATTTGTTTCTTCAGATAACTGTACAAATGAAACGTGTGAAGTAACGAACATGCATTTGAGGAATTAATGCAGACATGGAAAAACTGGAAGAATGGAAATATTACAAATATTGTAGACCCCACATTAATGAAGGGTTCTCGAAATGAAATGATAAGATGTATCCACATTGGGTTACTATGTGTTCAGGAAGATATGGCCAGCAGACCAACCATGGCTTCTGTAGTACTCATGCTTAATAGTCATTCTATCTCTCTCCCAATACCTTCAGAACCTGCCTTTGTTGTCAATAGTAGCACAAGAAGCTATCCAAACATGTTCTCGGGAGAGCTTAATTCAGAGAAAACAGGATCGACTGAATCCACGAATAAACCAGCTCAATCTTCGGTAAATGAGGTTTCAATTACTGAGTTATACCCTCGCTAGAATTTGACACAATACGAGTGGTTTGAAGCTTAAGCTACATGCTATTGTAGCTTTTTGTTTTGTTCAATATTTTGATTGTTCTATCCCTGGGTAAGCTGCCTACAACCTTGTGAAGCTTAATTTACATCTTTCTACGGTAAAACGAAAACTTAATTGGACCTGAATTACACAGATATTGATTTTGTGCATAATATTTCTGCTTTGTCTTGGGTTGGCTTGGTCCTCTGCTTTTCATCATTTTCTGTATGTTCAGATGCTCGGAATTTCATCTTTCTTTCTTCACTGCCACTCTTTCATAGTTCGAATGGAAACGCTTTTGCATATTTTTCTTCACCCACCTATAAATATCTTTTCTCCGTATTTCTTCCTACACCTCCAAAAATTTCTATTTTATCATTTTCATTAATAACCATTAATATTCTAACGTTTTTTACTTAACTGATAGTTAAGAATTTTTTTTACCTACCGCGGTTAATTTATTTATTTTTACTTAATCAACATTAGAATACCAGTTAAGAATTTTTTTAATTTACTTCTTTTATTTTAATTGTAATAATAATAATCAAACATTAAAAGAATTAAAAATTTAATATTTTTAATTAAAAAACTAAATTAAAAAATATTTATTTAAATTTAATAATCAAAAAACTATTTTTTAATATAATAAATATTTAATTAATTTAATATTTTTTATATAATTAAATATATATTAATATTTTAATTTATAAAATATTATTTATTAAGAAATAAATAAAACATATTATAAAATTAAAATTAAAATTAAAACTTAAAAAAATATTAACCTCGGAAAAACGGTTAACATATAAATAATTCAAAATTGAATGTTAACCGTATTTACGGTTAACATATTTTTTTAAGTTTTTTTTTGTTTTTAATTTTTTAATATGTTTTATTTATTTTTGTTTAATAAATAATATTTTTTAAATTAAAATAGTCATATATATTTAATTATATGAAAAATATAAATTTAATTAAATATTTATTAGATAAAAAATATTTATTTATTACTGAATTAAAATAAATAAAATATTTAATTTAATACTATTTTAATTTTGTTTTTTAATTTAAAATATTAATTTTTTTTTGTAATTTATTATTATTATTAAATAAAAAATAAAAAAAGTAAATTAAAAGAAATATAAAAAATTCGTAACCAGTGTTCAAATTCAGTAAAGTGTTGACAGGCGTTCAAACGCTGGTGATTATTAAGGAAAAGGGTATAATAGGATTTTTCAACGCTGGTGCTTATTAAGGAAAAGGATATAATAGGATTTTTTTAAAGGTGCTGAAGAAACAACAGAAGTGTAGGTGTATGAAGAACTGCTTATACAATTTTATTAAAATCATTATTCACTTAATTTTTTTTATCTGAAAATTATGTTGCATCTTAGTTCATCTTCATGTTTGTTAGACAAATTATTTTTGTCTGTTGTCTTTTCTTTTTCATAATAATATAATAATAAAATAAATTAGTAGAAATATAAAAGTATGAACATTAAAACGAGACTTCCAACCATCACACCAAACTCCTTAATGAGGCAAGGAAAAAATAGCACAGAAAAAAAAAAAAAAAGAGGACCACGCTATTAATGAGTCCAGGAAAATAGTAGACTTTTTCACATGCCAGAATGATCAAAGCAGACCCATTTTTCTGCCAACTCACTGCAATTACTGAGACTTTAATCTATTTCTTACCAATTTTTTAAGCTCATCTTTAGTAGAGTTAAGCTGTTAAATGACTCTGTATTCTATATTTTATCTGTTAGTCTTTTTTTAGAATAATTTAAAAAATATATATTTAACTATCTTCTGAAAACATGTTTTCCCAATTATGTTTTTAAACGTTATTTATATTTGAGATTTTGTTCTAAAATCAAAGTCAGTAGAACGTTGATACATAGCTTTGTTTGCTATATCAAACAATATGTTTAGATTGTTTATATTCTTTAATATAAATTTTGTAGAAAAAGTTAATTTCGACAAATATTTTAATCATGTTTAATCATTTAAATGACACGTTATTTAAATTTATCGTGCTTCAGTAAGATCACCAAAGTCATTGATGTCAGATTAATAATATAAAAACTAACAAAAACAAAATTAAAAGAACACGTAATTTACAATAATATAACTTTACAGAAAGAAATAAAATATGAATTCTTCACTCTAACTCTAAAAATAAATAAAACGGAAAACAAATAGATATAGAATTTTAGAATATAAACAAATTTTCTTACTTAAATTCTCTCTCAAACAATAAAACAATGAAAAAAAATAATGTATCTTAAAAAATATTTAACTCCTTTTGTAACATGTATTAAAATACAAATTTAATTTTCCTAAGATTTTCTTTTATCATAATCCTTATATATACTGACATACTGACACAATTTAATATATACAGTATATATACAATTTAATATATACAATATATATATATATATATATATATATATATATATATATATATATATATATATATATATATATATATATATATATATATATATATATATATATATACTACACAATTTCCCTGTGTGAGCTGTTGTTTTACATCTGGAGAAGGAAAGGTAACTGCTTGTGCTTAGAATTAGTCAATACTATTATGTGGTGATAAAATTTCAAAATTCGGACTGATGTTGAACTTTTAGATATTATTCTCAATCTGTTCCCTGAGGGTTCCAGTATTTCAGGAAAGAGCAACTTTTGGATATGCTTTAATATAAATTTTGTACGAAAATTAGATTTCAATAAAATTTTAAGTAATATTTAACTTTAAAGACAAAAAATAATTAATCAATAGCGATAAATTTATATACAAATTTTTAAATTAAAAATTATTAATATTCAAAATAGTTTTTATTATCAATAAAAAATTATAATTAAATTATGAATTGGTTTTTGATTAAATACTAATTCATTTAACAATCAAAATTTTAATAATTAATATTAATAACAAATTTAAAGACTAATTTAAAATTTAATTATAAATTTTTATCGTTAATAGAAACTATTTTAAATATCTATATAAAAAATGAAAATAAAATTTACAAAACATACAATAAATAATAATATAATTTACTGAAAAGGAAAAAAATCAAAATATTATTCCCTTTATTTCCAAAGAGAAAAAAAAACTTTAAAACCAAAAACAAATGCAAATAAAACCTTAATTTTGTTAGTTTCTTTCTAAAAATAGAAAGAAAAATTTAGTGTATTACTAAGAAAAAAAACATTGTGTATCATTAAGAAAACTTTTAATTCCTTTTATAACATGAAAGTACTAAAATAGATTTTCCTCTGAAACTTCTCTTCTTATTACCTCTTTTCGTCTTTCTCTTGGATCTCCTGCTTTCCCTCCTTTCGGCAGCCATGGGAGAGCTTTCTCCCTTTGTAGCGGGTTCTTGGATACCAGTTCTAATAATGAATCCTAAAGACTTTTCAATTGAAGTGACCATGAGTTCTGGCAATTTTTTTATAAAATTCTGAAAAGTCAAAGTTTTTATGAGCTATGAAGACTTGTTTATAAAATTTTTGAACAAAATTAGTTAAAAACGAAGATTTTTTAATTTATAGGATGTCGTTCCTAGTGATGATGACTTTCAAATGAACCAAATCATTCTCATGACGACTTCGATTGGAATGAATTTTTTTATATAATTGGAATGAAAGATTGGAAGACTTAAGTTTATGGAAGAGATTTGTTGAATAAATTTAAATTAGGAAAATTTATTTGTAATTTGGTTTGACTTTTATTTTATTTGGTTTCTGTTGCTGTTTTGAAACTCATTGTTGCGGTTTCTATTTTTCGTTTTGCTGTTGCCGCATTTGTTTAATATCCGGCCAGGTTTTATTTCGTATCAGTTGTTATTTTACCTGTACTCGGCCCAGACGCGCATGCTTATTTAAAGGCTTGCGCGATGATTCAATGATATACGTAGTGAAATTACACCGAATTAATTGCAATACAGTGAGGTGTGTGTCGTATTTTTATACAGCTTTCGCCAAGGCTACTTTACTTTCACTTTACTTTCACTTTCGTCTTCTGATAACAAATTTTATATCTCAAGTTACTCCACAAAACTTCCACTACTTCTGTGATCAAGATAACGATACAGGAGTCTATACAGCCAACAGCACCTACCACACCAACCTCGACACCCTTTTGTCCACTCTCGTTTCCAATACAGAAATCCATTACGGTTTCTACAATTTCACAAACGGCGAAAACACTAGTAAAGTGTACGCCATTGGGGTGTGTAGAGGAGATGTTGAGCCAGAGAACTGCCGCACATGCCTCAACGGTTCCAGGACCAATCTCACTGAACTTTGTCCAAACCGAAAGGAAGCAATTGGTTGGTACGAGGATGAGAAGTGTATGTTGCGCTACTCAGACCGCAATATATTCGGACTTAAGGAAACTGGACCTGCTTTTCAAGCTAGCAACGACAGAAATGCATCGGATTTGGATGAGTTCATTAAAGATGTCAAAACCTTGCTACGTAACCTAAGCCGCGTAGCTGCATTAGGTGACTCTCGTGTTAAGTATGCTGCAGGTGGTACATCATCAGATTCTAAGGTCATATATGGTCTAGTTCAGTGCACACCGGACTTGGGAAACTCAGAGTGCGCTGATTGCTTGTCTCAGTCCATTGAACCTCTCCCGATAGATTGTTCTGAAGGCAAGATAAGTGGAAGGGTTGTTAGACCAAGTTGTAATATTAGGTTCGAAACCGAGAAGTTCTATGGAGATCCAGCATTTGTATCACCAGCTTCTACGGGTACTACTTCTTATACTTTCTTAATTAATTCTATATTCTATTGCTCTTCCTGGACTAAATTGATGCATGTACAGTTTTTACCTGTGTTACAGAATTTATTTAAACATTTTCTTCTTCCACCTCTAGTGTAGTAAGCTTTTAGGTAATAAGCTCAGCATATTATGTAGATAATTGTGAGGTTTTGTTTTACCTATTCATATGACAGAAAAAAGTAAATGGCACTGCTAAAAAGCGGGGGAAAATCTCAACGAAAATAATACTTAGTCATCTCCATCACAGCACTTAACAGTTATTATGGGTAATTACTGTTTTTCAAAAAGTTCTATTCTTGTAACTGTTTAAGGGGTCACCGAGTCAATTATGATGGAAGAACCCAAAACAAAGGACTCACAAAAAAGTGTAATAAAACCCCAAAATAATTTCTACCACTGCATATTCTCTTAGGTATCCAAAAAACTGATAAATACGTAGTCAGAGAGTGAAAACAATGGACAGCCAAATCCTAATAGGCAACTAGTACTAGTGAGAGATAAAAGAAATATTGATACCAGTGGTGGTAGAGAGATCCGTCGTTGTGTGAGACACTGACAGTATACCCTTATGTGTCTTTATTTATTATTATTTGAAGTGTTTTTAGATCTAAAATTATGACATTACTGATTGTAAATATTGTGTGTAAATGAGTTAAATTATCTAAAGTGTTCTATTATATATAAGAAATTAAGTCTAATACAATGCAATAAGAAAAGAAATTGAGAAAAGTAAAAAAATATCAGTCACATGTTTAAAAATTAGATACCATTTTAGTAATGGGTGGAGGTCAATGGTCTTCAACTTCAAACAACTTCCAAAACAGTCTGGCAATCCAAGTCTTTATTCCAATATTCAGTGATATAACGACAAAAGGTATTTTGATATTTAAGTCACTAAATGATTATTCAGTGATTAAAGTCAATTCTCAACGGTGAAATAAACGTGATTGCTTATCTTTTTATCATAAACTTATATTTATAAATTTTAGAATGGATTTTTAATTAAAATCAACCTAATCATGTAAGAATTGATAAACATACTTTACCTTTAAATAGACTTAATTTATAAACTTGATCAATCATTAAGTGAATTACCGATCGATTAGTAACTTTCTACTAAGGAGTGTCCGATTTTTGAGAACTAACTAAGGGTACGAGGAAGTTGGCTATCCAGTCAACTACTCATCAGAAAGTCATAAATATCATTCTGTGTGCTATAAAGAAACTATAAATGTTACGTGTGTATTTAATGAAACCAACCATCTTTATAAGAAACAATAAATGTTTCCAGATTTCGTAATATTTAAAAATTGAGTTTTTCTTTAGGAATTAGGATCTATGAAGTAACAAGTTTTAACAAACCGTGTTGAGATGGCCTTAATAATTAGTTATTGGATTTGTTGATGTTTTATGTATGGTATTTATCTGCGCAATGTCCCTCTGAGGATTCTGATTTGTGCAGGAAAGATAATCGCAATTATCATAGCAGTGTCAGTTGTTGTAATTGTTTCCGCGGTGCTTACTTTTATGTACATTCGTTTAAACGGGAGGAACTCATGGATAACTTTGGAATGTAAGTGGAAGCACTTGTTTACCGTGACATATCTTCTATTTAACGGTCCTGCATTTTTGTAGTGTTTTAAATTGAGTAATATTTTAAAACCGTTCCTTGTGTGAAGCTCTACTAGAAAGACTACATGATGATGATAATGATGGAATTGACGCTTCTGAGCCATTGGCAATCAGATTTAACATGATACGAGATGCTACAAATGACTTTTCTGATTCTAATAAACTCGGACAGGGTGGATTTGGGACTGTTTACAGGGTAAGACAAGTGTCAAGCATAACTTCTTCAAAATATTATATACATACACTACTTGCAAAGAACTTACCGTTCCTGACTGATGTTTTCAGGGTACGCTACCCAATGGACAAGAGGTTGCCGTCAAAAGGTATTCAGCTACTTCTAGACAAGGAGATGCAGAATTCAAGAATGAGGTGCTTTTATTGGCCAAACTTCAGCACCGAAATTTAGTTAGACTACTTGGTTTCTGTATGGGAGGAACAGAAAAGCTACTTGTCTACGAATTTGTTCCAAATAAAAGCCTTGATTACTTCTTATTTGGTAGGTTTAGTTTGAATGTCTGGTTAATTGGACCATACATCTGCTATTTCAGTTATGCCTTGACACTTAGCTTAATTACATAGTCTTAAGTTTCATGTATGTCTTGTTTGTGTAGAGGCAGATGAAACCAAGAGAGCCCAATTAGATTGGGATAGGCGCTTCAAAATCATTGCAGGTACTGCTCGAGGTATTCTCTACCTCCATCAAGATTCTCGATTGCGCATTATCCATCGTGACCTCAAAGCTTCTAACATTCTCTTAGACGAAGAGATGAACCCTAAGATAGCAGATTTTGGCGTGGCAAGGTTATCTCTTGTGGACCAAACTCAAGATACACAGAGAGTTATTGGGACATAGTAAGTAGTAAAACTTTAGCTTATGAATGTTTAGGTTTAGCAATTGAAAACCGCCGTATTTTCGAAGATGATTGTAAAAGGGTATTGTTTAACTAAGTTTTTTCATACTCCACTCTAATGCAGTGGATATATGGCACCTGAGTATGCACTGTGTGGAAAGTTTTCAGAGAAGTCAGATGTTTTTAGCTTTGGTGTATTGATGCTTGAGATTGTAAGTGGTAAGAAACTCCTTAGCATTCAAGAAGGAGAGGAAACGGGATATATATGCCATTTTGTAAGTCGGAATTTTGTTCCATTTATGTTGTTTGGAGTTGGAAGTATGAAATTTGAGAAGCTTACGTGAGTGAAAAAATTGATGCATGCAGGCATGGCGAAGATGGAGTGAAGGAAGAGCAAGAGATATTGTAGATCCTGCATTAAACAATGGTTCAGAAAATGAAATAATGAGATGCATCCATATTGGGTTACTGTGTGTTCAAGACATTGCAGCTGCGAGACCCACCATGGCTTCCGTTGTAGCCATGCTGAATAGCCATTCTTTCCGTCTGCAGGTACCTACGGCACCTGCATATGGGAATGCTCTTTCTGGAATCTTTGCAGGCATGCAGTTATATAAGGGAGATTAATTCAGGGACAATAAGATCAAAAGAATCCACCAATAGATAAGATCATTCGCTCAATGAGGCTTCAATTACTGAGCCATATCCTCGCTAGATCTTCATCCCCTTAGTTTATATCTTGGGATTAAGAAGAATGCCAAAGCAATGCTACTAATTACAACATTTGTTTAATAGCTTATGCATCTTCGTTGCTTATTGTCTGTATAAGCTGCTGTTTAATGTTTTTTTTAAGCCTTGAAGGAGGAATGTTATTGAATAAATATTTTAAATATTAATTATATAATTTATAAAATTACATTAAACTGAACACTCTCTCTTCTACCGTCAATTGGCCTTTTTATACAAACGCTTAAATTTAGGTTAGAATATTGTAATGATATTACAAATTTATTAATACACGAATGATATAATTGAAGTTTTTAAATAAAAATTAAATTTACAAGTAACAAAATATTAATTTAAATTTACAATTTTGAAATAAATTTTCAAATGATTGAGGGTTGGATGAATGGGACATAAATAATCAAGACTCAAATCGGTACAGTGAAGCTTATAAGTTAGATAGTGAAATTTTATCTATCTGGTGCAGTTATTTTAATCGATCAAAATGAATAATTTTTAAAAAAATACGAAAATTTACCAAAGGAAAGCTTATAATCCTTGCTTGATCAATGGAAATCTGTATTAAAGTTATATCTGTGCAAATTTTTTAACAGGAAACAAAAAAAAGACCGTGACAAGTCAACACAATTATTTCACTAATTTTAGAGTTTACTCTTTTATTTTATTTACCACAAAAAACAAAACAACATTAAAACTCTGCCGTGTAGGACATGCAATTCGAACGACTTAACCGCTGCATTTAATTTGAACCTTCCTATTTTCTGGTCAACCTTTTATAATTTCCCTCTTCCTATTTATGATTCAGATTTTTGTTTTTTTGTTTTTAAACGTGTGTGGTGAAATGATTGAATATGATGATAATCATTTCAAGAAACAGAAAGAGAAAATTATTTTTAATTCATTGATATTTTTTAAGAAAATATATATTAACCATGAATATATATTAATCTCTAATAAATAATATAGAATGAAATAGAAATTTATTTAAGAGATATATGGTTAAACTTGAGTCCTTAAAAATTGGATATAAAATATAAAAACACAATTAATATAATTAAATAAACATGAATTACATATCTAATTTATGGGTGTTGCTCCCTCTACCACCTCATGTGCTCCCAACACCTTTCCATTTTTTTATTCCAAAAATATCCTATACCTCCCCACAATCTTATTGCAACGAGTTTCCTTTACTTCCATTTTTCCTCAACAATCTCTCTCTTTCTCTTTCCGCATTGGAGCATTCACATGACAAATATACTTGTTGAAATCAACAATGTCTCTGTCACTCTAAATTATAGTCTTTTATCTCTTGGAAAATTTCCAAATTATAATCTAAAAATTTGTTTAATGTGCAAAATATCCAATAATCTCTTTAAAGAACATAATTATAGAATTTGTCCTCTTAATTATATTTTTCATATCCATATTAGTTAGCACTTATTAAGGTTTTACTGTTAAAGAATCTACCATGAAAAGGTTTTATACAAAAGTTCCAAAGGTGTGTGTTGCATAGCATTGGGTTTGGAGATATTTCCAAAATCCTTAACTACTCTAAAAGCACTTATTAAGGTTTGAAGATAGCTCTTGATGCAGTATCCAGTGGCCATATTGCCTCCGCATCACATGCTACTAAGAAAGTTTTGCAAAACTCGATATCCGTGCACGGATGTTGATATGCGTGCACGAATGTTGATATCTGTTAATTGAAGACAAAAAATGAAATAAGGAGGTGCAGCGAGCAATGTGTGGTGGTGGGAGTAACTCCCCTAATTTATTTGATCTATTTTATTGGATTTAGAGTGAATTATGAAAAATTCAATCCATAATTATCCTTAAACAAAGACATAATACGGTTAGCATGGGTGTAAACACTCATAACTACTCTTTCACCTATGCCTATGATGGCCGTATAGAGTTATGATAAACAAAAGAAAAATAAGAGTTTTTAGAAGCAAAAAAAGTTCTCATCTTTAGAAGCATTGATTAATTTCCTGTTTATAGTAAAATGGATTGTATAAAATAACAAAGTTAGGAAAAAAATTGATTGAATTTCTTCTGTTTAAATTATGAGCAACAAAGCCCCTTTCTAGGCACACTGATATTATTGTGATTTTGTGTTCATTTTATCATTATCTCATTATTCATTTCTAATAATGTTCCTCTAGTTGATATAAAGGCATTTCAGCATAATAAGTTAAAATAATAATCATTAAATATATTTCTTAATTTAATTCCGCTTAAAAACAGCCTTCAGCTTCATTGACTCTAACTTAACGTCTAAACACTATATATATACCACACTTACTCGGACAAACTCCATGTAAATATTACAGATCAATTACTAATAATTTATTTATTCTTAATAAAATACGATTTTTAATTATTTATTATAGTTATAAAAAAATATACATCATAATTAATTATGAATATGCCGTTTTATAACTATTCTTAATTGATTATATTAATAAAAAAATACTTCAATATGTTTTTTTTAATTTTAATAATATTTTTGTTTTTATTGGATTAGTGTACTTTCTATATTATCACGTATTTATTTTAATAATAGTAAATAAGATAAGCTTAAGATATAAAAATAAATTAAAAGATATAATAACTTGATTTAATTTATTATAGCTTGATTTTGTTTATATTTTCATAAATATCACATTTTCATGATTTTAAAGGTATTAATATTTTATATTGATCTCACACTTGGATTTCATGTTTATTGAACTTTTTTGAGTTTGACAAAAATAATATATTTTGGATATTGAGTAAATACATAAAACTTTAAACTTGAAAGTTAATAACTATTATATGTGAACTAAGTTATTAAATAAATAATGTGTAACTATTAGGATGTGGAAAAGTTAGGATGTGAGACTCTTATGTGTTACCATGATATAAAGTGTGAAGACTTCATATTTTCGAAAAGTCCATGCTTAGAAGCAAGGTTATCAAATTCGAGAGTTTACGTAAACTTGTGAAAGTCGAGTAAACTCGACTTGTAAACTCGTAAGAATTTACTTCAGATGAAAACAAATTATATAAATAACATCTTATTTCAAATAAGTCTACAAAATTATATAACTTTAAATAAATAAAATAAAATATATAGTTATACTATTCATAAAAATAAATATTGTAAAACATAAATACTTGGATTATTGTCATTAATTTGATGCATTTCATTAAATATATAACTTCCAAGCTCGCAGAATCACTCCAAACTCGCGATTCTATACGATCCTATCGATTTCACAATCAATTCTACCGAGTATACGCAGAAAAAGAGTTTACTTCCGAGTTAACTCGAAAGCCACGTCTGAGAACGTAAACTCGTACGAGTTAACTCGAGAATTTGATAACCATGCCTAGAAGTCATTTTTCTTAAAGAACGAGCACAACACTTTGTGCTTCATCTCTCGCGAGTAACCACCAAGATGGTGACACAT
The DNA here is from genome assembly GCF_016808095.1 of Vigna angularis. NCBI lineage: Eukaryota > Viridiplantae > Streptophyta > Magnoliopsida > Fabales > Fabaceae > Vigna > Vigna angularis. The sequence continues at coordinate 4,235,901 of NC_068972.1, read as the reverse complement.
CAGCCATTTTATTAAGTTTATTTAATGCAAAGAGACATTTTTCAACCAAAGACAATTATAACCAAACATCAAACATGCTAACTAGAAAACCCCTCAATACCTCACAAAAATCGAACAAGTGACCAAAATCACAACAAACTAAGCACTCAGAGGTTGACCTTAAAGACAAGGCATCCACAAGTTAACATCAAGTTTCAATATGGTCAAAGATAACCATCTATAGCATGGTTAAAGAATCAATCCACCTTTGAGCATAAGCCAACTACAACTTGTCAAAGAATTAATTATAGACACAACAAGTTCATTTCACTTTCTAATCAAACTTTTGAGTTTGGGAAGACTTGTACACCTACCCACCTTAACAAACATGTTAAAGAGCCAATTCAACAAAGCACAATTCAACAAAACACATTCAACATTATTGTCTTAATTGGATAATTAATATTGACAAAGATATTTGTTTATTCTATTATTATTATTATTATTATATATATATATATATATATATATATATATTAACAAAATAAATGGTCAAATATTGATTATAGCATATATTAATATCACAAGCATCATTTTATATCATACATCAACATAATATATGGTTAATCTAGTTAAATGGTATATTATTGTTATTTTATCACAAATAGGATAAGTTTGTATTAGTGGTATTCTTTAATACTCTCCATTTTATAATATATTTCATGAGTCTAGGAATATTATAAACATTCATGGTATTTTCCTAAAAAAATACAATATAATTTATATTTACTATTCTATTCTTATAAATCTTAAAATTCTTTTATATTTAATTTGAGTGTTGAATAGTCTATTATAATAGTCTTTTATAGATAGATTTTCTTTTATTCTAATTATAAAAAATATTTAAACCACCACTTAAATTTTATCATACGAAGGTTCATACTCTATATCCCTGAAAGATAAACTGAAACGGGTCATATTAATTTTTTACCACTTTCAAGCACATAAAAGTGTTTGGATTTCTCATCAATACCTATTACTTTAGACAGTATAATATCTTTTATTTTACAACTAAATTAATTAACAAAGATATTGATTTTACAGCTAAATTTTTCTATCTTGGAGAAGTTAATTAAAGGGACATAAATAACACATATCTTGATTTTTTTGTGCAGTGGTCCTTTCCTTTCCCTCATTTTCTATTTTGTTCAAATGCCTGACTTTTCTTCTTTCTTTCTTCACTGCCACTCTTTCATAGTTGACAGAGGAATTGATAATTAATGGACACTCTTTTGCATATTTTTCTTCACCCGCTCATGAAATTCAAATTCACTCCAAGATACTATTAATGTCTTTTATATATACAATTTTTTTAAAATTATTATTCACTTCAACTTTTTTTTATCTGAACATTCGTTGTTGCATACTTAGAGTTTATTTTTAAAATAATTTCATCTTAGTTCATCCTCATGTTTGTTATTGACTGATATTTATCCAAGAAAAATTCTTTTTGTCTGTTATCTTTTTTTTTCATAATAATATAATAAAATAAATTCATAGAAATGTAAAAGTATGAACATTTTTAATGGATTAAGTCTTCCATCACATCAAACTCCGTAATGAGCCAAGGAAAAAACAGCACAGAAAAAAAGGGAACACGCCATAGTTGTTAATGAGTAGAGGGAAATACTACACTTTTCACTTGAATAATCAACGCAGGCCCATTCTTTCTCACAACTCACTCTAATTAGAGACACTTTAGTCTTTCTTTTTACAATTTTTTTAAGCTCATTTTTAGTAGAATTATGTTGTTAAATAACTGTGTAATCTATTTTTTGTCTGTTAGTTTTCTCTTAGAATAAATTTAAAATAAAAATCATTTAACTATCTTGTGAAAACATGTTTTCTCAATTATTATTTTTAAACAAAATTTATATTTGAGATTTAGTTCCAAAAATCCAAATAGTGGGACATATATTTTAATTATGTTTAATTATTTAAATAGCGTGTTATCTAATTCACTGTACTTAATAAAGATAACAAAACTTTCGGTGGAGACCAGAACAATAGTATAAAAACTAAATTGAATTAGAAGAGGAAAATAAAAGGAAAAATTAAATTTCATACTGGGTACCCAAATAGTGTTATAAAGTTAGCAACCAAATAATTTTAATTCAATCTATTAATCACTTCACATATAGTGCTATAAAATAGGTTAGAATCCGTGAATTAATCTGACTCATTACGAGTTTGGATCGGGTTAAATTTAAAAAAATGTAAATTTTTTATATGAGCTAATTTTCAAACCAATCCACTAACTCATTCGAGTTGAACTTGTGATGAGTCACCAACCCATTTAATTTAATTTAATTAGTTATTACTTTGAGTTTCAATATTATTAATTAACATTATTTTTATTATATTGTAGATGAGATAAATAAAATGTTTCAAAAAAGTAAAATATTATGAATTTATTCATTCAATACTCTAATATTATAAATGGATAAGTAACACACAAATAATCAATATTAGAAATTATTTTTTTATTTTTTGTACTTTCTTTTAGATTATATTTGGATTGTATGATACTTTTTTATTTCAAATTGTTTCTGGAGTTCAACATGATTTTAGAGTTAAATTTATTAAAATTTCAATTACAAAAACTTTGTAATTATTTTTATTTAAAAAAATAAATTTGTAATTAAGTAAACTACAACTCCTTTAATTCATCACTTAGATCAGGAATTTTTTTAACTCCTTAATATGACTCACTAGAATAACTAACCCATCATTGTCAACAGGCCGGCTTATTCATTTTGAGAGCACTAATCCTATACCAATAAAAGCTTATTCATATCTCACAAGACTCTAAATTAGTAGCAACATCCTATTGTTGATTACTTCTGAATCCCACTAGATCTAGACAACCAATATGGCTATGCATACATTAAGGTCATTTTCCTGTGTCTGTGTCTGTTGTCTCCTCCTCCTAGCAATTTTTATGTCTGGAGTCAGTGCCGATAACAATGCACAAAAGTTCCATTACTTCTGTAATCATAATAACGATAGAGGAAACTACACAGCCAACAGCACCTATGAGACCAACCTCAACACTCTTTTGTCCACTCTCACTTCCAACACAGAAATCGAGTACGGTTTCTACAATCTCACAAAGGGCGAAAACACTGACCAAGTCTACGCCATTGGGCTGTGTAGAGGAGACGTTAAGCCATATGAATGCCGCAACTGCCTTGAACATTCCAGAGGCAATCTCAGTCAGCTTTGTCCAAATCGAAAGGAAGCAATTGGTTGGTACGAGGACGAGAAGTGCATGTTGCGCTACTCAAACCGCAAAATATTGGGTCTTATGGAAACTGGACCTGCGTATTTTATGTGGAATGTAATTGATGCACCGCAAGTGGAGGAGTTCAATAAAGTGGTAAACGACTTGCTTGATGGGTTGAGGAGCAAAGCTGCATCAGGAGACTCTCGTACCAAATATGCTACAGCAAATGCAACTGGACCAGATAACAAATTCATTTACGGGCTTGTGCAGTGCACGCCTGATTTGTCTGGACCCGACTGCGAAAATTGCTTGATTCAATCCATCAAAGAAATCACAAATTGTTGCCACGGTAAAATAGGAACTAGAATTGTTAGACCCAGTTGCACTCTGAGATATGAAACTTCCTCTCCCTTCTTTGGGGCTCAAGCATATACACCATCGCCATCACCATCACCATCACCATCACTGTCACCGTCGCTCTCGCCACCTCCTATGGTCACTACTAACACTTCCGCGGAAGGTAGCTTATTTCCATTTCTAATAAGAGTTTAATTAATGATGATTAATAGCGTAAAGTAATTATTATTTAATAACAAATCAGTGTTAACTTTTATTATTATAAAAATTAATTAACCGATGATAATGTAAATGTGTAGTTCTTATTTTAATTATATGATATCCCTTAGATGTATATTTCTAGTCACTGGATAATTGTGGTTTATTATGCAGATAAACGCGATGCGTCAGGAAGTAATTATGCAGATATAGTCTCGTCCATACTGTTGTTTTGTTGTTTGTTGTATCCTTTTCTGTTTTTGTTTGAGTGAGGAAGCCAGGAGAAGATGTTTTGAGAATAATTCTACTTGGCATATATAGCTTCTTCATCAGGAGAATCCTGTCCTAAATATGCTGCAGCAAGTTAGTTCAGTTGTAACTTTGGAGACAACTTTCCCCTTTGTGTGTGTAATTTTGTAGACTTCATTTTGATTAATTAAAGACTCAAAACTGTCAAATTAAGTTTCAGAATAATAAAGGAAAAAGTACAATTTGAATCTGATATGAAGAATAAAGAATTTACAAAATAAGAATAGATATATATTAACAATGAAGTTCATAAGCACGGACAACTCTTACGTAAGACTATAAGTAACAACTAACATTCCCCCGTCTAAAAAGAAAAAAAAAATTAGTTAACTGAAAGTAGTTCAAAACATTTTAACTAACTTATTAAGAGATAATTGATACGACCATCTCTATGTGCGCCATTAAATACTTTAGTTCAATAGACATTCTATTCTTTTAGAGTGTGTAAGCTATTCTTTTTTCTAACAGAGTTTAATATTTTTTTCTTAACTAAACTTAACCTTTTATCCAAAGTTTAATTTCTAAAATACAACTAAGCTATTTCTTTTAACTAAATTAACATATAATCAACTTCATCAAATAAGAAAAAATAATATTTTGGATGAATGAATTGTTAGGTAAACTTGAATGGAATAAAGTTAAGGGTACTTAATCTAATATGTTTAGTAGTTTTGTCAGTTTTAGAGTAAAATGATAAGAAATTTATTATATTGTAAGAGTCAAGAAAGTTATCAAAGCTCTCAAAGTTTGGTGTTAGAAATCGAGAATGCTAGCAAATATTGAAGTTTGGTTGAAAGCCTTTGTTATTTAATGAATACAAGGCCAGACTTACTATACAATGTTAGAATAGTAAGTTGAAATATGGAGGAGTCATGATACACACGTTGGAAAACCTTGAGATATGTCCAGGGAATTATGTCACTCAACCTAGGTCGAACAACTCCCACCTAGTAAGATACTTAGACAATGATTGCACAAAGATGGGCAACACAATGTTGACTGGTTCTCAAAAAGCAACCAATAATAACATTGTCTACGTGTAAAGCTGAGTATGTTACAACATTATGGATTGTGCAATATCACTTAGAAATCTTCTAAACAAATTAGAAAATATTTCAAGTAGATAACAAGTTAGCAACTTAGGTTACAAAGAACTCGGTCAACTATGAGAAGAACAATTACATTGATGTACATTTTATTTCATTTAAGAGCATGTCAAAGAAGACATTATAGAGACAGTGTAAATAGGAAGTCGTAAACCAGTTGTAGATATATTTACAAAGTTATGTTATTCAATAATTACAAAAAGCTAAGTGGAATAAATGATGGAAAAAATATTTAAGTTTACAATAAAGTTTTGTTAGATAAATTTAAATTAAATTAAATTAAATGAGTTGTTTTATGAATAGTTAATTTGTTTGAATATTTTGTCTCTGCTATACTGCAAGGGTTAAAAATTTATTGGTTAATAGATAATAATTGTTTTGATAGCAGAATTTAAGACTTAGATATGAAAAATAAAATATATAATATATAAATTATAATGTTTGATTGCATAAAATACATATAAAATACGTGAATAAATTATTCACAAAAGCTTAATTTGTTAACATGAATAAGGAGTAAAGAGTGAGGTGCCTTATTAATCACGTATTACATGATTCATTTGTAAAACTCGAGTAATATGATCTCTATTTCATTAGTCGTCATACGAATAAGTGTGTTATTATCGAAGAGGAGCATGACTCTCTTGACATAGAAAAGGTAGTACTTTTAAGAACCCAGAATTGTTGAAAATGAGGGAATATTCATAAAAAAATAGAATATAAGTATAAAGTTGAATAAGAGAATTGAGTTAGTATACAATATAATTTTGAATTTATAGGCTTTTGGGCCTAATAATTTTTGTTCATGTACATAAAAAATCACTTATATTTAAACCGGACTATCACCTATCTAATATTTGAACATTTCCCACACACACGATTGCTTAAAATAGATAATATTTGAATGAAAGATACAAGAAACATCAAAACCGCGTTTTATTTGAAAAGGGACAACAAAAAGTAGAAGTGGTTGACCTGAGTCTCCCTCAGTCTCAGTCAACAAAACTAAGTTTTTCTAATAAATAACTTTTCATGAAAAAGTTAAATAAAATATGCCTAAAGAATTAAAAAACACAATCCTCTCTTAAGGATGTAATTCATTGAAAAATATATATCTACTTCACATATTATATTTGACTTAGTTGGCAAACCAATTAAACAAAAGCATATCAGAGAAAAACATATAAATTTGAAATGAGTTATCCAAACTGCGCATCTGTTTAATAACCAATAAAATGTTATGGTCAAAATTCTTAGCAAATAAAAAATATATAAAATTGAGACACGTAAACTGAAACTCGTCGTTTTCATCGATCTTCATGAATTTTTCTACAGCAGTAACCAATCACGCAAGATCTTTTATTTATTTAAACTTCTTCGATTGACAAGATTTTGATTTTGCTTGTGACCTTCCATGACATTTCCACGAAACACCATGACGGTCTTCTTACTCAACACCCAACAAAGAAGATACATTATAAATTACGCTATTTTATTTTATTTTATGCATTCCATCAATGGATGTCACTCTTTTAATTAACATGGAATGATAATTGAGAAATTAAATAGAAACTCGCTCATTTCTATACCTTCAATATCGTTCCTGTGTTCATTCTTTACGGAAAGTTCCTCTATCTTGTGTCTTTTTCATAATAAAAAATAAAAAACTGTACAAACAGTAAAGTATATAAAATCATCCAACTTACATTTTAATTGAAGAAATAACAAAAATAGAAAGGTGGAATTATTAAGTCCTCTTCGGGTCAGTCAACAATGCTTAAGAATTTGCTATTGGAAACCTGTTAAGACCAATATTGGTCCCTTCACATCAAGGTTCTACGCACTAAATTGAAAGAGTCTTGCTTTTGGAAAAAAGAAAAACTAAATTTCACACTGGGTACCCAAATAGTGTTATAGCAACCACAGAATTTTGACTCAGCCAATTAATCACTTGACATCCTATGCCAATAAAAGCTGATTCATATCTCACAAGACTCTAAATTGGTAGTAACATCCTATTGTTGATTACTTCTGAATCCTAGAAGACAATCAATATGGCTGTGCTAACATTAAGGTATTTTTCCTGTGTCTGTCTCCTCCTAGTAACAATTTTTATGTCTGGAGTCAGTGCCGATAACAATACACAAAACTTCCACTACTTCTGCGATCATACAAACGATAGAGGAAACTTCACAGCCAACAGCACCTATGGGACCAACCTCAACACTCTTTTGACCACTCTAACTTCCAACACAGATATCGAATACGGTTTCTACAATCTCACAAAGGGCGAAAACACTGACCAAGTCTACGCCATTGGGCTGTGTAGAGGAGACGTTAAGCCATATGAATGCCGCAACTGCCTTGAACATTCCAGAGGCAATCTCAGTCAGCTTTGTCCAAATCGAAAGGAAGCAATTGGTTGGTACGAGGATGAGAAGTGCATGTTGCGCTACTCAGACCGCAAAATATTGGGTCTTATGGAAACTGGACCTGCGTATTTTGCGTGGAGTTCAATTAATGCAACGCAAGCGGAGGAGTTCAATAAAGTGGTAAAGGACTTGCTTGATGGGTTGAGGAGCAAAGCTGCATCAGGAGACTCTCGTACCAAATATGCTACAGCAAATGCAACTGGACCAGATAACAAATTCATTTACGGGCTTGTGCAGTGCACGCCTGATTTGTCTGGACCAGACTGCGATAACTGCTTGCTTCAGTCCATCAATGAAGTCCCAAATTGTTGCGATAGTAAAATAGGAACTAGAATTGTTAGACCCAGTTGCAATCTGAGATATGAAACTTCCTCTCTCTTCTATGGGGCTCAAACATATACACCACCACCACCACCCACACCCTCACCATCACCATCTTTTTCGCCACCTTCTATGGCCACTACTAACACTTCCGCAGAAGGTACTTGTCAAATTATGCTTATTTCCACTTCTACTAAAAGTTTAATGATGATTAATAGCGTAAAATAATTATTATTTAATAACAAATCACTGTTAGCTTTTATTGTTATAAAATTTAATTAACCGATTATAGTGTAAATGTATAGTTCGTTTTTTAATTATGTAATATCCCTTAGATGTTTATTTCACGTCACTGGATTATTCTGGTTTATTATGCAGATAAGCGCGATGCGTCAGGAAGTACTTCTGCAGATATAGTCTGGTCCATACTGTTGTGTTGTTTTGTTGTGTCCTTTTCTGTTTTTGTTTGAGAGAGAGGAATGTTTTGAAAGTATTTCTACTTAGCATACATGGCTGCATCATCAGAAGAATCTGGTCGTAAATATGCTGCAGCAACTTCATTTGTAACTTTGGAGACAACTTTCCCCTTTGTGTGTGTAAACTTTTATTGTTTTTAATTTTGTAAACTTCATTTTAAGGAATAATACAATTATTAGAAAAAATATATTTGTATCTGTAAAAGAAAAAAAAAGAAATTAAAAGGTAAAATATACTAAATATAAAGTGGTATATTAACAATTAAGCTCACAAGTATAGACAACTGTTATATATAAGCCTATAACGTGTTACAAGTCAGTGACTTAGTTGGAAGTAGCTCAAAACATTTTAATTATCTTAACAAAAAGAAAAAGTTGTTAAAAAAACATTTTTTTCAAATTAAAAACCTAATCTTAGATAATTTCTTTTGTAGAAAACATATCCTTAAACTCGTGCAATACTACTATCTACATTAACATAAGTTTTCCAATATACAGTGGAAGTGCATTCACAAAATACTATGCTACCATTATAAAAGTAATATATATTAATATAACACTTACAAAATGGGCCAGATGTGGTATTCTCCCATAATTAACCACGAAGACTTGAGCATATCTGATGTGAATTCCAAAAAATGACATTTTTAACTTTTAATTGTGAATACAAAATATTATAGCTCTCAAAATGGATAACTCGGCTTGATCTACTATGAGTTGGTCACTTGAGTCAATCCAACTCGGTTCACTTATTAGTGAGCTAAAAAAATTAAAACTCGGCCCAACCCACCACGGGTTGGTGGGTTAAACGGATTGACTTACTGATTCACTTAATTATAAGTTTTTTAAAATAAAAAATATATAAATTTTTTTAATTAAAATCTAAATAAATTCACTCTAAAATGATGTTAAACTCCAAAAACAATTCAAAATAAAAAAAAATATCATACATTTCATGCATAATCCAAAAATAAACACAAAAAGCATAAGTTTTTAATATTGATAATTTTTGTGTCACTTGTCCATCATTTATAATATTAGAGTCTTGAATAGATAAATCTATAATATTTTTCTCACTTGAAACATTTTTTTATCGCGTCTACAATATAATAAAAAAATGTTAACTAATAATATTAAAACAAAATAATAAATAATTAAATTAAATTAGGTGGGTTGGTGAGCCAACCAAGCTCACCACGAATTCAATTCGGATGAGCCTAATTCTAAATGAGCCGAATTAAAAACTAATCCGCAGTACAAAAGATATACACTCCAATTTAAACAAACATTATTTTTGGGTAACATGGATTGGCATTTTAGCTCTACCCGACTCTTATTGGAAGAAGAGTTTAAATGGAACTCAATATACTAAAACACAACCCTTGATTTTCTTCTTTTTTTAAACCACCTTAAGTCAATTAAAAGCTGAAATTTCAAAGTTGAGTTTGTTAAAAAAAATTATTATAAACACGGCTAAAAGAGAAAAATAAAAAAATTTAATTAAATTTTATATTTATGATAAATTTGAGAACTTTTAATTAAATTTTTAATAATTATTTGGGTTTATTAAGTTTTCCCTTTTTTCTAATTGTGGTTTGCTATTGTTTAGGAGAGATAAGAAAAATAATATTTTTTATTTTATTTTAACAAAATATCAATATTTTGTTATTTTATAATTAACTTTTTATATTATAATTTATTTAGGTAAAGTAATTAAAATTAATAAGGATATAAACGACAAAAAAAGGTGATTAATTTAGCTCAAAAAATTAGAGATCTTGTAGTTAAACAATTGTTGAAATTTCATGGAAACTGTTGCATTTGACTAATACAAGGCAAACTGAAATTGAAAACGTCAATGATACGTGAAGAAGCTAGTAACTATGGAAGTTTCATCGACCTAATCACTAAACTTATTCTATCTGATAAAGGTTCCTCAAATCCCATTTTTTTTCTTATTCCTCACAAAACAATCAACAATCCAACATGGCTCAGCTTTCGCCAAGGCTACTTTACTTTCTCTTTAGTCTTCTGATAACAAATTCTATATCTCAAGTTACAGCAGACAACACTACACAAAACTTCCACTACTTCTGTGATCATGATAACGATAGAGGATACTACACGGCCAACAGCACCTACCACACCAACCTCAACACCCTTTTGTCCACTCTCGTTTCCAATAAAGAAATCTATTACGGTTTCTACAATTTCACAAATGGCGAAAACACTGATAAAGTGTACGCCATTGGGGTGTGTAGAGGAGATGTTGAGCCAGAGAACTGCCGCACATGCCTCAACGGTTCCAGGACCAATCTCACTGAACTTTGTCCAAACCGAAAGGAAGCAATTGGTTGGTACGAGGATGAGCAGTGTATGTTGCGCTACTCAGACCGCAATATATTCGGCCTTATGGAAATTGGACCAGCTTTTTATGCTAACAATGACAAAAATGCATCGGATTTGGATGAGTTCAATGAAGATGTCAACACCTTGCTACGTAACCTAAGCGGCATAGCTGCATCAGGTGACTCTCGTGTTAAGTATGCTGCAGATGGTATATCATCAGGTTCAAAGGTCATATATGGTCTAGTTCAGTGCACACCGGACTTGGAAGAGTCAGAGTGCGCTGATTGCTTGTCTCAGTCCATTGAACGTATCCCAATAGATTGCTGTAAAGACAAGATAGGTGGTAGGGTTGTTAGACCGAGTTGTAATATGAGGTTCGAAACCTCCTTCAAGTTCTATGGAGATCCAGCATTTGTACCACCATCTCCTCCTCCTTCCACCACGGGTACTGCTTCTTATACTATCTTAATTAATTCTATTGCTCTTTCTGAACTAAACTCATGCATGTACAGTTTTTATCTGTGTTACAGAATTTATTTAAACATTTTCTTCTACCACCTCTAGTGTAGTAGTTTGGTTAAATGTGGTTTTCGGGTGTGTTTACACTTATATCTACATGTTGACTAAGTTGGTCAAACAGCGTGTATATATAGATCACCCAATATGGTACTTAACTAAGACAGCTTTTAGGTAATAAGGTCGATAATTGTCTGGTTTTGTTTTCCATATTCATATGACAGAAAAAAGTAATATGCTCTTAGGTAGCCAAAAAATCGATAAATAGTGAGAGAGTGAAAATAATAGACCGTCAAATGCTAACAGACAACTAGTACTAGTGGGAGATAAAAAAAATATTGATACTCGTGGTGGTAGCGAGATCCCTCATTTTGTGAGACACTAACAATATACCCTTATGTGTCTTTATTTATTATTATTTTACGTGTTTTTAAATCTATATTTATGAGATTACTGATTGTAAATATTGTATAATTAGTTAAATTATCTCATTTATGTTATATATAAATTCTTTGCTCATAAAAAAAAAAGGGTTGGATGGAAGTTGAGACTGCTCTGTGTTTTCAGATATCTTTTTCCTTTAAATTATGTCTAATACAATGCAATAAAAAAAACCGTGTTGAGATGGCCTTAATAATTAGTTATTGGATTTGTTGATGTTTTATATATGGTATTTATCTGCGGAATGTCCCTCTGAGGATTCTGATTTGTGCAGGAAAGAGCAACGCAACTATCATCGTCATAGCGGTAACAGTACCAGTTGTTGTAATTGTTTTCGCGGTGCTTATTTTTATCTACATTCTTTTAATAGCGAGGAAGCCACGGAAAAAGTTTGAAAGTAAGTGGAACCACTGGTTTAAATACTATGTAATGGTTATTGCAGCGATTTAAATACCATACAACTCAATCTAACATCATAACTTGATCGAAATATTTGCAGATAGATATATCAAGTTTGTTAAAAGAGTGATTCCTAAAATTAAATCGTGTGAGAGATAAAGAGCCCAGTTTTTGGAAAAAAAAAATCAAATAACTAATTCAAAACATGCTTTTACTCAATTGCTGTTAGGAACAGTCAACTGCAGGGGAAGTCAGTAACCATTTAAAATTGGGGCAATGACATATTAACACGTATTCTTTTACAATATTTTGAAATGTTATAAAAAAATATGTATCAAAAACATGTTTTTCCTTGTAAAGTTACAACGTTACTTTTAGACTGCATTGAATTTTTTATAAGTTCATTGGGAGAAAGGTTATTTTATGATTGCTCTGGCATCACGCAACAGAAACTTACTATTTTAAAACCATTCCCTATGTGAAGTTCAACAAGAAGAACTAGATGATGATGATGGTGATGGAATTGACGCTTCTGAGCCATTGCAAATCAGATTTAACATGATACGAGATGCTACAAATGACTTTTCTGATTCTAATAAACTCGGAGAGGGTGGATTTGGAGCTGTTTACAGGGTATAACTTCTTCAAAATATGGTATACATACATAGGCTACTTGCAGACAACTTACCGTTCCTTACTGATATATTTTCAGGGTACGCTACCTAATGGACAAGAGATTGCCGTCAAAAGGTTGTCAGCTAATTCTAGACAAGGAGATGCAGAGTTCAAGAATGAGGTGCTTTTAGTGGCCAAACTTCAGCACCGAAATTTAGTTAGACTACTTGGTTTCTGTCTGGAAGGAAGAGAAAAGCTACTTGTCTATGAATTTGTTCCAAATAAAAGCCTTGATTACTTCATATTTGGTAGGTTAAATTTCAGTGTCTGGTTAATTGGACCATACCTCTGCTATTTCTGTTATGGCTTGATACTTGGCTCAATTACATAGTCTTAACATAAGTATGTCTTGTCTGTGTAAATTTAGATGAAACCAAGAGAGCACAATTAGATTGGGATAGGCGATTCAAAATCATTGCAGGTACTGCTCGAGGTATTCTCTACCTCCATCAAGATTCTCGATTGCGCATTATCCATCGTGATCTCAAAGCTGGTAACATTCTCTTAGACGAAGAGATGAACCCTAAGATAGCAGATTTTGGCTTGGCAAGGTTATTTGTTGTGGACCAAACTCATGAAGATACACAGAGAGTTGTTGGGACATAGTAAGTAGTAAAACTTAGCTTAATAATGTTTAGGTTTAGCAATTGAAAACTGCGGTATATATTCGAAGATGATTGTAAAATGGTTTTGTTTAACTAAGTTTGTTCATACCCCACTCTGATGCAGTGGATATATGGCACCTGAGTATGCATTGCATGGACAGTTTTCAGAGAAGTCAGATGTTTTTAGTTTTGGTGTATTGATTCTTGAGATTGTAAGTGGCCAGAAAATCAGTAGCATTCAACATGGAGAGGAAACGGGAGATCTACGCGATATTGTAAGTCGGAATTTTGTTCCATTTATGTTGTTTAGCGTTGGAAGTATGAAATTTGAGAAGCTTACGTGAGTGAAAAAATTGATGCATGCATGCAGGCATGGCGAAGTTGGAGGGAAGGAAGAGCAAGAAATATTGTAGATCCTACATTAAACAATGGTTCAGAAAGTGAAATAATGAGATGCGTCCATATTGGGTTACTGTGTGTTCAAGACAATGCAGCTGCGAGACCCACCATGGCTTCCGTTGTAGCCATGCTGAATAGTCATTCTTTCGGTCTTCAAGTACCTGTGGCACCTGCACTTTATGGGAATGCCATGTCTGGAATCTTTGCAGACATGCAGTTATGGGAGATTAATTCAGGGACGACAAGATCAAGAGAATCCACCAATAGATCAGACCAAGATTCCATCAATGAGGCTTCAATTACTGACCCATATCCTCGCTAGATTTTCACCCCTTGGTTTATATATTGAGATTAAGAAGAATCTCAAAGCAATGTTACTAATTACTACATTTGTTTAACACATATGTTCGTTGCTTGCTGTATAAGCTGCTCTTTAATGATTTTTTATTGTTGTTAAGTTTTGAGGGAGCAATGTTATTGAATAAGTATTTTAAATATTAATTATAGAAATTATAAAGTTACATTAATATAACAGAAATGTTAGTGTAGAGAGAGAGCAGAATAATAGTAACACACACTTCATGTCATATCACAGGTTTCAGTCTCGGTTTAGAGAAAGTACGTGTGGTGTACATATTTAAACAAGATACTGCACCCACATTTTATTCCACTTTCCAATACATTGTATTTTGGTTTAAGAGAAGCAAAATGAATGATGAAAGATCTGTTGGGTAAACTTTAAAAGAGTCCACACGGTTTTATTTATTTGTTTATGATGATTGTAACTACCACACTACATCGAAAGTAGTCATCCACTTCACTAACCACTATTTAGATTTGTGTGTGCAACTCACTTATAAAAGTGATTGAAGAAGTGGTTGTAAAATACCCACCACCGAGAAGAAAGAAAATACAGAGGAAGGTGTGGTCGTGTGACACAATTGTAGTGTGTGCACCGTGGAGAAGGTGGGCAGTGAACTGGATAGTTTGTCCAGAAAATTTATATATATACATAATGAAGAATATATTTCCCAGATCCCATATATTTATGTATACCTCCCAGCTCAATTTCTACAAATTGGTATCAGAGCCACGGACGGAGGATGCCTTCAGACGGTGTCCAGCAAAGGTGGGAGTACTCGGTCCAGCAAGCTACAGGTAGCAGCATGTCACGGGCTGGAGGTGTGCACGGGAACGTGAAAGCAGAGAGGAGAACTGTGACGTCCAGCGGGTTCACGTCCAACCTTGGGAAGCACACAGCAGCTTTGGAGTTGCACACGGTCACAGCCCACGAAGAAGCGTTCCAGCAGAAGCTGGCAGCGCGTACGGAGAGAGACGGAGGAGAAGCTGGCGTGCGTGGTACCTGTGCCGGTGGCGGCAATGATGGAAGACTCTGGCGGAGCAGATGACGGCGCGTCCACAGGCGAGCCAGCTGGAGTGTCTCCCGCAGGAACCGGAGGAGACGCTGGAAGTGGCGAAGGCGTTTCCGCAGGAGTTGGTGTCGAAGATGGAGAAGGCGAGCAAGCTGGTTCCGGGGCCGGAGCGGGCGACGACGACGTAGCGAAAACCTCCGGAGGAAGGAGAACGTTGTCGACGGAGTAAATAGAGAACGTATCGGTGATTCTGGAGGAGTCGACGCCAGTATGGATCGTTAGAGAGTCGCCGGCCGAGGAAACGGTGAAGTCGTATTTCCCGGCGTCGTTGGAGGCAACAGCAGAACTGTGTGCAACAGCGTCCAGCAAACAGAGAGATGGGACGTGTTGAAGCAGCCACCAAGAGGGAGAGAGTGGTATTGTGAGTGTGTGGAGGAAGAGAGAAAGCGTGCTCCAGCAGCCACCAGACAGCAGGGAAAAGAAGGAAGCAGCGTCAAGCAGGGGCAGTTGATACGGTCCAGAGGTTGCATATCCAGCAACAGTGGAAGCAGAGCAGCTTGGAGAGAATATATGTGCAAAGCTTGAGGAGGAAGTGACGCATCCAGGAAGCATGGGCGGAGCCAAATGATGATTGAAGAGAAGCGTTGGAGGGCAACAGAGGAAATTGAAGGAGAGCACACTGCTCATGTCCAAAAAAGGTGGGTCCATGGTTTTTGGAAGCAAGTGGAAATTAATATGGAGGTGTGCCTTGTGCAGACGTGACCTTGGGGAAGAAAAAATATAAAAAATAAAAAAAAAGAATTCACTTTAGAGGAGATATGTGCTTTAAGTAATAAAAAAAAAGTGGCCCACTTTGGAGGAAAAGGACAAAGAGGTGGACAACACATGGTGATATGGAAAGCAAAGCACTATTGATGTTTGGAGAATTCTTTCATTAAAGAATGAAGAGTGGTCACGTGAAGTCTAGCATTTGAAAAGACCACCTTATACATTTTTTATTATTATGGTGAAAGAACATGATTTGCTTTCAAGAAGAATGAGGCACGGGTCCCATTGCTTACCGGCAGCGGAGATTTGAGCCACTAGATCGAATGCTTCGGGAAAAGTTTGATTTGAAGAGGAGGAATTCAGAACACTCAAGACCTAGATGATCCAAGGAGAAGAGATCGAGAACAGGGAGCAGAAGATTTGGGAGAAAAGAAAAAAATCGAGATGATGGGATATAGTGTAAGAAGACCAATTTAAAGTTTACAGGGGAGTTTTGTTGGGTAAACTTTAAAAGGGTCCACACGGTTTTATTTGTTTGTTTATGATGATTGTAACTACCACACTACACCGAAAGTAGTCATCCACTTCACTAACCACTATTTGGATTTTTGTGTGCAACTCACTTATAAAAGTGATTGAAGAAGTGGTTGTAAAATACCCACCACCGAGAAGAAAGAAAATACAGAGGAAGGTGTGGTCGTGTGACACAATTGTAGTGTGTGCACCGTGGAGAAGGTGGGCAGTGAGAAAGGAGAGAGTCTCCATGTTTGTGTATTGTGTGAAAGAAAGAGTGAAAATGGGTTGTGTGTTGTGAGTTGTATGTTGTGAGTTTGAGAGACTAATGTAGTGTGTTTGTATTTGTGTATTCTGGATAGTTTGTCCAGAAAATTTATATATATACATAATGAAGAGTATATTTCCCAGATCCCAGACATATATTTATGTATACCTCCCAGCTCGATTTCTACAAGATCCACTCTGATGAACAACATCTAGCGAGGGTATAGCTCAGTAATTGAAGCTTCATTTTCTGATTCTTGAGCTGATTTAAGTATCGGTTCACTTGATCCTCTTTCCCTTGAATTATAGTCCCATGACTGCATCTCTGGAAAGCTTCTAGTTCTACTGTTCATATAAAATGCAGGTTCTGCAGGAATAGGGAGACTCAGAGAATGGCTATTAAGCATCAGTACAATGTTAGCCATGGTTGGTCTGTCAACTAAATTTTCTTGAACACAGAGTAAACCAATATGGATACATCTCAGCATTTCATTCCGTGAATTGCTGTTGAGTGATGGATCTACAATATTTATAGCCTTCCCCTCCTTCCAGCTTCTCCAAGCCTGCAAAATTTGTTATCAGATCACGGATTCACTTCTACATTAACGTTTTGGAGCATGTAATCTTCTAATCCATAATTTAGGCGGCAAAGAAGAAGTGAGTGACCAAAAAAAGACTTACGAAGCTTAGCAGATCCTCCATATTCTCCCCATTATTGATTCCACTGTTTTTCTGGCCGCTTACAATCTCAAGAATCAGTACACCAAAACTGAAGACGTCTGATTTCGCTGAAAACTGTCCATGCAATGCATATTCTGGTGCCATATATCCACTGTATTCCAGTAAGAGAGAATTTTAGTCATACCTCATAAGTATTATGACTCATCTAAGTATAAATTTTTTTCATCTATTTGTCAGTGATTTTCTTAACAAAGCCTTAATTTTTGAATTCCAATTGCTATAAAAGTATTTTACGCTATCACTCAAAAGTTGAACAATTGAAACTTCTCATTGATAGTGTATGGAAATTAAAGTCTTGTATAAGATAAGCAATGCTGTAATACTTACTAAGTTCCAACAATTCTACTCGTATTTATTTGAGTTTGATCCATTAAAACTAATCTTGCCATACCAAAATCTGCTATCTTTGGATTCATCTCTCCGTCCAAGAGAATATTACTTGCTTTAAGATCACGATGTATAATTGATGACCCAAAAACTTGTTAGCCGTTGCTAGGACTCGGGTTCAATCCCCAAATCCCCGGCAGCGGCGCCAAAAACTTGTTAGTCCAAAAACTTGTTGGGCTCGGCAAGTGCACCGAATCGTTCAAGTAATAAACTGGTAAGACCGGGTATCGTTTTCCCAAGAGACTCGTAATACTAGAGAATTGTGCGATTAACAACTCATATAGACTCAAGAACATAACATCAATTTACAAACAAGTGCAGAAATGTAAATTCATACATAATTACAAGGTTGGACTTTGGTATTGAAGACACTTGGAAATGGAAAAGACTAGAAATGGTATGAAATGGCATTGCTAAGGTTAGTTTTCACCAATGCACTCTTGTGTATAACCAATTTCATCTCCTCTCTATCAATTTACTAAAGTCAATCCACTAAAACACTCTAGCCCTAATCCCTTAGGTGAAAGAGCCTAGGTTTTCCTTATCAAACTCCAATCCCTTGGACAATCTAACAAGCAAACCCGCATTAAAGAGCTAGGATCTAAGACAACATGTGAATCATCTTCCATCCCTAGAATCAATGAACCACAAGGACTCCTATTTCAGTTCCGGGTTTCGTCTTACGTCCCCATAATCCATAAAACCCCAAAATCAAGTCATGAACGTCCCCATTACATGCAAGCTTTAAGATTGGAAACAAGAATACTAGCAATTGATAGAAAAGGCATATATATATATTCAAATCATTCAACAATTACACAAGAATTCAATGGCTACAACTAACCCCAACAAGATGGGTTTGGCTCTCCATTTCCATGGAGAGCCTTTAAGCTTACAAAATGACCATGGAAGAAGATGAAGAACCCAAGAGGAAGAAGGGAGTGTTCCCACGAACCCTAGCAGCCCTCCAAGCTCTCCTCTGAGTGAATTGCACCTCCAAAGAACCAAAGACCCCAAATGCTTCGAGACAACTTCAATAAATAGGCAATTTTGACACATCAGCAGCGTCACCGCTCAGCTGCACCCCAGCGGCAGCATTCCAGAGAGCTGGCGCTCAGCTGCACGCCAGCGACAACATTCCAGGGAGCTGGCGCTCAGCTGCACAGAACCTGTACCGCTCAGCGGCAGCAAGTCGGATCAGGTGTTGTTCAGCTACAACCAGTCTGGTCGGGTGGCGCTCAGCTGCACAGAAACTGTGCCGCTCAGCCACAGCATTTCAAAATTCTCTCTTTTGTTTTATTTGCTTTTGTGGCTGGTTAAGCTCTATACATTGGTGGAGGTTCTTCTAAGCATAATGTTAGCTACAAAATAAGGGGATTAGTGATGATAATACATCAATGTAGCCTAAAACACATTTATTTAGAAAACATGACAAAAGAAGAGGATTAAACAAGTTACAAGTTAGAAAGGAGTTGATTTTACTACTAAATTGATGCTTAAATAATGGTAAAAATCTGCATTATCAATAATCCGTAGTCTAGAATCTTCGTGAAGGTAGAGAATGCCTCGAGCAATACCTTTAATGATTTTGTAGGGCATTTGCCAGTCCAATTGAGGTTTCATGGTTGGATCTGCGTATAAGTCACGAGTTTTAACGCTATATCAGTAATTAGGATTTTGTCTTGTCTCAGACGAGAACTGAAATTTAGAGCGACATTCTAATTATGCAATCATTTAGATCTATCAAATATGATTATGAAGGCTTTTATTATGACTTGAAGCAGTACTACGTAAGAGAAACAATAAAATTATGCAGTTGTTGAACTTACCAAATATGAAGTAATCAAGACTTTTATTAGGAACAAATTCATAGACAAGTAGCCTTTCTCTTCCTTCCAGGCCGAAGCCAAGTAGCCTAACTAAATTTCGATGCTGAAGCTTGGCCACTAATTGCACTTCATTCTTAAATTCCAAATCCCCTTGCCCAGAATCTCTTGACAATCTTTTGACAGCAATCTCTTGCCCATTGGAAAGCTGACCCTGAAGATACACGATTCAAGGATAGTAAATCAACCTAGGCCAAATTACTGGATATAACATATTTTGATGAAGAGGTGTTATTTATCTGAACGAAAGGTGAAGTCTTACTTTGTAAACAGCTCCAAACCCGCCCTGTCCAAGTTTATTAGAATCAGCGAATTCATTTGTAGCAACACGTATGGTGTTGAAGTTGTATTGCAATGACTCAATAAATGCGACTTCATCTTCATCACTTTCTTCTTCTCTTTCAACTTCATAAACATAGGGACTCGAGTGAGATTTGAGTTGTTCAGATGTGACCATTGAGTACAGTTAAAAATAGCATCGAGAGATAAAATTTCACAATAAAAACCCAGAAGAAATATGGTCAAGTTGATACTATATCGGATCAATGATTTTTAATTAAAATCATTCAGATATGATTTGTGCTAGATTACTGCTCCATTAAATTGTAAGACGAATTTTTATAACAAATGATGGCAAATCCAAGTTAGACTTACATTCAATTTTTTTTCTTTGCTTCCTTAGGCTTAAATAGATGCAGAGAAGAGCGAGCAGAAAAACAACACAAGCAACTGGCACTACTACGGCGATGATAGTCCGTGCTGTGTTGCTCTTTGCTGCACCGACCACAATACTCAGTCCATGGATTAAGATTAATAAGCACATACTTAAGGTCACCTTAAATTCAAAATCACTAACAAAAGTTGTAATTATTATGACGTGAACAATTTGAGTAAAACATAAGAGATACCTCGTGATGAAGAAGTATTGCTGGTGGAAGAGGATGGTGGCGCATCTGGGTCTAGTTTCAGCGTAGGTCCATAGAAGATATAAGGGTCAAATCTAATTCTACAACTGGGTTTTACAACATTGCCTCCAGCCTTCCCACTACAGCAATCTGGGATTTTTGAGACAGCTTCATCCAAGCACTTGGTGCAATCTTCGGATGACAGATCAGGAGTACACTGTGCCTGACCGTATATGGTTCGAAAATTTGGAGCAGGAGTACTGCCAGTGGCATACTTAAGGCGAGAGTCACCAGATGCAGCTATGCGTGTTAGATTCCTCATCAAGCTCTCCAGCGCTGCATTGAATTCTGCCACCGAACCCGTTACATTTAAACCGTAGTAGTTATCATTCGTAGGTTGGTTTTCCATAACGCCAAATATGGAGCGGTTAGTGTACCGCAACATGCACTCTACCGTCCACGTAATGGCCTCCTTCTGGTTTGGACAACTCGCTGCCAGAGACACTCTGGAATCATTGAGAGATTTAAGGCACTCATCGGGTTTAAGATCGCCTCTGCAGAGCCCAATGGCGAATACTTGGTCCTCCCCTTGGCCATATAAGAGATTGTAGAAACCATAGTTGATTTGTGTGTGGGAAGAGAAGCTGGATAAAAGGGTGTTGAGGTTATTGTGATAGGTGCTGTTTATTGTGTAGTTTCCTTTGCTGTTATCACAGGGTGTTTGGGCTCTGCTCTGTGATATGATTACGATGACACAGAGAAAACGGAGAAAGGAAAAGAGGGTGAAAGAAACAGAGGCCATTGTAGTCTTCCACTTCTTCTGTTCTGAATTCTGATCCAAGCCTTACATAAGTTTTTAAATTAATAATTAAGTTTTAAGTAAAATCAACATCATAATTGTTTTATAGGTTTAAAAAGTCAATCATATCATAAAGCATGTGAAAAATATAGAATAGACGGTTTAAAAATATAAAAGATATAAAAAATATATATAAAGTATTGTTGGACTGATATGTATGGTTGGACTTCTCTTATTATTGTATTGATAAAATTATATTTTGTTACACTTGTCTAATTAGTATATGGATAAACTCATGTAATGTGTATAGTTAGATTTATCTATTTTGTATATGAAAAAACCACTTTAATGCGTATTGTAAAACTCGTTTAATCAAATAAAGGATAAAGTCGTCTAATGTGTATTAATAGACTCATCGAATATGTGTATGAATAAACTTGTTTAATGTATATTATTAGACTCGTTTAATGTATATTGTTAGACTTGTCTAATTAATGTATAAACAAATTTGTCTAATGTGTATTATAAGACTCGTGGGACATATTTGTCTAATGTATATTCTCAAACTTATCTTTTCAATGTATGAAATGACTCATCAAATACATTTTGCATGTATGGACAGACTTGTCTAATATCTATTGCTAAACTTGTCTAATGTTTTTCATTGTACTTATCTAATGAATGAACATACTTTTTTAATGTTTATTCCAAAATTCATTTAATAAGTGTATCAACAAACTTGTTTAATATGTATTAACAATTTATTTAATTTGTGTTTGAAAAGAATTTTCTGTATATATTAATAAATATAAATTATAAAATAAATTTCTAACATATTTTTCTTATATTATAATAGATGAATAAATTTAAAAGGAAAAATAGGAAAATTCACCAAAGGAAAGCTTATAATGCTCGCTTGACCATTGAAAATCTATATTAAAGTTATATCTGGTGCAGTTTTCTTAACTGGAAAAAAAAAGTTTGGAACACTTGTTCGGAAAAAGCACCACACTTTTCAGTACCAAGAGATGTGAATGGAAGACTGTTAATTTCTGACAAGTCAACCATTGTTTCACTAATTTTAGAGTTTATTCTTTTATTTCATTCACCACAAAAACAAAACAAAATTAAAACTATGGAGTGTGGGACATGGAAATGGACCGACTAAATCAGCGTCTGCATTTAATTTGAACTATATATGGTTAACTTAAGTCTTCCTCTAGTCAGTCAACTATGTCAAATATATGGTTTTTGGAAACCTATCGAGATCAATATCACCTACTAAACATTAAGGTCCCTTTTGAATTGAGAGAGTTCTGTTTCTACTTCACATCAAAATAAATAAAAAATTAAACGTGTTTCGTTTCAAACCCGGCAACCAAATATAAATTTTAAAAACGATTTCATTATTTTAATAATACAATCATACGTATTATTATTTTAAATTAAAAACTAAAATAATTTAAAACATTAGTATTTTTGTGAGTGTCCATATTAGTGATGATAACAAGACAGGATAGGAAAGTGTTTATTTATTTCATACTTATCCTAAAAAGAAAATATTTTTTTCATCTTAATTGTAAATTCAACTATTAAATTTTGGTCTCATTCTCATTTTTACTAGATAACGGATATATCTTTATACTGATACTTGATTTCGTACTATTTTACTATCAATTAATTAATTTTTATAAAATTATAAAAAAAATTACAAAAAAACTTAATATTATCACATATTTAATATCAAAAAAATTTATTCTCATCTCCTAGATAAAAATTATAATTTTATATATTTCAAATTAGAGTAAGAAATAAATATTAGTGAAAAAGACATTTATAACGATTATGTATATTACTTATAATATATCAAGTATAGAAAGTAAGCATTATAACGTCTTCGTAATAAATAAAAAAATTATTTATACGGATTATAGTTATAATCGGTATAGAAAATGATATGGTTATATTTTTGTAATAAATAAACAAAAAATTATATCAATTTTAATTGTAATCAGTATAAAAAGTTGATACACTAACATTTTTGTAATAAATAATAAAATTTTATATATCGATTTTAATTACAATTGGTACAGAAAGTAGTTTCAAATTCATCTCTTATAATGGTTTTATACTTTCAGACCAAAACAGCATAGACAGGAAACTAGATATGTCACACCTAACCATCGTTCACTTTGGTCATTGCTGAAACTATTTGAATTTAAAAATTTTCTGGTCTAGTTTTAATTTTTTAGGTAACGCACGCAATTATGCTCTTGGATACTAATGGTTTCAGATTTGCAACAGAGAGAGACATGATTCGCAACTACGTGTAATTTGTATCTTGAAAGTTTGATCTGGGTTGCAATGGATATGTGAGTTGGGGTTGTCAAGGTTTGTACAATTTGCAGAGGGAGAGACACATTTAGCTGAGGTGTTTCGTAGTGACAGATCTTTGAAATTTTCTTCTTCAATGAAGCAACAAAGAGATCCGAGGATATGTGCTGGTGGTGGTTAGGATGATGAACATTTGAAGTGGTTTGATTGTGAGAATAGAGTGAACAAAAAGATAAAGTCTACATTTATTTTTGTCCATTAGTTTATGGGTCGTGGAATGAATTTTGATGATTTTTATTTTCCTTTTATGTACAGGGCTTTGCAAATGCAAGTGGGAAAGAAATAGAAGATTCCAGGGAAGTGGCTATGACTATATCAACATAAATTTTGCAGGAAATCGATACATTGTTGAAATCTATCTTGTGGTAGAATTTGAAATAACTTGTTCCATAAACTATTATTCTTTGTTACTTGAGATTTTTCCTCAAATATTTGTTGGAAAATTGGCGGGTTGTGAGGTTAGTGTGTAATTCTATTAAAAGCTCTATGAAGAGCATATACGCGCATATACTTCCATGGAAAAGAATTGGGTACACGCAAGTAAAGTGGTTTAGTTTGAATATAAGGTTTAGTTTAATTATGAGGTTGGAACTAAAAGAACATCATCCCTTTATCACAGGTAAATTCTAAATTTGTTCTTCTAATTAATGAAGTTTTATAAACGTTGTTATAATAATTATATTATTGATTATTATTATTCATTTAAGACTTTGTTATCACAGGTAAAGTTATCATTTGTATTGTAATAGTGCTGATATTCATGTGGATGCAGATTATTTTTGTTACTTGCTCTAGCCATTTTTTACCCATTTTATTTTTTCATTTCGGTGTATAAAGGTTTGCTTCAGAACTTATATACACTTTAGATAGATTTCCAGTTACACGATTACTTAGAGTTATATTTCATAGTTTCAGTTTCTTTTAGAGTTCTTTACAGGCTGATTTTGTTTTAAATTTTCTTTTTCATTTAGTGAATATTTAATTCAATAATAATTTATTCATCTATTTTGTCTATCAGTATATATAATTTCTTGGTTGACTATCAATTTTAGTTTAATTTAAAAGTAACTTTATATCATAATATAAATTATCAATTACAAATATAAAATATATTCTTAAAAACATCTTTTTATATATTTTAATTATAATATAGTTCATAAACTAAAACTATTTATTATAAATATATAAAAATAAGTATGAATCCTAGACAATGCACAAAATTTTAAAAAATAGTACATGATGAAGGATTGAGGGAAGCCACTAGCAACAGAAAATTCAATTCCATTTATGTGTTTTTAGAGAAATACTAACACCCAATCTTTTGTTTCCCCACAGCATTGAACTCCTCTTCATCTTTAGTGTTAACCTAACAATGTCACTCTCACCAACAAAGTTAAGCTTCTGTCTTTCTTATTCAGTTTCCAAGTTTTCTCCTTTTCTTTCGATCCCTTCTTCCTTCTCTTCCTTTCATTTACACTATCACTCTCAGTCTCCTTCACTTGACCATGACAATGTTCACGATGTTGTCTCCCAATTTCATCGCATGTTTCATATGCGCCCTGTACCTCCCATCTACCAATTTGGACAGATATTGGGATCTCTTGCAAGGGGGAAACACTATTCTACAACTATTTCCCTTTTTAAGCAAATGGAGTTCAAGGACATTCAAATTAATCTTGTGATTCTGAACATAGTCATGAATTGTTTCTGCCACTTAGGTCAAATGCCCTTCTCTTTCTCTGTATTTGCCAAAATTCTCAAACTGGGTTATCATCCAGATGTCATAACCTTAAGTACCCTCATGAAAGGTCTCCGTCTTAATAGTGAGGTTGAGAAAGCTCTCACCTTTCATGACAAGGCAGTAGCACAAAGATTTCGATTTGACGAGATTACTTACGGGATTTTGATCAATGGCTTGTGCAAGGTAAGAGAAACCGAAGCTGCCGTCAAGTTGCTCAGACTAATAGAAGGTGGATTATGTAAGTCTGATGTGGTAATGTACTCCACTGTCATTGCCTCTCTGTTCAAAGATAAACTTGCAAAACAGACTTATGATTTGATTATTAAAATGATATCAAATAACATCATGCCTAATGTTTTTATATATAGTATAATGATGAATGCTTTATGTAAGGAAGGAAAGTTAAAAGAAGCTAAGACTGTGCTAGGTGTGATGGTAAAAGCTTTTGTGAAACCTGATATTGTCACCTTTAGCATCTTAATGGATGGATATTCCTTACTTATTGAGGTGAAAAGTGCTAAACACATATTTAATGTTATGACCCAAATTGGAGTAACTCATAAGTTTACAGTTACAATATCATGATTATTGGATTATGTAAGAGTAAAAGAGTGGGTGAGGGTATGAATCTCTTTCAGGAAATGCCATAAGAGGAACATGGTTCCTAATACAGTGACTTAAACTGCTCTTATAGATGGTTTATGCAAATCTGGGAGAATAAGTTATGTTTGGGATCTTATTGATGAGATGCAGGATAGAATCAACAACTAGATGTAATCACTTATAATTGCTTGATCCATGTTTTATGCAAAAATTATCATCTAGACAAGGCATTTGAATTATTCAAGACAATGATGGAAAAGGGAATTCAGCCTAATATGTACACCTGGAACATACTTTTTGATCGAATGTGCAAAGGGGGAAGACTTGAGAAGGCACAAGAGACCTTTCAAGATCTTTTAATTAAAGGATACTGATTAGATGTATGTAGTTATAGTACTATGATCAATGGTTTTTGTAAAAAGGGTTTGCTTGATGAAGCATTCACCTTATGGTTCAAAATGGAAGACAATGGTTGCTTACCTAATGCAATAACTTTTGAAATAATGATTAGAGCTCTCTTTGAAAAGGATGAGACTGATAAGGCAGAGACATTTATTCGTGAAATGATATTTAGAGGCTTCTTGACATGATAAAAGGTGAAACCTCGTGTCTGTATTAAGTTACATTTATGTATTGCTACATAACCTACTTGAATGGTTATATGTTGTATCTGTTTGATGAAGAAGTGTGACCTTTCTGCAATTGATGCTTGTCTTGCTACATATTGGATGTGAAGAGTTGAAGATTTTTTATTCTGTGCTCTACATTTTCACTACTATAGAACTTCTGTGTTTTTTTTTTTGTTTTTTGTTTTTTAGCATTGCATTGTCTGTCAAGACCAAAACCCTGACCTCCCTCTATAAATTCTAATGGTTTTTTTTTTCCAAGTTCATTTAACTTTCTAGAGGTTCTCTACCACTTAACGTAATTGAGGAAGTGTACTATCATACTATATTACCTTATTGATATTGATATAACTAATTACAAGTTTTAAATTGTGTAAATAAGCTTCAATCCATTGAAAGAGGGCCCACCGGTAAATCAATGTAATTGAAATTTTGGATATTTTGTTATCAAGTTGTAGCATATGCCATGACTCTTTCTGGTGTTTGCTGCAGCATCCTGTCTTCTGAATATTTTACCCTGAACTTCTTCAACAAATTCTACAGTATCACACCATCCTTCGTGTGTGTGTGTGTGTGATTACAAAATAGTTGAGTTGTTATCACTTTATTAAGTTATGAGGTGCCTCCAAATTGATAGTTTCGTATGAAAACTGCAATTAAATTAACATTGTATCATAACAAGCAGTAAAAGGTGGCATTTTAAAGATACAGTTCTTTGTGGGATTATAATCTGCATAAGAACTTTGAAATTGGCTGCTATAATTGTCCCCTGATAGACCCTGGGAGACTGGGACTTCATGAAAGTGTGAAATAGTCTGCTGTGTTACTGTCCCATATATATTCTATATATGTTTTTTTTATGCTTCTTGCATATATGGCTTAGATATATTATGATTGCATATATGTTGCTGTCCTATATATCTGATAGTGTTTTATCACTTCAATTCACATGTTGTGTATAAACATTGTCAAATCTGTTGCATAGACTTAAAACTAGTCACAATACTCATTCACTAAATTCTTGGAATGTAGGTAAGTTCATTTAATAATTTCCTGCACATATGAACAAAATAAAATTGTGTAGCAGAGCAAACAGTTCATTTATGCATACATTTGGCGTATCATGTTCCACAAATAAACTTCAAATTTTATTACCAAACTTTGTTATGGCATATTCTATTGAGCTTTTTGACACAAGTTATCCATTCATTCCAAGTCCAGGATCCACTAGGGGGTAAAAAGAAAAATTATATTTTTAATTCAATATACAAATTTAATCTTGTTTAATTTTTTTATGTACCATGTCCAGTTCATCTATATAGCTGAAAGGCTAATGGCGTTTTGATAAGAATATTGTAATTGATCTAATGTTTTTTACCTCACTAAATTTGTTAGAATAAAATAACTATGTAATATAAGAATACAAGTCTAAAGGGTGAACTCAAGAATCAATTCTGTTATTAATGGTGAAGTCATTGTCAACCATACAGAGGACACAGTGAGGCTTAAAAGACCTCAGAAAACAACAAATCCTTGAGACATAACTAAATTGTGGATCAAATGGTGTTGAAAACACAACTTTGAGTGGTCTAAACATGTGCTCATGGTTTTCAGAGGATGGTGGTCTATGCAATCATGGAGGTGACAACATAAGGATCCATGTTAGAAGCAGGCCTTCCGTCCTCAAAGTAACCTTTCCCTTGTTTCTGTGTCTCTTCCAACTCTAACTGAGCTTCCATGGTTTGCCACACCCTTCAGAAAAAAAAAATGTTACCCTATTAAAATCTAATCTCAAAAAACATCATAAGATACCAAAAGACGATGACTTACCCAAGAGAAGGTATTGATGTCTGCAATTTCATGTCTTCCGGTTAGTCTCTCATTACCTTTTCCATATGCTGCAATGTGCTCTGTGTCTCAATCCAAGCTTTTCAATGGCCTTCTTAATCACCTCATAACCACCCTCTTCTCTCATGGACTTGTTGCTGTAGTATCTCTCAGAAAATCATACATTTCAAACAATAATAACTCAAATATATAACCTGCTTATATATTACGAGTCCAAATTCTTTGTTAAATTTGTGGTGTTGTTCTTCTACTATATCTTTAAAAGTATACTGATTTTGATATATTAATATATTTTGAAGATATAACATAAAAATAACATAAAAAACATGGTAAAAAATCCAGATTCGTATATTACCTCTAATTTGTGTGTCCCAGCTCCATTCCAATCTTTCTAATACCACAACCATGAAACAATAAAGTCAAAGTATTGAAATAAATTAATGATACAATTAAGATCAATCATTCTTTTATTATATGATTCAATCTTTCTACCAAGTTATCAACAAGTTTTACATGAAAATATCTAACCGGAATAGGCTTGGGAGCTAATGAAACAACAGCTCCTGCCAACTCTGTAATCCTATGTAGCATAACAACATTTAATCAATGTTTTCAATGATTTTCATCAATCATGTTCATCATATGTGATCCTTAATAATAAAAAAATAGTGAAACTTTGTATTACCTCCAAAATGTAGCGAGCAGCCCACACTTCATCTCCAGTTTTCCAAAAAAAAGGTAAGTTTGTTCATTAAATCACACCATGGAAATGCTTTGATAACGCTATTATCAGTCACTACACTTTAAATATTTAAATTTCTGATTGTACCTGGACTGGCATAACCTCTCCATTGATGCCACTAATGTTAATTTCTGCATAAACACAAGCTTTGTAATGTGCATCAACAATATCACGACCATAAGCTTTATCAGCACCAACTCCACAGTAGTATGGTCCCTGTTCAAGTTAAACATTGATTGAGTTAGCATTATGAAGAAAAGAGAAGAGAAATGGATAGATTAATTCAAACAATAATTGATTATTTTCATTAACATTAATTTTACCCAGTTGTCCATGCACAGCAATTGAGACATTTACTGACTAAGAACCAATTCACATAATTTAACTTTGACTTATAACATCAAATGCAGTGATCATTATCAGCTTGAAGATCAAATTTGACAGAAAAAGAAAAAAAATTAAGTGAATATGAATAAGAAAAGCAAATACAAATAGGATGTTCTTTTTAGTAACCATATTTCCTGGGCCACACAGGTGTCAAATATCATATAACAGAAGTTTAACTTAAACCGTTTAAGTTTACATTTTGTTTTTCTATTTGAAAAGATAAAAACTCAACCTAACATCATAAATGAAATATTTCGTTATTTTTTAGACAGAATTATATCTAATAATTCTAATAAGATTATGTCTAATAACATTAGTTTTCGACAGCATTGAACTTTTAATTTGCATATGTAGTCGGAGAAGCTTGTGTTGAAATATTGCTCCTGTATCTCATGAAAATCTTACAAGTTTAAATCCGTTCTCCGTGTGAAGCTCCGGAAGAAGAAGAACACGAAGATCAAATTGAAGTTTCTGGAATATTGCGGTTCAGATTTAACACCATACCAGAAACTACAAATAACTTTTCCCACTCTAATAAAGTCGGAGAAGGCGGATTTGGATGTGTTTACAGAGTAAGATTAAGGCAATTAAAAAAAATTGAATTATTATCTTAGATTAGTTTAAAAATAACTATTTAAATTAAAGTAAAGAATCTTGTGAGGTTTAAAACAATGTTTCCAAATAAAATGTGTTGGAAATAATTTAAACAATTAGGATGAATAATCTAAAATGATTTAATTTAGTTGAACCCATTTAAATTATCATACATTTTAATTTAATTCATCCAAAGAATTACGTAATCATTCTGTCAAACTTCTTTTAAAGTTTAAATGATGTATTTTGTCCATGTCTAAGTAAGATTGCAGTAATATATCATGGAGAGCTTACTATCCTGACTGAAACATTTTTAGGGTAGGCTTTTGAATGAACAAGAGATTGCCATCAAAAGGTTGTCAAGGAGTTCTGAACAATTAAGTATAGAATTCAAGAATGAAGTGCTTACAGCGGCCAAGATTCGGCACCCAAAGGTAGTTAAGCTGCTTGGTTTTTGTATGGAAAAAATAGAAAGGCTACTTGTCCATGAATTTGTTCATAATATAAAAGCCTTGATTGCTTCATATTTCGTAAGTTCAATTTAGATGTATGTTTAATTGGACCATACCTCTGACCTCAATTGAGGTGAGGATAGGCTTGGTAACATACTGCATGTTTGTGTATGCAGATGAAACCAAGAGATCAGAGTTAGATTGGGAAAAACGTCACAAAATCATTGCAGGCATTGCTCGGGGAATTTTACCTCCATGAATATTCTCAATTGCGTATTGTGCATCGTAATCTTACACCAAGTAATATTCTCTTGGACGAAAAAATGAATCCTAAAATATCTAATTTTTGTTTGGCAAGACAGCTCGGTATGAATCAAACTCATGAAAACACATTCAGAATTGTGGGAAAGCTGTAAGTATTTAAATGTGTTATAGCTTATTACGCGTTAATAGTATGGAATTATTGGATTTGGCAGTTGAAAACTGCAAAAAAGTTTGTGATGGTGAAAAGATTTTGCTTAATTAAGCTAAAACATGCTCGTATTGGTATTACGCAGTGGATATATGCACCCGAGTATGCAATGAATGGACACATTACAGATAAGATGGACGTTTTTAATTTTGGTGTATTGGTTCTTGGGATTGTTTCTTCTGCGTTGTCTTCTTTTCTCACTCGTTTTGGAAGAAAAATTCACAAGGACGGTAATTTAAATAATGCAAGTACGCATTAATTTAAAAATAGAACTGTATAACAATGCCAAACATTGTCCTTTTACCGGTTGCCCCTGCCGTAGAGGCCGAAAAATAGAGACCTGTACATTTTGAAGAATGGAAGCTTTTCCACTGTATCATCTCATAGGTGTGGGAGGCTATGGTTATATTTCAATTCAGCATAAGTCCAACCAACAAGATCGAAATATATCGTAACTGATCGAAATCATCTCAGTATACATGAGGATCTAATCCTAAAAACCATATAGGCTCACGAGAGCTCAACAATCCTTGGACGTTTCTTGGAATGACCAGTTCCCTTTTGTTTTTCATGAATATTATCATCACCAGAAATAGTTTCTTTAATTACTGACCCATTTCCATTTTCACCATCGATTCCATCTTTGCAATAATTTTCACTGCTTTCATTTTCATCATCCTCACTGTCATCATCAGCATCACTCTCCTCCGAATCTGTTTCACTACCATCAGTAGCCAATGAAATCACAGGCTGACAAGTGGAAATTGCAGATTCAGCAGCAGCCACTGCCTCAGGTGTCTTAAGATCAGCGACACCAAGCATCAAATCCTGCAAGAATTGAAAATTAAAGAAAAATAAATAGTTTAATTCATCATTTGCAAGTCAGTAATATATACACAGCTAGATGTACAAACAGAGAAAATAGAGTGTGACTGACACTGACCATTTCAATAACTTCAGATTCGTTTCCAGTTAGCTCTTCAATATCGTAATTCTCTGGATGTTCCTAAAGGCAATATATTTTATGTGTGTGAATATGTATATATTTAGAGCTATGAAATGAGAAAAAAAAAAGTAGAGAGACAAAATAGTTGAAAGGCAGTGAAAAAAATGGAATAGATCAGAAACCCAGATTTAACCTTTGCATCAAGTTCCAGCCGCTTATTTGCTTCTGACATCACTCCCAGGAAGTCTTTAACCTTCCCTAAAACTGCATTAGCAAACAAAATTTCATAACTTCGTCTTCTTAGAGTTGTGCTACATACTGAAAGTAACTAGTCCAATGCTTATAAGCGGAATATGACCGGGCAGTGTTATATAAACCCAATTGAAGAGTGAAATATTAATCAGGTTAAAGGTAACATTATATTTTTTCTGTCTGTCACCTACATGTTTAGTTTTCCTTCAAACCAAAAGTTTACAATTAAGTGATGGAAATTTCTCGAGAGACCAATAATTTACAAAATAGTTGTAAGACAATTACAAAACCCCAAGTGAGCAGGCAGAAAAAACCCGACTGGCGCCATCACGCACAGACAAAAAGACTGAAAATGTTTCACATTAGCCTACATAAGGTGTGCTATTTATTTCTCTAACCTTAGCCACCTCTTAGCTTTCCTCTCACTAACATGACCCATAGAATCCTTGCAATTGCCACCCCGTATTGTACCCAGCAAAAGAGGACTACTTAAAGAACATCAAACCCGTAGCATTCGGCTTGAAGGCTCATATCAAGAGACTCTCCATGGAGGCACATGATCATTACCCTTGGGCTAGGCCGGAACAAAAACTGAAATCCAATAGTTTTAAGGGTAATTCTAGGAAAATTACACAAATCGTCGAGAAATCTAATGCTATTAATTAAACCTATTGATTCTGAAGAAATTGAAACGGTCTTGTGTACAGTAAGAGACGTATTATAATGGTAGACTCTAGGCATAGAGACGTATCTCAGTCACCAGTGAACTAGCTAAAATAACGAAAAAGAAACATAAGCGGATTAAAGAACAAGCATCCATAACCAACTTTGACTTTAGCGCGATTAACTAATGCTTGAGGCATGCCTTAATAAAAACATGTAAAATTTAAAGACTTGGCACGAAATTGAAACAGTACGTTGGCTTGGGGGAAGTGGAGCAGTGAGGGGAGTGCCATGAGAGGGGAGTTTCCGAGTTTGAGCGTCTGCTTCTCTTTTATTGCCACTTAAAAGAAGAGCGGATTCTGCACAAACGAAAGGCAAATTCATCATGAGTGCCCAAGAAAAGGGAAAATAAGAAAGCAAATTCCATTGAAGAAAGATACAGACCTAAGGAAGAAAGGGGCGTGCCCTTATGCTCCAACTGCAAAAGCTCTTTGCTTCTTCTCTCTGCCATATCTTGTTGTCACCTTTCTCAATGCCGCTGATAGTTACGGACAGCACAGCGTTGAAGGAAGCAACCAATGCAGACGTTGTATCAGGAACTACACACTTAGGTTAGGCGAATTGTGTTAGTTGAAAAAAGAGTTGGCATAACATTGTGGATTTCTCCTCTGGGAACTTTGTTGTGGGCTTGCATGTCCAATTAGGGTAAAATCAAACACGAATAAGGAAAATTCATAAATTTTGTACGCTGAATTAGAGGTGTATAAGAAAAATAAGGGGTGCATAAAAAAATAACCATTATTTAATTGGGCTGTGTGGGCTTGACTTTGAGCTGTTTGTGCGTGGCACAAATACCTTAAGGCTGTTTCTTCCTGCATTCCATCAATTATTTTCCTGCACTCCTTCATTTGGAATTTTATTTTCTGGAACACGCTAAATCAATTTTGAAAATATTTTTTTCCAAAAAACACTCACCTTAATTTTCTGAAAAATACTCATTCATTCCTATTCTGGAATTTTTTCTTGGAAAATATGATAGGTACAGAAAG
This sequence comes from Vigna angularis, assembly GCF_016808095.1. Lineage (NCBI taxonomy): Eukaryota > Viridiplantae > Streptophyta > Magnoliopsida > Fabales > Fabaceae > Vigna > Vigna angularis. The sequence continues at coordinate 4,201,645 of NC_068972.1, read as the reverse complement.
AAAATTTATAGGGTGCAGATTCAGCTTACCACTTTATTTTTTTTTTCTAAAATATGAAAAAACAAATTAAAACAACTAAATTCAAATTTTAAAATTATTTTAATGATACTAAATAGGAACTGTTTTTTATTGCAAATATTAATAGAGTCTTTAAGAAAATGTAGTTATTTTAATAGGCAATTCAAATAAATTAAACTCAAAGTTACTTTTTTTAGAGACTTTACTTCTGGATTAAGACTTTTTCTAGAGATGAATTAGATTACATTTCAAATACAAGATTAAGATTAAGAGTTTTTAAAATAAGTGATATTTAATAAAAATGAAATAACTTAGAATTGACATGTTGATCAATCTTTTGAAAATAATAGAGCGGTAAATTAGGTAACCCATACCACCAATTAATATACTTCCGTTAACATGCGAATATAGTTATGGAAACCATTAAAGTATTTAAAAAATATTATTTGGTGTTAAAGTTTGGGTTTTACATTGTATATTTTGTTTCTTAGTTTTAGCATCTTTTTAAAAGTTAAAGATATTTATTATTAATAGTAGTATATTTTATAAACGTAATCCTTTAATATTATATTAGTGAAAATATGTGTGTAACATGGGCGTAAATAAATAAAAGTTATTTACAATAAAATTATAAAAAAATTATTGTAAATAGTTTTTACTTATTTTGTAAAAAAAATTAGTTGAAAAAATATTAAGTTTAAGAAAACAGTCAAATAAGAAAAACAGTTAAAATTAAAAAAAAAAATCATTTAAAGGTAAATAATTATTTTAGTTTGAAATTCTTTTATTTAAAAGATAAAATTGGAAAACAAATATAAATATATAAAAAATCTTCATTGGAAAATGTTTTTTAACAACTTTTTTTTATAACTTTTTTACAACTGCTTACAAGGTAACTTGTGATTGATCCGTTTTAAATATACAACCAATAAAATAGTGATATATAATTTATTGTCAAAAAGTTGTTACCATAGTCCTTATAAATATTGGTATAAATCAAAATTTATATTACTTTAATCAAATTTAGCTAAAGTATTAATTTATTTAGTATTTGTTAATTAAGATTTTCTATTTAGATTAGTTATATAAATTAAGAAATTAATCTTCTTTTCTAATTTTTAGCGAGAGCTTATCAACTCATCTATTTTTCTACTTTTAGTATAAATTGATAAAGAATTTTTAAAATCTTTCAAGTTCTTAGTATATAAATTTTTTAGAATTCAAATATTAAAATCTTAATTATAAATTTATGTAAAATTTCGATAAATTATATAATTTTCAATCAGTGTTTTAAATGTTTTTTTTTACAGTAGAATAGTCTTTTAAGATCTGGATATCTTGTTAACTTGTCTGAACATTGAAATAAAAAATTGATATTTGGCAATTCTAATCTAGTCTTTTAAAAACACTTGGCTAGGTAGCATTAAACTTGAGAGCAATAGTAACAACACATCTGAAACTAAAAGCTTTAAAACATCCTCCATTGTGATCAATATTTGGGAAGAGAACATTCCCTGGGAAGATTGTTGTGGAACCTCTGAGTGTCTTGGCAGTAATCATAAATCATGTGGTATTTCCTGACCCATTTGAACCACCTTCTTTGTGCAGATGTGAGTGTGCTATAGCTGTATTGGTTCCACCAATTGGCAGGGCTAGCTGCTCTGCAAAACCTTGGGTTCCCTTTCCATACACAACCATCAATCTTGTATTTTCTGAATGAAGCTATGAAGGGACCCTTTGTCCAATCAATCTTATCTTGCCCACCTCGTGTAGCCCAGCTATCACCATTCCACAGAGTGGCTTTCAGACTCATTGGCTGCCATCTTGGAAATGCTACACCCTTGTCCCCATGGTTTCTGTAAACTCTTACGGGAATCATATCCACCATTAACCTGCAAAAGGCCAAGTTATCTTTGCAACTAAACTTTTCTAAACACAATTGTTTTTAAGCTTACATGCCATACAAACTGATTAAAAAAGTTCAACATTTTCAACTTCAGACAACCTTTTTCTATCCCTTAACAGACTAATCTGTAGACATCAGTTTAATAGAAACAGATATTTCTTCCTTGATTGTAGAAGATGGCTTACACAATCTGGTGTATATTCCACAACACTGAATAAGTATGGAAGTCCTTTGTTGGATCAAACCACAGATAAATTCTCTCCTCTCGATTGTCTGTTCCATCTGCGAAAATATTTGTTTGAAGAATATATGGCTGCCCGGAGACATTGCCAAGAAACTCAAAGTCTATCTCATCTCGATTAGGTTGATCAGAGGTAAGCTGTGATATTTTATTGTCAAACTTGAATTAATATATACTTTTACATGATTCAGATTAGCAATCAGAAAAAAAAAGGGTAAAGGGTTGCTTACATAATAGGCCAGGACAGTGCCTGCAGAATCACCTGGCACTAGTTTGATTTGCATGTCTATTTGCCCAAATAAAAACATCTGGTTTGAAGCAAAACCAGCTCCTGCAAGAAGCAAGCAACCGAAACTCAAAACTAAGAAGTATATTTGGTTTTAATATAGCAGCCAGTTGAAATTAAACTTCAGAGTTAGAACCAGATTCTTGGTCCAGTTTCAAGCTCCTTGTCTGACCATCCGCAGATGTGTTCACATGGGTGGGAGACCATATCACAAAGAAGTCCTTGTTGAAGTCTCCTGTTGAAACAACAGATGCAGCTGAGTCTCGAAACAGACTGAAGGAAACAAACCCGATGAAGAAGATAAGCGCCGGGTGGAAGCTTTTCATGGTTCCTAAGAATGAATATGTCTGAGGCTCTAACTTGTAAATGATAACTGATGAGCCATATATAGGTATTGCTTGGGAAGGACAACGACAGTTTTGTTAAATTAAGAATATCTTTAGAAGGGAGTAAAGGAATTTTTTTAGCTGTCCGAATCTTGGTTGATGAGAGTACCTGGATTCGTTAAGGTTTACATTACAACATTAATAAATGTTCTGGTAGGCTTAAAGCGATGACTAATGTAACATCCATTTTGGAATTATCACATAGTTGGCCTTGAATAATCAAGTTCTTTTGACATATTTGATAGAATCTTAGTTGTTGTCTCCAGTGTTATGAACCAAACATGTTTAATTAGTTACCTGCTAACAAAGAACACTTTGTAAGATGAATTCGAGAGTTTGCTTTCAAAAAATCCATATCCAACTTAACTCGCCGGCAAGGAAACTTATTTTGATGGCATTGATCAAAAGAAGAATAATAAAATAATATATATCAGTCTTTTTACACACTTGTGCTTGCTCAAGCAAGGTCTTTTACTTCTTTTTCTCAATTGAAAGTTTACGGAAATCAGAACCTGACGACATATTTGCTTTCTTGCCTCCTTAGATTTTCTCTCTTAAGATAACTTGGTTTTAAAGCTTCCATTTTTTTCATGGGCTTCAAAAGGTTTATTCCTTCCCTTCCCTTGTAGGGCACATTATGGTTAGTTTTACTAAAACTCGTACCTACATTTTTTTATTCCTTGCCTACTAATAAGTATTCACAAAGAATTTTTTCAAAAAGCAAAAAATTATATTCACAAAAAAAAAAATGGGATATCTATAGTGGGAACTTTTTTTTTCTTCTTAATATCAGTATCTATAGAGGGAATTATAGTTTACTTTGAGATAAAGTGGATTAAATGTAAAATCAGAAATAGAAGGACACTTGAGACAAACAATTCCATTAACTATTCCAACACGAGTTTTATATAAAAATAATAATTAAAAAGATACACAAAGAAGTTAACCTTTACATAAGTTAAAATTAATTTATATCTGAGTTAAAGATATATTTTTCTATAAATTAACTTATAGATAAGTAAATGATAAGTTATGTAAAAATTAATTTTAAATTATATTTTTTTTTAATTTTCCTTTGGGAGAAATTTTTTATGATGTATTTTATTTTCTAAACTAATAGGTCCAGAAAAATTCATTCTTAAGTAAATATAACTATTTTGAAATATTAGTATATGTTCAATCAAATAAATGTTTTGAGTGAATAAATTAAAACGGTAAGTCTAGAGTATTTCACATTCTTAAAATTTTAGTTTGTGCTTCGCTAATCAATTATATATTTCAGTAAGTATTTATCTGAGAAAAGGCATACAACTAAAATTAAGTCTTAAAACTAAAATTAAGTTATGCATCTCAGTTTTTGGAAATTAAATGAAAGAATTAGGTGAACAAGTGAAATTAATTTAATTTATTTGCAAGAAATCAATCCACTAATTTATGCATCTTGGGTGGCAAACCTTTCATTTTAAAGTGGATTTTCACACCACAGCCTAAGCAATTTATGATAAACCTAAGTTGATTAGGAAATTTTCCCTGAGATAGTATATATTTCTTTCCAAACATTTATATAAATAATATACATCATTTTAGCCGTTCAAAATTCGGTTTCTAGAGAGTACAGATTTGAATATAATTATGTGTAAACAATTTGGCTGAAATTCAGTTTATTGGAATCAAATTTCGAGTGAAGTTTTCTTATCATTCAAAAATAAAGGAAAGGATTTAAAAAAAATAAGTAAAAAAAATATTACTTTGAAAATAAGTACTTCTAAAATATTTTTGAAAAAAGTGTAAAAAAGTACATATTTTAAAAAGTTAAAATTGAAAAAGTTATTATATTGAGGAGTAATTTTTTAGGAAAACAAATTTATTAAAGAAAAATGATTTAAAAGATAAATATAGTAAAAAATAATTATTTAAAACTATTATTATATAAAAAATAATAAATATTAAACACAATTTTAATTATTAAATTTGATTGTAAAAGTCAAATTCGTTTATATCTCAATTTTTTATAAAGTTAGATCTCTAAATTTTAAAAGTATATGGATATAATTCTTTAAAACTAATTGTATGTTTTTTGTTCATGTTAAATGTTTTAGATTGATTTTTTTTTTTCTTAAAATATAAATGTAAAAATTTAGAAAATTATGAAAATGTAAATGTGAAAATAAAAAAAAATATAAATGACTTTTTTACAATTTTTCTAAGTAAACAAAAGTTGAACCTCAAAAAACAATGAAAAATGTATTAAATAATTATGTGATTTTTTTTTTATATTTGTGAGATATGAAAATGTGGATAGATAAAAATTGTGTAATAAATATGTTAAAGAATTTAGAAAATTGTATGTAAATTTTAAAAAATTACATAAACATTTAAGAACCAAGGTATGATGATTGCATGTTTAATTAAAATTAGTAGTATTTAGATTTTAATTGAAAGTAGGTTCCTAAGTAAATCATTTATTATTTTGTTGATGATAATAATATATTGGATAAATGCAACATAATTATTCATTGAAAGTTGAACTTTGAAGAAAGATTCAATTGAGAATAGGAGCATTGCATAACGTTATTTAGTCATAACTCTCAATTAATTGAGACAACCTTTTGATGTTTTTTTATTGGATTGAGATAGAATGTTCATCCTCGGCCAATAATATAATATTCATATATTAAATTCACATACAAAGGGTGTTGCTCTCTCCACCACCACACCTTACTCCCTTCACCACCCCATTCCTGTTTTATCCCTCTCTTTATTTTCTCATTCCTATTTTACCTTTAGTAAAATTTTAGGGTTAATATTTTTTAACCTCTACCCACTCCAATCCTCTACATGTATGCAGCGGCAACCCTTATTTCTCTTTATCGTTCGTCTCCTCATTGTTTCATTGTGTTCTTCTTTCTCTTTTTCACGTTCCACTTCTTCCTCTCATTCTTTAATTGTGATAGAATTGTGATCTCAGAGTGCGGTGGACTTTCATTAGCTGGTGTGCTTAGTGAGAGATTGCAAGTGGTGGTGGAAACAATTGATTAGTCGTGCAAAGATCGGTGTGTGGTGGTAGTGTGGTGGTGCTTGAAGGATTCGTCGTGAAGGTGCGTAATAAACCCTAAAAAAATAAACTTTATAATCTTTAAACGGATGTGAGCATCCTTCAGCGGATGTCAACACCCATTTAAGGGAAAACAAATGTCGATATCCGTTTTGCCTTAAACAAATGTTGACATTCGTTGACGGATGTTCACATCCGTTGACGGATGCTCACATCCGTTTAAAGTTAGATGTTTATTTTTATTAGTTTATTTTTTTATATTAATTTTGGAGATATTTTAATACTGTAATTTATATGTTTTGATGTATTATTTTTTAATATATTTTTGATGTATTTTAATAATATAGTTTTGAAGATCTTTATTGTTATTAGTTTATATTTATATTTTTTTGTATTTTGCAGTTATATATAATTAGTTTTTTGTTTTAATGTTTTTGTATAATATATATTTTTTATATATGGTTTTTGTATTCTTTAACAATTTTATAATTGTATAAAAAATTATTTATTAGTTTAATTATATGAAATATATAATTTTACTATATTAATATTTTTGTAATTAAAACAAACGGATGTGGTGGGAGGAAGGAGATGTGACTGAGTGAAAAGTAAAAATGGATAGAAAGATAAGATTTGAGTTTAAAGTAAATAAATAGAGTTAAAAATAAAAAAGGTTATTTTTGTAATTAATTAAATTTTTTTTGGAAAAGGTTGGGGAGACGAGGGAGAAGTGGTGGTGGAGGAAGGAGCAATACCCAGAAACAAATTGTAGTATACTTTATTAACTTTATCAAACCTATATATAAGATTTATCTACACATTAAATTGTGTGAACATGCTGTTATGTTTTGAAATTTTTTCATAAATTAACATTTTAATTATTATATTATTCACATTTAGTTTGCTGTTACTCCTCTATATTTTCTGGAAGAAGACACCTTTATGAATATTAAGACGTGGGATCTAACTGTCAACACCTTGTATAAATTCTTCAATATTGTTTGCCTCTTCTTCACAAGAAACAGTTTCTTGTGGGGTGGGTAGGGACAACAACAGCTATATATATTTATATTCTTGCACCAAATTATACTTGAAACTTCACAAAACAAAATTACTTAATCATATACGTTATCTCTATAATAAAAATTATGCTACTTCTCCACTAGTTTTCAAAATATGAAAATAAATCATAAAAGGTATCCAATAATAAACAAATTTAAATGCGACAACCAATGAATGATGATTCAATAGTTTGAATGCAAAAATATAAAGAAAATGAAAGAAAATATACATGTAGCAATATAAACTTTTATTTTATAAACCTTTCGAAGACAAGTATAGATACCCCTTAAGTTATAAATAATAATTAGATTTTAGTTTCTGAGATATAATCGTACTTTTTTTGTCTTGTAAAAAATATATTAATTTTTACTATATGTAAAATCTTTTTTCTAATTTTTAATCTTTTCAATATAAATTAAGTCAAAATTAAAGATAATTGCAAAGACGGACTCCCGATTTTAAATCTCGACTTAGGTCGGAACATGTATATTATAGAATTAATTTATTTTTACTTCTTATTTAATATTTTTTTAAATTTTAATTTAAATAAAAAATATAAATAGACTAAAATAAAAAATATTGAAAGGGATAATAAGAATAAAAGAATTACCTTCAGTATAACTTAAAATAATATTCAACCAGTGAAAATAACTCTGATAATACATACTAATATTTGATTGTCATATCTTTTAGTGGATCGTGTTTATTGACAAAAAAGCACAATGAAAATAAAAGTAATAGGATTAGAGACAAATATTTAAAATAAAAACAAAACATGAGTATATTTTAGAAATACGGTTAAGCCAAATCATAAAGTTTAAATTATTAGTTACAAAAATAAAATAAAATAACTAAAGGGTTCCTGATGCTTGCTTGATTTATCAAAGATTTTAAAATCTGTTTAGCTCCTCACTTAACAATTAGTGAATCCAAGAAGGAAGAAAAGGACAATGCTTTTTATTGTGACCCTGGCAAGTGTGGGGTTAGTGTACGGTTAAGACTCGGAATGAGGTCAAAGGACATGGCAACTTCCTTGTTTTAGATCGCTGTGTTCCTCACTACCACTCATGTTTCTTATGAAACCACTTTGACACCTAAATCCTTAAATGACACCACTTTTGTCTTAGTCTCACCTTCTCAACTCCCTCTCACACTCACCCTTTCTTTCTGCTTCAGCTTTCTTCTCTCTTCTCATTCAGGTATTTTTCTATCCCTTCTCCAATTTTATTTCTTTTTCCATTCTGGAAGAGGGATTGCTGTGCTGAGCTCATTTTGGAACAAGGGAAGGCTCAATCTCCATTCAAAATTCATTTTTTTTACTTAGCGACAATATGCACACGACCTTATCCGTTTGCCCCTTTCTCATTTTTTTCTTCAGAATGGTTATAACCCTTGAAACTTCTTGCTCTTGATCAAGATGGGGTTTTACGGGGAAGGAGCAAAAAAAATTAATCTTAGCATGAGCTTATATTCGGATTAATTTGTCATGAGCTTCTCTTGTTTTGAGATTTTCGGTGATTGTTGTGTGTGGGATTTTTGCTTTTTGCTTGTGGGGGGAGGGGATTCTAGGGATTTCGTGTGGTTTCTTATCTTTGCATTTTGTTCCTTTGTGTGATTGTTTCCCTGAAACCCCATAATACTGGTTTTTCTCTCGTCGTGCAAATTATTGATTTTTTTTTGTGGTCGAAGTGCTTTAACTATTGCACTGTTTTTCGAATTGATTTACCTAGTAACATAATTGAGGATGTCACTTGCCGTGGAAGCTAAGAATGAAAATTCGACCCTTGTTAATCTGTAGTTTAACATGGTTTTCTGGAATTGGAAAATCCCCTGGAGGATACCTTAATTAGAATGTGTCTAAGAAGCATGGGTGTTGCTAAAACAATGCTGTATCCGAACCAGGTACATACCCGTATTCTACTCGTCGGGTACTCAGCTACGCACCAGAAATATTTTGCAAAAAGAATAGATACTTCATTTGGGTAGGTATGGGTACCTTTTTAGTACTATTGGACCTGTACTCAAGTCAAATGGATACAAAATTTCAAATGAAAGAGAAGATCTTGTCCAATTTGATTCTTTACAGGCTAGATGGAACTTGAAACCAAAAGAAAGGTGGGTCGTGTAGAGTGTTGCAATTTTTAGGCTTCAATAAATTGCATTGAGACTCTTTCACAACCCTCATTGTCTTGTTGTTGTGAGATAACTAGAACACATCCATTTATCTATTCTATGAAAAGAAATAGGTTTAATCCTAAAGGAACTAAATAGTTAGTTTTTCTATGTACAAATATCTGTCTCCTCTCATAAAAGGGTAATAATTATAAAGAGGGTAAAAACTAAATATGAGAAATTGATGGAAATGAATGTGATCCACACACTTGAAGGGGCTAAAGCTTTCGACATTTGCTAGTCTTTCTGATGATGAATTATTTTTGAAAGATTTTTTTTTTCCAAAGATGTTGGAGAAGGAAATGATGAGATTGAAACTGTTAAAGGATGATACCATAGTTATGTTTAGGTCTTATATCTATTTTTAATTTTATTTTACATATTTTAGTTTTTTATTATGAGATATGTTTAGGTTGTGTTGTTTTCACGTTATTTTGTAAATTATGTTGTTACTATTTACAAAATGTAATCATATTTATAATTAATTATATTAGGATCCTACCCAAATTTTTTTGAAAAGGCCATATTTGGTATAATGTGCCTTTTGTGAGCGAACCATAATTGTTTAGAGTTTTTTTCTCCACAGTTGTACCAACAGAGAAAATGTTTTGAAATGGAGTAAAATTTGTGTTTCCCCTTTAATAGTCCTTTCTATTTCCACATTTCTTAACTGCTGTCAATGACGGCTCTGGTAAATGTTTGATAGATACAAACACTTGAGATATGTTAAGCTTATTATATGCATTTTCTTTGTAATTATATCTTTACTATAAGAAACATAGCTCACACGGATCCTTAATGTTACTTTTCCTGTCCAAAGCAGATTGTCTCTGCTTACCATTTTGGAGAAGACATCAGGGGTTTCCAAATAAGTTAAACATGATAAAACGGTTTCCAAGTAGGAATCATAGGTCCAAAGGCATCAAGGTAAAGCATGTCCTGCAAGTTCTTCTGTTGCTTGGTGTTTGTTTCTGGTTGATCTACCAGGTAAAGCACAATCATGATAAGAAGAAGGAATTTGACAAGAAGGATCTGAAACTTTCTGTCAGTACCCAGACAGATCCGATCCTGAAACCTGGTAGAAAAGAACTTCCAGGTAAGCATGACGAAAGTCAGAATGAAAAACATGAGGAAGATGAGGAAGATGAACATATTGAAGAGGATGAAGAAAATAAACATGATCACGAAGAACAGGAAGACGCAGGCAAGCATGAAAGTGAAGAACATGAAGATAACAATCATAAAGGCAGAGACCAAAATAAACAGGGAGCAGAAGAGCTGGAGGAGGAGGATGAAAACAAAAATGAAGATGTTGAAGATGAAGGAAGAGGGGTCGGAGACGATGAGATTGATGAAAATGATCAAGAGAAATCAGAGGTGGATACTGCTGATCGTGATGATGAGTTCTTGGACGAAGAGAAAGAGAAAGAACAAGAGCCTGATGAGAAGGAGAATGGAAATGGGGATGAGGAAAAAGGAGGTTTAGTTGAAAACCACAACAATCATGAGGCCCGGGAGGAACATTACAAGGGGGATGATGCTTCTAGTGCTGTGACCCATGATACTCATGCAACTAGCACTGAAACTGAGACAGTTAGCTTGGAAAACTCTGATGTAAACTTAGAAATGAATATCACAAAATCTGAAAACGAGGCAACTTATTCAGATGAAAGTGTCAAGAATCAAAATGTTTCAGATTTGAGGGCTTCAGAAAGTGATGTGATCGACGGGATTTCTTCAAATGAAACTGCTGTTAAAGAGACTGGAAATAATACTTTGTCCAACCCTGTGGATGATAGCTCATTTCTAAATAAAACAACCTCAACAAACTCTGAACCAGGCAGTAATCTGACAGTAGTGACCACAGGAGTGAGCAATAACTTGACTGCAGCTGGTAATGACACTACAAGTTCGTCTGAACAAAATAAAACAGTGTTATTAGCTGAATCTGACCAAGCACAGAGCATCACGAACAACACAACAATCACTGAAGATGTCAAAATTGTGCAAACAGAGGGATTAGATCAGAGTGGCGGTGAACATTCTGAAGAAAAGCTGCATAATACTGGTTCGGCTGACTTTTATAAAACTGAAAATGGAGATGCAGCTGCAGGAGAATCATCTAATCTAGCAGCTTCAAATGTAACTGAGAAACCTTACAGAAATGAGAGGTCTGAATCTGATAGCTCTGATAGTGGCAAGTCCCAAGGTAACAATGAAACGAGTGAAACTCAGAATGCTGATGCCACGAAGGATGAAACGTCCGAAGGAGACACTCAAACAAATGAAACCGATGAAACATCAGACTCTTCCTCTGCCAATGAAAGTTTGGATTCAGCTGAACTTGATGCCATCGATTCTTCTGATAGTCGTATCCACGAGGATGCTGCCGAAGTTCGAACCGATCTGGATACATTGCCAGATATCAGAAGTGAAGTAGATGACGAAACTGCCGCAGAGTGAAGTGCAAATAATGTCATTGGGTTCTTGAAAAGAGCTCTTTCAGTTTTTCTTCTGACCCATTTGTTAAAATCTGTTTGCTTGACACAGGTTGTTTCAAGGCAAGATCTTTAAAGGCGCAAACACAATTTAGAGGATATTTTTAATGATTGTATCAAGGTCTGGATGTCTGTAATTTGTTGCTACATTCCGCTGTCTGCTACTTTTGTTCCACTTATTTTTGCGTGAACTTCTCGTTCTTAATATTTTTTCTATAGGACATTTTTTTATTATTACATTAGTTCTCAGTGGATAAAGGATGGTGATTAAGATGAATCTTAATGAGGATATCGATTATAAAGAGAGGTAATTTTGTTCTTTATTTATTTTCTCTTTTATAAATAACTAAAATGTTAATTTTAATACATTTCTGAACCTTGCCGTCTGTTTATTCTTACAACAATAGACTTCAAAATGACCTTTCTTTCTCTATCAACATGATAACACAGACTTATCTTTCCATGATTCACAATTTTCTCCAAACTCTTAATGTGAAAAAAAAATTACTTCATTAAATGATTTCAATTATGATATTGTATTTGATAAATAAAAATTACAATAATAATTTTCAATGAAACTTATCTTGTAAATAATTTATAACTGTTTATATTTGTAATGTGTCTGGTGGTTAGTTTATTACGATAATTGAGACTGATATATATGTAAGGGTTGGTGGTACCATGCTTAATTGGCTCCAAATTTTATTGTGAAAATCAAAATAGATATACACTGAAACATGTGTATAACTAAACTATTACGTGAGGTGATATTTTTTTAATTCAAATACATTAAATTATTCCATTATAGTAGTTTTTTTTTATAATTTGGTATAAATAAAAATATAGTTATTTTCTAAGTTAATTTTAGTTGGAAATAGTTTTTTAACACTTAATATGGTGTGATAAACTAAGTCTTTCAGTAAAGTATGGTTAATTTCTTTACCCATCACATATAATTTATTTAATTCATATCTCTTTACATTTCTTGCTCCTTGGCCAAGAAACAACCATATTTCTTCGTTTGAAAGAAGAACATTCATATTTTAATCACTTTATACATATTCCCCAATATTATATATCTTGTTAGTGTCCAACAATTATTAAAACCTTGAAATTCACTATTTATATGTTACGATTCGATGTGATATGGCTTATTATCAACTGGTATAATAAAGTAGATTTCTAATGAATTCGTATAAATTTATACATGAATTATAAATGGGTGGAATTTGGTATCATTGATTTAGAATCTCATGATCCGATTATTTTTTTTCCCCTGTTTCTATCATTTATTTTACCAATTATTGCAAGAGAAATTGAAAACTTGCATAAGGTTAAAATATTAAATACAAAGAAATCAAAAGACCATATTCAAACATTTTATTGAGTTTATTTTTAACTTCAACACGCTGTATTTGGATATTTAAATTACATTTTTTTTCATTCTTTTAAAATAGTTAACACAAGTTACGAAGCTAATGTTTTTTTTCGTTTTTTTTTAGATTCATTGTTAAGTTATATTTAACCATTTATAATCTGATACATCGATATTTTTACATATCATCCATATGTTACAGTGTACGCCACTCCTTCATCACACTTAATGATTTAAATCTTATTATTTAAACGATGAATGAACAGGTATTTACTATCATTCTAAGTGAATTCAATGTAATTTTCAATATACATATATACATGTGTTCGTTTCTATCAGCAGTTCTTATTACTTTTGAATCTAAAGAGTAATTGGTTTTCAAAGGAAAGTAAATAAACTAAAACGGTTGCTTCGAACTATAAGCATACGTTATTTAATATATAATTTAAATAAGTTAAACAAAGGGAACTTGAAAGGGAAAAAGTCTGACCTTACTGATGGAAGAAAGAGATAAATGAACAAGCAAGGGCAAGCGAATAAGGTTAACGAAGAATCATTTCATCATCGTGAATAATGAAATCTATATATATCTAAAAACAGCAAAACCGAAAGGTGAAGTTTTATTCCCTTGTCCAGTTCTTGATTAATTATAATGGACAAATTATTTTAACCACAATGAACCAACCTTACCAGTGTTTCTGATTGAGCCCTCTGAAAAGAATAGAAGAAGATCAAAGATACCAATTTCGAAAAGCAAGATAATGAGCATCGGGAGGTGATGAAGCCATGGGAATCCCAACATCAGGTTTGTTATCAAAGGCGTCATAGCGTTCGAATGCAGCAAATCCATTACTAGGTCCAAGAATCGACGAAGAAGATATAGCAGTAGAGCGGTCAATGATGAATTTGCTGGCATGTTTTTCTATGTTGTTCTTGAGTTCCTCAGTGGAGGCCTTTAACTGGAGAAGCTCATGCAATCCAAGCTCATCGACAGGGCTCTCCCACCAAAACTGTTTCTGCCTAGCTTTCCTCACATGATCCAGTTCATCCCCTCGCTTCTTTTCAATCTCCAGAAGGTTAAAAACCTGAGTGAGTTGCATGTTGAGATCACGAACATTCGCATTTCGATGAGCCTCAACGAGGTGCTGCGCACTGGAATCTTGTGGAGGGTTCCGCATGGTGTAGCGATCGATGAGGGACTCAACTTCTGGATGGCCAAAAGAGAAGGCCTTGTCTGCAGGAGAGAAAACGACGATGGCGATCTCTACCCCACAGAGGGTGCAAAGTTCGCTGGCTTTCTTGAACACTCCCGAACGACGTTTAGAGAAAGTCACTTGCAAATGACTCTTCTTGGGTATTTTCTCTATTGGGATCTTTTGACGACCCAAACTACACTTTTTATTCTTCGACATGCTCCCACAAACAAAACACTAAGACAATACTTCCTCGGAAACTATTCTCTCTCTTTTATATCACTAAATCTTTCTTTTACACCTGTCCCAATTAATTTTCCTTTTTATGTCTTTTATTTCTTTTTATTATTAGTCCTAACCGGGAAGTTATATAATCTTTGCTCTTAATATGTCATCATTGTTGCAGACCAAATTATTCACAGGTTACCATATTCTCTCCTTGATTTTTTTTTTAGATAATATACATTACAGACACTTGTTTGTGATTTTTTAATTAAAATTTATATTTTGACGTAAAATAATTAATATTACGTTGCTCATTGATGTAAATAATTTATCCTTCTCACAGCGTAACAATACAGTATAAGGTACTGTTATTTTTACACTTGACAAATTTTTATATATGTTATATATCTACTATTTTACTATTCAATTCTCTTTATGTTCTTATAAATATAAAAATTAACTTTTTTAATAATCAAAATACTCTTAAAATAGGTTGTTAAGTTATACATATAGTATAAAAAAACATTTTCCAATAAGATAAACATATCACGAAGTAAAATGCCATGTCTCGAAATTTTTAATTAGTGTTCAACACATAAAAAGGTAGAGAGACCTGTATTGACTTTGTTTTCATTAGTTTGAGAAGTTATGTACGAAGGGAAGGGGTCCAAAATCACGATGAATATGTACACTGAAAAGTCTAACAATAAAAACTATATGTTTGGTTGTTGGGTGTTAGGATTAAAATTGGAAGAAATTAAAATGTTTTTTGTTTAAGAATTAACATTTTTTTCTTCTTGATTTATGAGTTTGTTTATGAAAATTCATAAAAATACTTTGGTAACTTTGTAAAGTTAGAAAAGTAAATTTTCAGAAATAGTTTTTTGGATTTTTTTAATAAGAAATTTTAAGATAGAAAAAGTAAGAGAAAAAACCCGTCTTTATAAACAACAGTTCAAAGATTACAATAAAAATTAGAAAAATTATAAGAGAAAATTTCTATCCCTTAGATGATGTATGAACTAATTTTAATTTATTCAAATTTTTAATTCATTATTATTTAATATATAATTTTAAATTTCTATGCAAAAGAGAGAGAGAGAGAGAGAGAGAGAGAGAGAGAGAGAGAGAGAGAGAGAGAGAGAGAGAGAGAGAGAGAGAGAGAGAGAGAGAGAGAGAGAGAGAGAGAGAGAGAGAGAGAGAGAGAGAGAGAGAGAGAGAGAGAGAGAGAGAGAGAGAGAGAGAGAGAGAGAGAGAGAGAGAGAGAGAGAGAGAGAGAGAGAGAGAGAGAGAGAGAGAGAGAGAGAGAGAGAGAGAGAGAGAGAGAGAGAGAGAGAGAGAGAGAGAGAGAGAGAGAGAGAGAGAGAGAGAGAGAGAGAGAGAGAGAGAGAGAGAGAGAGAGAGAGAGAGAGAGAGAGAGAGAGAGAGAGAGAGAGAGAGAGAGAGAGAGAGAGAGAGAGAGAGAGAGAGAGAGAGAGAGAGAGAGAGAGAGAGAGAGAGAGAGAGAGAGAGAGAGAGAGAGAGAGAGAGAGAGAGAGAGAGAGAGAGAGAGAGGAGAGAGAGAGAGAGAGAGAGAGAGAGAGAGAGAGAGAGAGAGAGAGAGAGAGAGAGAGAGAGAGAGAGAGAGAGAGAGAGAGAGAGAGAGAGAGAGAGAGAGAGAGAGAGAGAGAGAGAGAGAGAGAGAGAGAGAGAGAGAGAGAGAGAGAGAGAGAGAGAGAGAGAGAGAGAGAGAGAGAGAGAGAGAGAGAGAGAGAGAGAGAGAGAGAGAGAGAGAGAGAGAGAGAGAGAGAGAGAGAGAGAGAGAGAGAGAGAGAGAGAGAGAGAGAGAGAGAGAGAGAGAGAGAGAGAGAGAGAGAGAGAGAGAGAGAGAGAGAGAGAGAGAGAGAGAGAGAGAGAGAGAGAGAGAGAGAGAGAGAGAGAGAGAGAGAGAGAGAGAGAGAGAGAGAGAGAGAGAGAGAGAGAGAGAGAGAGAGAGAGAGAGAGAGAGAGAGAGAGAGAGAGAGAGAGAGAGAGAGAGAGAGAGAGAGAGAGAGAGAGAGAGAGAGAGAGAGAGAGAGAGAGAGAGAGAGAGAGAGAGAGAGAGAGAGAGAGAGAGAGAGAGAGAGAAAGAGTTAAACTATGATTGACAATAATATTAGTTTCTTTCCGATGAAATTCAAACATACACTTATTTCCCATAATTTTCCATAATGTTAAAAATATCATAAAGATAAGTTCTTTTTTGTAAATTTTTCAAATAAATTTGTAATTTTAAATTTTAAAATTACAAAAACAATAATTTATATTAGAATATACATCTTGAAATTATTGATGACCAGTAATAAGAAAAATTAGCAGAGCTAAGGGGTGAAATGCTAACAAACATATTTTACGGGCTACGCTTTACAAACCCAATATAAAATCACTGTATTCTTTTACGGGCCTTTCTGTGTGATTTTAGTCCAACAGGACCAGTGTTAATTGATAATTATCATTCAAACTATTCAACTGTTCTTTTATTTACGATAAGTTAATACATTAATAATTAATTAAATATTAATAAAACTTACTTTTGTAATAAGTATATAATATATATACCGTAAATATTATATTATATTATATTATATATATATCGAGGACAAATCAAATTACCAAAACAATAGAATTAACAAATTTATTTCCCAATCTCATATTTCTTTTTTTCTAAATCCAATTCCAATAAAAAAATTTCACAGTCGCATTTGAAGAAAAAAAAAATCACAGTCAATATTATATTTATTAAAATTATTCTTGAAGTGACTACATCCTTTCTCATATAATACGTGTGATAAATTACTTATGTTTATTAATATATTAATTGAAAACATATTTATCGTCATTTATTATACTACATTTAATATGAATTATATACACTAACTAATAAATGTAATATTATAATTATTCATTGATTAATAAATATAAATTAACATATCAATTAAAAATTTATAAATTAGTACTTCGATTAATAAAAATAAATTAATAAATTTATGATTTATTATAACAATTCATGAACAAAAATTCATATCAAAATTAAATTAATATTTCTTATTATAGTAGTTCATAAATGTAAATAATACTATAATTAATAAATACAAAGTTAATATATTTATTGATCGGGAGACTGATTAAGAAATATATAATAACATGTTAATAAAATACCGTATTAGCAAGTTATCTTGATATTATATAGAAATAACGATAAATTCATTTATTATAATGAAATGAATATTTTTGTTTGGTTGCTTTTATATATTTATTGTAAATTACATACCTCTTTCGTGAGATATCTACATGGTACATTATTTTCTATTATTTTATGGAAATTAAGTGTAAAATACACCTTCTTTTTGTGTGAGATGCGGTATTATTAGGCATCCTCATATTTTTAATGTTAAGAAATTATTTTATTTAACTTAATATCATACATATAATTAATTTTTTTATTTAGAAATAAAAGTATATAAGTATATATATTTGGTGGAATAGTATTTTTGTTACCACAAGTGTATGATTTCACTAGTTTGTCACCACAATATTTGGTAGAAAAGTATCTAAATAATTTAATTGTTTATGAAAACTCTTTTACATGTTAGCTTACCGTGTTATTTTTTTGTTGTTTTGTGTGTCTGTGTTTGTTTCTTTTGTGATGATCACTTTGTTTTTGTGAGCAATTATAGGTGAGCAATTATAGGTGTTGAAGCACCTATGGTAGAATACATTAGTCTTTCTATTGGTCGACTAGGTTGTAATTGATTTAAATATATTTTATTATTACGGTTATTTTGTTTTGATAACTATATTAATAATATATATTTATATGTTATGACAATCTATTTTTATTTTATTAATTTTATAATGTTTTTTAATTAGTTGTAAAATGTTACAATTGGGATATTAATATATGTTAAAAAATTAAGTTCGTTTAAGAAAAAACTAGTAAATGAAAAAGTATATTAAAATGTTTAAGTTTATTGTTATATGAAAATTTTATAGAAAAAAATGGTCGAGGGACTTTTCTAATATTGACACTAAAAAAATATATAATCTTTAGATATTGAATGTATTTGTTGGTGGGTGTTTTTATTAGATTATTTATAACGTTATAAAATTAATTTATTAATGTTTTGTTTATAGGAGATTCTTAATAGACTTTTCTAAAGGATAAAAACTTATTTGATAAGTAATTACAATCAAAGTGATGGAAGAAGTAGGACGGAAAAAAAAAAACTTGTATAATAATTGTGGGTTATGAAAAAGTTTATCGTTTAGTTAGACGGAAATCCCTATATTACATTATGTGAAAATTATAATTTTGTAAAAAAATAGATATGATGGATAAGAGAGTGGTTAACATCATCAATAATATCACTAACCATGTTTCTGTTTTTGAGTGTATAGGATTGTAAGATTAGTTATACACAATTCTTCATCTCTACTATATTTACTATCGTTTATGGAATTTTTAATCATAAGTACACAGTTTTAACTTTTTGTTGAAATTAAATGTAATCCAACATCACGTTTTGAATTTGATCGATTTGTTTATAGCCAATATGGTACCAAAAAGATAAAGAAATGAAAAGTAATTACTTTTAATTAATTTAATTAAAAAAAGGTCAAAGTTTTTTTTAATTAAAAGTAAATTAAAACTTTTCTAAAATTTAATCGAAAGGTTTGTCACTCTACTTCATCAATGTTGGATAATATGTAAGTGTTCCTTCCATTTTATTTTGATTAAAATGTGTATTTGCATGAATGCTAAAACATATCGAGAGAAGAAAAGTACGTGGTTGCTAAGAAACTATGAGTGCTGATTTTTTTTTTATATATCTTCTTTTATATATGTTCTGTTCTTTTTTTATTTCTTCTTTGTGGTGTTTCTTCCTTTTACACCAAATGTTATTATTTAATCTTAACATTTCAAATGTCTCTTATACAACAATTACAAAAGCTTTGAAGCAGAATGCTTTGGCTACATTTTGTTTTCTTTAAATTTTTTAACTCAGCTAATAAAGTAGAATGTTTATGTTTTGGTGGTATTATTATTATATTTTGCTACAAGTAATCTTACTAAGTCTTTACATGAATGTTACACTAACTTGTACATATATGTGATTTGAAATATTGAAAATCTCAGTTTTCTAAAACTGAATATTATTTTGCAAACAATATTTTGAATTGATTAAAATGATATTAATGCATAATAAATATCTTTAAAAAAATATCTCCCCTAACTAAAAATAAATATTGATTAGAATAAAATTTTATTAAAAAATTATTTTGATTTAACAATTTTAAGTGCAAAAGTTAAATATAAATTGTGACAGTTTAATCACTTAATTTTTTAAATTAATAACAATGTATTGTAATTTTAGTTAAAATTTATTAGTTTTTTTTTACCTTTCATACATATTAACAAAAATATGATCATTAGAAATAGAATTATTTAGAATTTATACTCTTTTGACGACAATTTTTAAAGATGTAAGTTAATACAATTTGTTTTTCTTTTTTCTCTAAAGAATGCAGTTTGTGACATGCAATCCAAATCTTTATTCTAAAATAAAAAATTTACAAAATTTCATAATTTTTGTTCGAAGTCTACTTCTTAACTTGATATCAAAGTTATGGTTAGAGTCTATCTTAGTGAGATTTATGTTGTGACATTCTATTCCACTCACTATTAGGCCGCTATCCGATCACCCATTAATTCATTAATTCTTCTATCACGCTCGAGATATCTATACCTCGGTGTGAAATGTGTGTTGGAAGTCCCACATCTTAAAAAATAAGACAAAATTATAATATATAAGTGAGTGCAAACCTCACCTTCCAAGTTGGTTGTGTGGGGTTGAGTTAAATTTAAAGCTTACGTTCTAATAACTTTAAAAATCATTTTTTTAATCAAATATATTTCAAAATATTGAATGAGCTAATTTAAATATGTTTTATTTATGAGATTCAAAATAGAAAAATAATAATTGTGACAGAAATCAACTAATGGACTGAGTTGAGTTATGTTTCTACTCCAGGTAACTTCTTTCCATCTAGTATAAATTGACACAACAAAATTATTTTGAAACCTCATTAATAAAAACAATTTCAGGTGTGTAAATTTACCAGTGTCCTTTTAACACGGCGAGTGTAATGATATTTTCGCTGCATATCATATTTATTTGACAGTATATTAAAATAATCATAAAAAATTATTTATAAAAAAAATTAAAGAATGAAGGATAATTTTAGTGTATAAAATTTTAAGTGTCAAGTACTCTTAAGAGTGCCTAACATCAGATTGACATAACTTTATTCCTTGCTAAAACGTTTTTTTGGTCAGCGCTGCCAAACCTTCTATATCATTGTTTTTTATGCATGGAATTTTGTCCAGGATGCACTGTAAAAGCTTATGCACACATAACTTTTGCTTCTAAATCGATTTTGGTCTTATGTTGGCTATTCTTAACCGAAAAAACACCTCAATATACAGATCAGATTCTTTCATATTTTGTGCCATACATATATATGGTAGACACTCATGGGTTACCGTATTTTAAAGACTTTCATGTGACAACAACTTATATTTTCCTCTTATTTCGGTTTCGAGATGATGAATCTAGAAAAAACTGAAATGAAGATCATATAAGCTAATATGAAATGAGGAAGACGTCATGTGAGTGTGGAGAAAGGAAAATGTTTTTTTATACTATATATTTACACTGGTTGGCAATCCACTTTTAGGATATTTTGATTATTAACAAAAAAAAATTGTATTTATAAAGAAAGAATGAAATTAAAGGATAAAATACTATATGTAAATTTCTGTTAAATTTGACTCAACTCATTATTATTGAATCTTTTCCTTAATTTTTTTTTGAAAGACTTAACAGTAGTAATGATTATTTTTTATGACGGTGTTAAACGAGTATATTATAGTTTAAGTACAGAAAATCTTGTTGATAGAGATTTTAATCAAATGTATTATCTTACTATGAATGATAGTTACAAATAAGGATTACAAGTAAAGTGTTAGCTGTTAGAAATGTTTTTGCTAAAAAAAGGAATTCAAGGAAAAGGAACTTACTTAAACATTAAACTTTAAACGTAAAATTATCATAAATTTAAGTATAAATTTAAGTTACACATAGAATAAAAATGATAAATTTTAATAATATAATAAAAGATTAATAAACTCATTATTTTATATAAGTTTTGTCAAAATTCTTATATAAAGTTTAATAAATAATTAATTGTCAAATATCTCTCTAGTAAATCTCACTAAAACAACCTAACACAACTTAGTAGAAAATTCTCTTAAAATTTCAATAATTTAATCTTCTTATGCTACCAGTGGTGTTACTTAAACCCAGTCAAATATTACATGTAGAATTCAAGAGAGAGTGTTTTTGAATTCAGGAAAACACTAATGATAGTTGGATTAGGTTAAATCCACATCAAATACTTCTTGTTTTGCATGGAAATTAGTAGATAATAGAAAGCCAACAAGGAAAAATTTGAAGAAACACGACTTTCACATACAACACCACAAACTTTCATATCAAATTTTTAAAAAGAAAGAAAATCTTATACTATATTTTCTTATAACTTCGTTTGATTGTAAAGAAGAAAATTAAGATTTAGTAAAAGGGAGGGATAGAAATAATTTAAAGAAGGACGAAACCAAACAAACCTACTCTATATTTCTTTCATATTCCTCCTCATCTTTATCTCTCAATTCCTTTTCAATTTATTTCCAATCAAACATATTTAGTTTTAATTTACTTAATTTTTCATCTATTTTCAGATATTGTCTATTTATTCCTATCTTAACTATTTTTTCTCTCTACCAACATACCTGTAGGCTTTCTAATTTAGTTTGGGATGAGTGCTTTAAATGGATTGGGATTAAGTGATGTTGCAACAGACCTTATTATGACACATTTCCTATAACATAATTTTGGTCTTTTGAGAAAGAAATTAATTCTGGTGGATGTATACATGGTTTACTATTGCTTGGTCTTTATGGTTACATTAACATGGTATCATATTAAAAAAGAGAAGTTGTTAATATCGAATGCATATTTTAGTTTAATAAATTTAGAATTTGTTCTTATTTTGAGTATCTACAGGAAAAATTTTCTTTCTAAAAATTGATATGTTTTTAAAAAGATTTCCAAAGCATTCTTTTCAGTGACAAACTCAAAATTTGACTACGTACTACAATTTATTTTTCAAATACTTTTAGAGGACTAAAAGAATAAGTTATTATTACGTAGAAACACTTTAATAAGTCTTTGAGAGTACTATTGCGCTGAACGCACTCTCTGCAAGAAGTCTTATGTTGGGTGTCATCTCTAAGCACCAATGTGTGTTGGTTATTTCCTTTTTCTTTTGGTTGTTTGAAATAAATATTTGATTGAACTAATGTATGTTTATAGTATTATATATTATCATTTTTGGTGATGATTATGATTGTGAATAAGTATGATGATAATATAAGATCTATAGGTTTACTGGAGAGACATAAACATCAATGAGATATGAGCTCAACCATATAAGAGATTGACACTACTCTCTACTCAAAACCTTACGGTAATGGGTTAATGAGTCTTTTATCTTTATATAGAGCTTTACTTTCTCATTTCTATCCAACGTGCGACTTAGATTCACACTTAGATTCCCAACAAATATTGCTAAGACAATTTCAAGGAAAAATTCTTTATAGTGATAATCTTAGGGCATGCATTGACATATGTGGATCAAAAAGGAGGTAACTCTAATAACTATTCACACTCAAATAAAATAGAATGAACTATGTGGTGAGGATCGTAGGAGGTCTTAGTCTATAGACAATGTTTGGTTTTTAAGCGCGAAGGGAACTAACCTTGTTAGTGATAGGGTGATAACCCATTTGTTTATATATTTGTAGAACATAAATATCACTACAAGTGTAGACCTACATTGAAGCCCTATGTTAAAAAACATGTATTCGAATAATTAAGTCCAGTTTCAACTATTTATGTGTGCTTATATGAGTGATTGTATTTTACCAATGTTTAGCTTATATATGATAGGATTAATTGTTTTAGCTCTTTTGCATGTTAATTTGTTTTATTGTTTCTTTTGGTTTTTCTTGTGTGTTCATTTGTTTTCTTTTGTGATGATTAGGGTTGGACATAATTAACTTAGTTATAATAAACTATGAATAATCCATACTATTTTGTACTATAAAAACTGAATTATACTATTTTTTTAGTTCAGTTTAAAAAAACTAAACTTTTTCTATTAAGAGTTTAGTTAATTGTTTCAAACTCTAAACAACATTTTAGTTTGATTTAAAACTTTTACTTGTTTCGCTTTTTCTTTATTTTCCAAGAACATAAGAAAGTAAGAAATAAAGAAATAAAGATACAGGTTCGAGTTATCTTTTAGATTATATATATATATATATATATATATATATATATATATATATATATATATATATATATATATATATATATATATATATATATATATAAATATGGATAAATAAATAAATAACTGTTTTTTAAAGTTGTTTAAAAAGTTAACTATAATAATTATTAAAACAAAATAATATTATTAAATTTATACTTAAAATTGATTATATATTTTAAAAGAACTAAATTTAATTAAATTGTAATTAAGAACCCGTAATTAGTTTGTAAGTTAATAAAACTAAAAAGATAAAAATGTGATTTTGAGAAAAAAATTATAAAATATAATACAATTATATATATATATATATATATATATATATATATATTCTACTTTGTATGTCGTGTACAAGCAATGACTAGTATTTTCTCTCTATTACAAATATTCAATATTATTAACGTCTAAGCAACACTGGTATATGTGTGTAAAAATTTGTTAGATTTCAAAATAATACTACCCATGAAATAATTGCAATGAATACATCGTATGACCATGCCTACTTGCCACTTGTTTAGATATTTTGTGTTTCAGCACATTCTTAGTGTATATAAATAGCAAAATATGTTTTTAGAGACAAGTGTGCAGTACAGTTATTAATTAACTATATAAACTCTAAAACAATATAGTTCAGTTATATCTTAAGTAGTTCAGTTTGTTTTAGTTTAGTATAATATAATTATAGTTTAGTTTGATTTCTCTAACCTTAGTGATAATCAATTTATTGGTGTGAACATATAAAGAATAAGTGTTGAAGTATCTCTAAAGGATGAGGTGATGTAGCGGAGCTTTTCTCATGGTCGTCTTTTAGTTTTCGTAGTTGTTATAGATATATTTTATCATTACATTTAGTTTTGATAACTCTATTAATACTATATATTTATACGTTAAGACAATCTACTTTTTTACCGATTTTATAACATATTTATCAATTATAAACTGCTAAATTACTATGCATTATCACTTTACTGATTTTGTGCATTCTGGATAAAAGAAGAACAATATAAAAAAATAATAGAGAATATCTAAATTATAATTATTTGAATAAATCATCACTTTAATTTTCAATTTAAAAAAAAAGACAAACATTTAGATATTTTATTTTTAAAAAATGACTTTTTCAAATGTCTTTAAAACAAGGATTCTTAAAATATCATATTATAAGTTTTGATTAAATAAATAAATGAACTATTACCACATTTTATCTCTAGTTGACATGAAATTTTTAACATATTTCTCTCATACCAAGACGTATAAAACTTCATGTGACTAGACATTAATGAGTAGTTCGATAACCACCAACATGATAAGTCCAACAATAAATCTTTCGATAGTGAATGATACAATAGACTCAATAAATAACAAATTTCGCTAGGATAATTTCAAACTCCTGACTTTGATACCATAATTAAAAATAAACTTTAAGTATAATTAAAACTTACAAAATTAGTTTATAAAGTGAAGTTTGTACCACTTATATGCTATAAATTCGTGGTATATCTAATTGATGTCGACTCACCAACTATCATTATTAAGATCACATGTGTCGGATAATATCTTTTTGTCTTTGTAATCTTTATTATAATAATGTGGTGTGGTTAATATCTTTTTGTCTTTGTAATCTTGGTTAATTATAATAATGTGGTGTGGTTGTAGATATGAGTGCTTACCACCTTGTAATTTTTTAATGGAGTTTTTTTTAAAGGATTGTAAATGTTTTTGTTTTCTATATATAAGAGTTTTTGTAAGTGAGTAATTTAATAATATAGTGAAATAATTAATTATTTATATTAAACTATATAGATTATTGTAAAATTGAACTAGTATAGGAAATTGTGTGTATCACTCTTTCCATTTATATTATCTTGATTTTTTTTTTCATTATAACCATATTGTCTATTTTTATCTTATCTTTTCTATTACCTTCAAAGAAAAAAAAACTTAAACAAAAGATTTTTTTGTTCACCATATTGACTGTGATTTTAACAAAGTTATGTAAATAACATATGTTTTATTCTCTCCCATTCATTTGAATATATTAAATGAGTTTAATTTTCATACATTGTTATAGAAAATTCTACGTGTCAATTAATTAAAATTTATAGTTTTTTTAAGAACACAAACACTTGCACTCATTTTAAATATGAGATGAATTTACATTAAAATTGCTTTAAATATTTTTTTTAAATATCAACAAAAAGTCAATAATATGATATGTATAATAATACGTTCAAAATTTTCACATTTATTATAATCAAATTTTACCATATACGCAATATAAACAATTAGACAGTAAACATTTTTTTCCAGATTTATCTTCAATATCATCCCCCTTTGCTCTTGTAATTTCTGTCCAATTTTGAATATTTCAACGTTTATATATTACCTTTATAAAAATTTATTCTCGAAGTTATTTTGAATAGGCATTACTTCAAGTTGCCATGCATTTAATTCATATATAGGATAAGAAATTTTATAATTTGGAAATTTTAAATTATTTTTCCTTTCTTAATATTTTGTTTCGATAAAAATATTCAAGTTTATTGATTTTTTATATGTATAAGATATTTCAATTAATATTAACATAAAATTTATCATAATACTAGACTTAAGTAATTTAAAATATCAGTTGACGTTGATCATTACCTTTTTTTTTGTCAAAGTTGTTGAAAAAACTTTAAGTGACACTAAGATTTTTACACTAATATTAGTTGAAATTATTTTAAGCTAATTTTGGTTAAAAATTAGTTAACCAATATTAATTATGATTTTTTGTTATATTATTCGTTGAGATTATATTTTACCAAAGTTTCTACTAGTATTGCTTAAGAAAATCTTTCAAACTAAAATTGCTCAAAATAAATTCTACCTAGATAACTAAAAGTCTTCCTTGTTAATAATAATAATAATAATAATAATATATCTTAACTAACATGGGATAAAAAAAATTACTGGTGACAATAAATTAATATATCTGCTATTGGACTCACCAAGACTAGTATTCTTGTTCACCTCAGTATGATGACTTTTATTGATATTAATTATGACATTTAGAAAGATCATGGGATTATCCAGAAAAATCAGCAGAATTCTAAGAAGTAAAAGGTGAAGGGTTACCAACAAATTCTCGTTCATGTTGAAGATCATCAAAATGTTTTTACTATTGATGGTATGAGATCGATCATCATCACTTTGAGACTTGAGAATAATCATCATTCAAGCCTTTCTTAATGTAATTTTTGAAGACCTTCTATTTCTTTCCACACAATCTTTAAGTGTAATGCTCATAGATATTAGAATCACCTTGTTTGCAGCTTTGGATTAGATCTTGGAGATCAACTATTCTGAATTTATTTGCATGTGAAAAGTGTTCTTTAAGATCTTTCCTTATTTCAGTGGTAGTGTCGATCCACATAACAAAGTGTTTGATGTTGTTTTGGTTTCAAGAACCATCATCCCTCATTGACATTGATCAATAGAAGGAGACAAGAAAGATGGTCGGATTCTCACCAGGTAGAGAGGGTTTGTCGGATTAACAAGATGTTGCAATGATGGATTATTTTGGCTTGAGAACATCACGGTTGATCAAGAAACGAAGCAAGAAGGAAGAACAGATCCGCGGAAGACTAAGAGAATAGTAACCAATATGATACTATATCTGACTGTTTGTAAAAACAAGATATTGAGTGAATAACATCTCTAATGCTTCAATTGATCCACTCAACACCAACAACATTACAAAGACTTCGCTAGAACTAAGTAACGAGAAAAACTAGAGGTTAACTGTCTCCAACAGAAAACAGAAGACTGATTAAGAAAAAAGGTAACAATTTTATCAAGACTATGTAAAAATAGATTCATTATTATTAATAAAAAAATGTAGTTTAAAATCAACTGAAAAATATATTTAGGGAAGTTTTATCATCTTTAATTGACAAATAATCTTAACTTACGTTGGGAAAAAAATAAATTTTATTGACGCTATTTAAAAACCAACTTCAGGTATAAACAGCAGTAGAATAAAACAATTGATATCAAAGAAAAACATGTTTTTAGTTGAAAAACACTTATGCTAACCCAAAAAAAACTCAATCACTTCAATGAAAAATAACTTTGATATTGATAAAAAGAATAATTATAATCGACTTGGATCAAAAAGAAATTCACCGCAACAATAATAAAAAGCAATATCTGACAACTTTGACCAAGTCAAAAACCTTTTAGTACACGTTGAGAAATTTAGTACCCCTGGATTTATTCAGGTCAATTACAAAAACTAAATTATTTGAATGATGAATTTTGCGTATTATTATCATCTATCATAATCTGTAATAATTTTTTTCGGATAAATTATCTTAAATTAGATTCAAAAAGATAAATATTTTAGAAGCAGCTTATTTTATATCAAATTATCTTAAATTTGATTCTCTTTAATCTATTTTCTTCACAATTTTTTTTTTAATAATTGTATCCATTTTTATCCATTACATAATGAATGTCTCACTCATTTCGCTTCCTCTTGTTGTTCTGTGTCTCTCTTTTTCACTCCTGTGTATGTGCTTATCAACGTTCCAATCGAAAATCTGTAACCACAATCTATTTAAATAATCATACTGATTAATTTAAAACAAATTATAATATATATATATATATATATATATATAAAGTAATTTGACTTAAGTAAAAGCAAAGCAAACAGGTAAAAAGTAAGCAAATAAGATGCCCCTTATTGAATTAACTGAAATGAACACAACACTACAGACCCAACTCTGAAACAAATACTATGAGGGACTGCGATCCAACAATACATGACGTTCAAGATAATGGTTCAAGACATGTCTTCGATATCCGAACCCTATTCCAGTGCTAACTATGTCACATACATAATGGAACTACCTACTGAAAGAAAAACAACACGAAAGAAGAATTCCAAGCTTGAAAAACAAGAGGAAATCTAGAAAACGAAAGGGCATCATCATGACCATGGATCCATTGAATGGATCAGAAAAACCCCCCAGCAGGAGCAGGTCCAGGTCCATATCCTCCCATCCCCATGTTATCGAACCCGTGATGCTGCTGCTGCATGATGGTTACATCAGGGAACATATAGCTCTGAAGCATGGTAGGGATGGTCTGAGCAGTGAACACCTGAGGAGGCTGTGGCTGAAGCTGATGCTGGGGCTGATGCTGAGGCACGAAATTGGCAGAGGAAGAAGCCCCTGGGAAAAACTGATGACCCTGGTTCACAGCACTCTGAAGCATTGCCCTCTCAGCAAGTTGGGCAACGTGCTTCTTCAGCTCCTCCAATGCTGTCTTGTACTGCTCCATCTGCTCCACAGTCAGCTCCTCAGTGGGGCGGGTCCACCACATCAGCTCCTGCGCCTCCTTCCTCAGCCGGCTCAGCTCCTCTCCGCGCTTCCTCTCCGTTTCCAGAAGTTCGTTCACCTGAGTCAGCTGCTTGTTCAGGTCACGCACGTTGGAGATGCGGTGGGCATCGATGAACTGCATGGTGCCGGAGTCCTGCACCGGTGCCCGCCCCAGAAAGCGGTCGATCACAGCGTCCACGTTGGGGTGGCCGAAGGAGAACACCTTCTCTCCCGGCGAGAACACCACCAGCGCCACATGGGCTCCGCAGAGGGTGCAGAGCTCACTGGCCTTCTTGAAAAGGCCGCTTCGGCGCTTGGAGAAGGTGACTTGGAGGTTGCTCTCATTGCTCATTTTCTTCATCTCGATCTTTTGGCGACCACGGCTTTTCTTTGCTCCTGAATCCATGGCCATGGGTGCTATAGCTTAGGGTATGCCGCTGTCAAGAAGAGAATGTTGTGGAGAAACAAGAGTGAAGGGTTGAATTTATAGGTGTTTTGAGTCTGTAAATGGAGACACCCAAAACAACACGCATCTGTCTTGGCTCCAACAAAAACCACCAATTTTATTTTCATTCAAGTGGTTTCTGGATTGGGAGATTGTGAAAATCCTCTTTGGATGCATATATGGTAGAATATTTATTGTAAGAAAATCAGCAGCTCTGACAAAATTGCATACCTTTTCTTAATCTTGCTCGGCCATTTATCAGATAAGGTGTACCTGAACACTTCGCAGCTGTCATTAATAATCTTAATGTTGTTTCTTTTTATTCATAGGGTTTGTAAAAACAAACTTCAACACCTAAATGATTGATACAATTAAGACCATTGTTCTAATGATAATTAACTACGTGAAAAACTACGATAAGTATTTACTATCCAATTGATTAACCCAACTTTTATTTCAAGCTTTACAACCTTTGTTTAATATATGATGTTTGAGAAATAATTAATCAGATTTACACAAAAAAAATAAAAAGATAAATCATAACATTTCTTCTAATACTTGAAATTTTTTTACTTATAAAATATTTTTCACTTAGATTATTGGTAAGATTATCTAAACAAAATCCTTGGATTTTTCTTTTTGGAAAAAATAGTGAAAAGAAGAATCTAGTTAAACCGACATTCATAATATAGTAAATCAATATTGATACGATTAATCACTGTTGAATTGTTCAAAAGAGAAAAAAAAATTAAAGATATTTGTGTGGATATAAAAGGAAAAAATATTAGTTATTCCAGAGCAAATAAAACTTTCTTAAAATCGTATTTGAATGTTTTTGTTAAAAGAAGTATGTCTGCTTCGTATTATTGTATTTCAAATTTTATAATAAAAAACAGTAAAATAGGTGAGTTTTTTTTAGTAGTCATTTGCTTATAACATTTCTAAATGTTAAATAAAATTAAATAAGGATGCACCAAAAATTATAAAAAAAAATGTTTATTTATTATAGCTATCTTTTTAAGAAGGAAAATTTAATACTCAGATATAAATGTGTTAAATTAATCATTAATCAACAGTGCAAGTTATTAATTATTTTGTGGTAATTAATTAATTATTAAATATAAATTACAAACAAATATGCCCATTATTGTTTATTGCCACTTCATGTCATATATCAGACAAATAGTCATTAATATTATGAACTATCATCATCTTTCAAACATACTTTATTTCAATAAACTTTAATGTATTCCTAAATACCGAAGTATAATCTCAAAGAAATATTTAATGAATTAATGTTTTCACCCTGTTACTCTTAATTTCTACTTGGACACAGTTAATTTCTTCTTATCAGAAAGTTGCATACATCTTGTACGTATCAGTTCTATTCTAGCTAAGATAAATTTCTTCAATAAAAAAGTTAAATAAATAAAGATTAACTTATGAATATTAAGAATATAAAGATAATACTCCATACGTTATTTTGCACAATTTTATTTATATAAAGATTAGAATGTCAACGGTAAGATCTCATTTCTTTCTTTTTCATTACCTCACTGGTATGTAATTTTTTTTTTATATATTTTTACCCTCCCTCTATTCCTGTCCATTCAATACCCATCTCTTTTTAAAAAATAAAAAATAAAAAATGATTGCATTTCATATTAGGTGGATAAGGATCATCATTAGCGAGTTAGGTTTTCTATTTGAGCTTTGAAGTATTGAGAGTTTCTATTGAGTAAGATGAAAGTTTAAAAATTTTGGTAAGATAATCTACATAATGAATTTGAAATAGAGTTAATTCCTTTGTGAAGATGTTAACAACATTATATTTCATATTTTATGCTGACTGAGTTTGAAGTTTTTGGGTTACACATAAAGTAAAACTCTCCATATGAAACTTAAAAATATCTGTGGCATTTGTATCTATTGTTGTCTAGTTGTCGAAAAATATTTATTCAATTTGCATCTAATGTTTTCTGGTTGCATATAGAATCTGAATAACATCAGTTGTGTGTGCATGTGACGCTTCTCATGATCATGTTAAGTATAGAGTCCTCATTTTTGCATGTGAAATTACAGTCTCTCTTTATCTAAAAGAGTCTCCAATTTATTACAATTCTTGAAATTTATGTATGATTATTTCTAGTTTCAAAATAAAAAGTATCATGACATGAAGAACGTAGGTAGTTAGAACATTTTAAGTGTCCATGTCCTAGTGTAGAAAGTTTTATCTTTCATATATAGTAATTAAATAGTTTTCTTTATATTATTAAATATATTGAAAATAATGTTATTATGACTTTAAAAATTAACATTGACAAAAATGTCTAATTAAATAACAAGCATAAAAATATTTTTAACTGTAACTACATATATATAGTTTATTTTCCATTTTGGAATCTTAAATAGAATTCTGGATCAAGTTTGGATTAAATTTTAAGAAAAATAAATATGAATTATTTTTGTAGCAAGAAAGAATAATAATTTAACCCTAAAATATTCAAATGCTTTACATGTCATTCAAGACATTGGCAATACAAAGAGTTTAATCCTCCATAGTTTCTATATCAGTTTCCATCCATACCAAATCTATTCCTATATATGTGTTTAAATAGAAATTTCACAAAGCGAAACTACGAGTGTTTTAATGTAACTAGGCATAACAGAAACACTCTAAAAAGAGACAAATAAGAAATACTGAAACAATCCTATCCTTCATGGTTCTGCCTCCATTGCTATGGTTAATAACAACTCATCTGCTATACATTTATAATTGGTTGTGTTCCTTGGCTACTCAGCAACGATCACTGCATGTTTTACTGTTTATAAAATATTTTAAAATAGACTTTAAAATTAATTCAATCTTAAAAATAAAAAAATCGGTTTGTAAAACAAAATTTACATTAACTTATATAATATAAATTCTTTTTATCTCTAATATTAAGATCTTGAGCAAAATCTCCTCTTATATGATTCACATTATTTGTAGTATGCTATTTTTGCAGATGAATCTGGACTTGTACTTGTACCAGAACTTCTTCCTATTTATCCGCTTACAAATGCTCACCAATGAATTTATAAGGACAGTAATCACATGAGAATGAATGCCATTTTCAATATAAAAAATCTTAAAAATCTTCTCTCTTTTATATTATTTCGTCAAGTGTCGAGTACAAATAAAGTCACACATCGGATAAAATAAGAGATGAACATGAGTTTATATACTCATAAGATATTTTTATTGGTGAGAAGTTTTTTGGAATGGTACCAATAATAAATCCGTAAAAATTTGATCCAAAACGGATAATATCTAGTTGTGTTTTTACGGTATTAGATCATCTGCCATATTTTTGTAAGTTGAGTAATTGTTCAATATTTCCCTTTTTAGTTGCATTCATCGATCTATTATTTTCAGTCTCCATTATAATCTTTTCAACCGTGCCACCAACTTGTGTGATTTATAATTATGGTCGTGTACCATTCTATTTGTGACAATGTCGATCGACGAAGGTGTGCCAATAACTGTAAGGTGCAGTATTTGATGCTTTGTTCATACAAGTTCATTCAGCTAAACTCGTTGGTTGGGCTTTTTCCACAAAAGCCTGGAAATCTTCTGGTTCAGGCTTAAGGTATTTCAATCCACCTTTATAAGTTTACCAATATTAATTAAAGTCATGCCAATAAAAAATATTTACCACAACAAACTAATAATTAAGACTAGGAAAGTAAGATAAAAAAAGTGTCTTTTAATACTGTTTGACAGTATTCGATAACTTATATAAAACTAAAATAGTTATAAAAAAAATTATAAAGGGAAAAAAATAAAATAAAAATAACGAAGATAATATCAAATGTAAAACATTTTAAATGTTAAAATATCATTGGCAAAAATAAAACATATATCAAATTTATGAGTACGGACCGTGATTCAAAATACATCCATTTAAAATCCTCTTCAATAATATAATAGTATGTATTAAAATTTTAAATTATAAATAATATAAATATAATTAAAATATTATTATTTTGGATTGTAGTATAAGTAAATTTTATCATTTTTTTGAACCAAAATACTCGCCGTATTTAAGTTATATATTAATTGTTAGAGAAACCAAACCTAAGTCGATTATGTACTTTTAGTTTAATTATAAGGCATTAGATAATTCGATTAAGTGTACAGAGAATTTAGATAATTTGGTCGAAAGTCTAATAAGATATTATTTAGGTTATTTGGATTATCACTTGTTTGAATTTTCCATATATTTTACCAAGTTATACAGACTTCTTACCGAATTATTTGAGTTTTTAACATATTTTACTAGGCTATTCAAATTTCTCATCAAACTATCTAAGTTTTTCATTCATCTTTTCGAACTATTAAAACTTTTCACCAAGTTATATGAATGTCTTGATCACTACTAAAAGAATGGGTATTATCTATGGATGAATACTAGTTAATCTAAGGTTGTCGATAAATGTCATCAAGCTATTTTGTTAATCCAATGATGCAGTACATATGTCTTAAATGAGTTGGGAGCATAACACATTGTCTATCACCACAAAAAAAAACTAAAAGTGTTAGTCATGAAGAACTAAATCCATAACTTTCTACCATAAGAGAAACAAAAATAAAACAAAATTTGGAAGATGAACAAAAACAATAAAAAAATATACGATAATTTAAGATAAAAACATATTTAACTCATAAATTAATTATCATAATAATTTAACACGCGTTCTTAAAAAGTAAAACGTGAAAGAGAAGTTATACTAAAATTATATTAAGTACATTATAATTTAAAGTATTTATTAGATTGTTATAATTAAAAATGCATTGTGAATTTGAATTAAAATGAGAATAACTTAAATGTTTTAATTTGGATTTTAACCAAATAAGTTTTTACTGCATCATAATGTGAAAAATATAAAATTTATACTGATAATTTTAATGGATTAGGAAACACCTATTCCTAATTTTAATCTTCTATTTTATTTTATATTAATGATTCAGATTAAGTAGGTGGTAATACACTTTAATTTATGTACATCACAACAAAATTTGTCAAACACAATTTTTTTTTAACATTATTTAGTTTATTAATTTAAATCTGAATAATTGACATGAAAAATATGTATATTCATTAATATTATCAGTTAATAGGGAACTTTATAACAATAATAATGTCAATTTCAATATAAAAAATTATATTATTGTATTTTTAAAAATTAAGAGTCTTTGATGGAATATTTAAAAAAATCACATTATTTATCTTTTCAAAAAGTATTACTGAATGTTCTATTAATATAGCTGATAAAATTAAACAAAATGAATAAACAATATGGCAAACTAAAGTAAGTAAACCTAAATTTTAATAACTAAAAGCAGTCTAAATTAGTTAATTGAGTACAGTAAGTGAGTTATAGTAAACTTCTTTAAATGGGTTCAATTCTTACCTATAAAGAAACTTTACATTATTGAAAATAAAACCCGCAAAATTAATAAATATATATTATTAAGATTTTTGAAATATTTAGAATTACATGGAAATTTTGGAGAATGATTAATTATATATTCATCGAGAAAAAAAAAATTCTTGAAAGTTATCAAGGCTATTAAAATTTATTATGATTTGTTCTGGTAATTCCTACAACTCCATACATTTCAATTTGCACCCCCACCGAGTTGTGAAATGATCCATTTATCCTAATCTTCTATTATTCTTGTTCTTCCTCCTTTACCACTCTCCCTCGTTATTTTTCCTCCATCTGGATTGTTGACATCTTCTTCTTCACTCTTCTCTTTTTGAAATATTCATTTTGTATTTCAAATAGTATAATTTAAAATACATTATTTGTATTTCAAAATATATAATTCGAAATACAAATTTTATATGTTATATTGTGCGTTCTAGAATGTCTGTTAATTATGTATTTTGGAACTTAACATGAAAATCCTATAAATTAAAATTAAAATTTTCAAATATATGGAGGTGCTGATGAAATTATAATGGTGCAGGAAGAATTACAATCCAACACAATATGAAATTTATATCACGCTCCATACATAACAAAAGCCCAACATAATGTCCATCTTTTATCTCCAAACAATTAATGGAATTTATATTTATCATTGGAATAGAAAGAAGCCTCAAGAAAAAAATAGAGCCAGATTTGTAACGCTCATTCTATGAATTAATATCAGCTAATTCTTATTATAGAGTTATATTCAAAGGTTACAAAAATAATCAATTTTTTCTTCAAATTACTTAATAAATAGTAAAATTTTGTTCTAAATTTCTAGAAAAATGTTTATATGTATGTGTTTTTTTTTTTACATTTAATATCTATAATTTTTAACAATATATTATGTTTTAACTTACCGACATGTTTGACTCAAATAACTTGAATAAAGTATTTAATTTATTAGATAAAGAATATAAAAATATTATTAAATACTTAAAATATTAAAGAAAAGTTATTTGTTAAAGATTTGGAATTTATTTAGTTCTTTCGTCATTATAAATTAGTATATAATAATAATATATAATTT
This sequence comes from Vigna angularis, assembly GCF_016808095.1. NCBI lineage: Eukaryota > Viridiplantae > Streptophyta > Magnoliopsida > Fabales > Fabaceae > Vigna > Vigna angularis. The sequence goes on along the minus strand of NC_068972.1, from coordinate 4,165,393 downwards.
ACTATTAATATTATTATGTTTATTATTTTGTATTTGCATCTAACTTTTAAGTTTATAAAATGGAAGTGGTAGAAGCACTAATATTGAAGTTTCCTCTGAATTTTATATTTTGCAATATATCACAAGTTTAAATCTAAGTCACATGAATGCTCCATTAATGCAGAGAGAGAAAGAGAAAAATTGTTGAGGATAGTGGAGAGGTGTAGGATATTTTTGGAATAAAAGAAAATAGTGGAGAGGTGTAGAGTATTTTTGGAATAAAAGAAAATAGTGGAGAGGTCTCACTTGGGGTGGTGTGGGGAGCAATACCCACTTGACAAATGATGAGTATTATGTTGGGCTTTTTGATACGTGGGGGTGATAATGGGCTTGTTGGGCCATTTTAATAGTGTCCATTGAGAGGGAGAGTTACTCCCTCCACCACTCCAACTGGTCCCTACATCTTTCCAGATTTTTTTCTTATTCCAAAAATATCCTAGGTTAAATTTTTCTAACTTTTACCATTTAACTTTATTTACCTTTTCTAAAATCATAATTCTGTAGTCCTCGCCCCTCACTTTTTCACTTCCTCTCTTCTTCGCACACATAGAGCTCTCACCCCCTTTCTCTTTCTCTTCCTTTATTCTTCCCTTGCACATTTTGTGGTTAAAACTTCCTTCTTTTTGTTCTTTTTGTATATGTGCTCTGTAAATGGATGTGTGTGGTGTGTTGTGTAAGAGGAAGAAGAGAAACGCGAAGGCTTGAACGGATGTAGGAAATCTGTTTAGCCTTCAACGGATCTCGACATCCATGGACGAATCTCAAGATTCGTTGAAGGCTAAACGGATTTCCTACATCCATTCAAGCCTTCGCATTTCAACTCTTTTAATTTTTTTTTGTTTTTAGTTTATTAAATTTTTTTTATTTATGTAAATTTTACATAATTTAATAATTTTTGTAATATTTTTATGTATAAAAAAATTTAAAAAAATAAAATAAATCGTTGAATGGGAGCAAGCTATGGTGGTAGAGGAAGTAACCCTCATTGAGAGGCTACCGACCTCGTTTAGTGTAAAATCATTATTTTTTTGAAAAATTATTTTTTGGAAAGTGTTCATTATCAAAATATAGTATCTAAAATATTGATTCTATTATATTAAAAATTAATATATTTTAAAATATCAAAATTAATATACATAAAGTATTTTGAAAATACGACCGAAGAATAATATAAAGAATAATAATCCAAATTCCTATCGCCTACTCTACCTCCCTGATTTATCTTCACTAAATAATCCATTAACTTTAAGATAAATATAGGTATGTGTTCTTGTTCTTTTCTCACTTATTGATGATTTCAAATGCTAGAGTTTGTATTTATTTATTTTTTTTGAAATTTTAAAATTATTCTTCTTCAATGTAGGTCGTTGCTTTATGCTCTCTCACTTTTTTTTTCGCTTTCTTAAATTTAAATATTTTCATTTTATCCTTTAGATAATAATTAGTTAAATATTCTTTTATCAATAAATAGAAGAAAGTTGAATTCATAATCTTTTTCGTCATTTTTTTTAAACCCTTCAAATCAATCACATATTTCCTAAATATTAATGAAGAGAGTTGAATCTATAACCTTTCAGATCATTCCTCGTAACTTTAACCGTTAGGTCAACCTTATAACTCTAGTCAATCTTTAATTTAAAATTCAATTTCCTCATTACTTCTAAGGATAACAAAAAAATTCGCGCCCGTGGATATCTGCGGATAAAACCCGTGATGGATAGTTAATATCCGTGGATATTTACTACACGCGGGTTGTGGGTAGCAGGTATTTTAATACGCACTTATAAACGGGTCGGGTGTGGGTATTATACTATCTGTACCCGCGAATATTCGTTACCGGCAAAAAATAAAAATAAAAATTTAATATATATCTTATTAAGTTCTATTTAATTAAAATTAACATTAATTTATATTTTATAAGGTTAAATTTAATTAAAATTTAATTAAAATTTAATTTTAATTTATATTTAATTAAAAACATATTGTATTTTACATATTTTTGTAATTTTATTTTAATAATTTATAAAAATATACATTTTTAAATATTTGCATATATCCGCGGGTTTTAAAATACCCATGAATATTTTTTAAGCGGGTATCCGTGCGGATAGCGGGTCAGGTAGTTGGTGGATTTTTTCTTGTCGGATTGCGGATAGACATTATCCGTACCCAACCCGATTCATTGTCATCCCTACTTATACCCTTTGTTCCTTCCCCATTCCTCTACATTTTGTCTCCCTTTGTGCCTCCCCTTATCACGTGCACTCCTTCACCAATCATTGAGGCATCTCAGCATATTGTGGCACAAGTCAAACACCACAATTCTAAGCAAAGAAGAAGACATTAAAAGTTGGTGCAAAGATTCAGGATTTGTTGCTTCAAACTATATTTTTATCCTATTGCCAAATTTTGTCTTATGCATGTAAGCATATCCACCCCAAATTGGTGAAGAAGAGGAGTAGAACTTGAGTTGCTCATGAAAAATATTTTCGAAATGGGTGTTCTGGAGAGCATTTTCGAATTTGGAAATACCTTTTGAAATATCCAATTCATAATATAATTTTCTTTTTCTAAATGATTGTCATAAATAGAACTGTCAAAATGAGTCACTCGGCACAGTCTAACCCGACCCACTATAGGGTTGACCACTTAGTGAGTCAATCCAACTTGACTCACTTATTAGTGAGGTCAAGAAATTTGAGTGTACCTGACTCACCACGAGTTGGTGTGTGAAAGAGGTTGACTCACCTAATTAAAAAAATTACAACTTTTTTTCTTCAATTTAACATTTTTTTAATACGTAAACAATATCCAAAATGTATTTTAAAAATTTATTATTTTCCCATTTTGGACAATAAATAAATCATTCATCCCAAAAACTAAATCATAATTATAGATTATACCTTAGTATCTTAGGAAAAGAAAATGAGTAATGAGAGACCAAGATTGAGAATGAATGAAGTGTCATGGACATTGGTCTTTCTCTTCCAAAATTATAAAAAATAAAAAATTTTGCTTGTATTTTGGGCTAGACAATTAAGTTATGAATGAGGTGGGTTGTCTTTTTTTTATGTATGGATTGATGAACTAACCAATTCGACTTACCATGAGTTTAACCCGAGTGAGCTAAGTTCTTAATGAACTAAGTCTATTTTTGGCTCATATTGAAATTTCTAATTTTATTGAACCCAGCTCGAACTCGTGGTAGCCGGGTTCATTCAAGAGTTTTAACCCATTTTTGACAACTCTAACTTTTAAAGGTATTTTTTATCTATAAATACTTTTAGAACACCTTAATTCAAAATATTTTTTCCTATTCTTCTTCTTCCATGTGCAACTCTAAAGTTCTAATCCTCTTCTTCACCAAATCAGGGGTGGATGTGTGAACATGCATCATACAAAACATAATAATAGGGAAAAAAATATGTTGCGGTGAACCAGACATTAGTGCACCCACTTTCAATGCCTTCTTCTCTTAGAATCATGGTGTTGGACTCGCGTCACAACATGTTGGCTTGTCTCAATGAGTAGTTCAAAAGGGAAGCATAAAGAAAGGGGAAGCGCAGTGAAGGCATGATGTAAACAAGAGGTGTAATGTGCAGATGAATGAGAAGAAGTAAAGGATAAAGGAAGGGAGTGCGTCAGAAATGGAGATTTCAAATTAGGGCTTGACTAAATATATAGTCACAGTGCATTTAGAGGGTAAAATATGTCATCGTTTGGGTAATGGAGTTGCATGGTACTTTCATCTATGAAAGGTGTATTAAGGTTCTTCCGTGTGCTCCTCATTCACTGTTAGCATTTTTAGTGCCTTTGACGTTGCAGAAGATTTAATGGGTGCATAGAAGCCCTGCATGCACCACACCTTAAAATATTACTGTAGAAATCTTATGATTACTTACTATTTTTATAAAAAATAAAAAAAATAAAAATCACATCTTATATGACGACTTCAATTTATTATATTTAAAAAAATTAAATAAATAAGAAGGTAAGCTTTTTAATTTATTTTGTACCTATTAATGGCGTTAGGGGTTAGGAATTTTTTATATAAGGCATTATAATGCAAGGTGTTAATAAAATTAAATACTGATGCACCTAAAAGTTATATATAGATGTTTATTTTTGTTATAGTTATTTTTTAATTTAAGAAGGCTTAATTAACATTCTGAAGTAAAGTGTGTTAAGGTAACCATTGACCGGTAATATATTTATTACTGAAAGCGAGGAAATTGATTTCTTTATTAAATTTGAAATATAAATGAATAAGGTCCATTATTATTTCAAGTGCAATGTAAATAGCAATTAATTTTATGAATGACTACTACTATGATATTAAGTATAAATGTTATGTAATACTATGATATACGTAAGTGAAAAACAAGTTAAGAACTTTTTTATCTAAAGTTATAACAGAAAAGTGTGTTTATTATTTTAATAGATTGTTAACTCAGAATTTATATTTTAACATTATATATATAGGAGGATATATAGAAGTGAATAATAGCTATCCAATATTGGAGATAAATAAATCAGATTAGGATGTGTTTTCTGTCAAGTGTCCAACAGTTAGTTGTGTGTAGGAAAGTTATACTATTCAAATGAGATAACAGTACAGTATTAAAGTTGTCTATAAATCGTATTATGTATAATAGAAATAAGCACATCCGAATTTATTTGTTTATATCTTTTCAAAAAGGGTGCTATTGAGATAATTACCGTGGAAGGACCAAATTATATATTTGGAGCTATAATATTCGTTCAATATTATTTTTATAAGAGCTGAGCAACTTTTATATTTAAAAAAATAAAGTAACAAAAAGCAAGCATATTTAAAAACGAAAGATATGTTTTTAGGAAAGTTTTTTCAATTTTGGAATGAGTAATACTTTCTTTTATGTCCCTAACAAAATTATTTAAAAAGTTATATTTTTCAATGATAAAATATTAATTAATGATATCTTTTGATTGGTGCGAGATTGTTTCACTTTAACAAGTGGTGGGAAGTTTGGATGATAAATATGCAATAGGAGTGGATGTAATTTGTAAGATTGAAGAAATGGTAGGAATTTGGGTGGATAGATATGCAATTATATTAAATATTTGGAGAGAGAATTTTGTCCCTTAAAATTGTCTTCCCAAAGAATTCATGCTTTCTAGACCAAAAAATATACTGTGAAATTATCACTCACTTTCATTGTTCATGAACCTGGCATCACACTGGAAAGTCTTATTGGAAGAAAAAGACTCTGAATAAGAGTGCCTTTTTTGTACATTGAATTTCCTGCCATATCCGCCATGCAAAGGGGATTTTGAGAATCTCCCAATCCAGAAACCCCTTGAATGCTAAGAAAACCAGTTGTGTCAGACAAGATGTGTATAAAGTCACCCCTTCACTCTGCAACATCTGTATGAGCCGTATAGGGTAACATTCTCCACAGCGGCATCATACCCTAAGCCTAGCTATAACCTTTTTCTTAATTATTTTTTCTTATTTTTCTCTTCACCACCATGTCTTCGGATACAAAGAAAAGCCGTGGCCGTCAGAAGATCGAGATGAAGAAAATGAGCAACGAGAGCAACCTCCAAGTCACCTTCTCCAAACGCCGGACCGGGCTCTTCAAGAAAGCCAGTGAGCTTTGCACCCTCTGTGCTGCCGACGTTGCACTCGTTGTGTTCTCCCCCGGAGAGAAGGTCTTCTCCTTCGGTCACCCTAACGTCGACGCCGTCATTGACCGCTATCTCGCGCGGGCCCCGTCGCAGGACATGGGCACCATGCAGTTCATCGAGGCTCAGCGCCTGGCCAACGTGCGTGACCTCAACGCGCAGCTCACTCAGATCAACGCCCAATTGGAGGAGGGGAGGCAGCACGGGGAGGAGCTGAACCGCATTAAGAAGGAATCACAGGCCCAGCTATGGTGGGCCCAGCCCATCGAGAAAATGAGCCTGGCCCAGATGGAGCAGTACAAGGCGGCGTTGGAGGAGCTGAAGAAACTGGTTACGCATCTTGCTGACAGGGCCATGCTTGAGACTGCAACAAACCAGGGTCGTCAGTTTTTTCCCGGGGCTCCTTCCTCTTCCAATCTGCTGCATTACCCACACCCTTCTCCGATGTTCCCCCAACCGCTGATTCAGCCACCCATGCTTCAGAACTTCATGTTTCCTGATGGGAGCATCTTAGGCCAGCAAGGGTTTAATCACATGGAAATGGGAGGATATGCACCTGGACCAGGACCCTCTGGTGCTTTCTTTTGATCCTTTCGATGAATCCACACATATAACGCTGCTCTTTCATGTTAAAAACTTCGTGTTATTTTTATTTCGGTGTAGCTCGGGCTTAGCTAGTTAATTCCATGGCTGTGACATGGTTATTATTCGTTGGGGTTCGGATATTTCAGACATGTCCTCAACCATCATCATCAATGCCATGTTCTATTACAATTTCTTCCCTTCATGTGTTACAAAAGTTATAAAAACGAAAAAGATAAACCCACTGTAACAGTGTCATCCAAAATAATCACAAATAAAATTTTAAACTTCCAGAATCTGCTTTCTCGTAAAATACATAATTCGAGGAATCTTCCACGACAGAAAACGAATGGAGTTTCTGAAACGGAAAATCATGCGCTGCAATTGCTGCTGTGTGATACAAAATGACAAAAGGTAATCTTGACATTTCAAAATTTTGGAGGTGCTGGGGAACATGTGGCGAGCAAAGAGTAAAGCCTCAATCTGCTAGTTATTGGATCAGACTAGGCCCAATAATTACTAGCCTATGGGCTTGAAGCCCTGAATGCATCGCTCCCATTGCCGGGCAACCTTCGAGCACCAGCATGATGAAGCACTTACCTCGTGTATCACACAAATATATGAATATAAAATATCCATGTTTTACACTAATTTCATTTCTTAATAGTGTATTATTCAACTTACGTACATCTCAATTATTCAATTAATCTTATTAAATAAAAGCCCATGTTTTAGATCATACGATAAACGGAATAAAATTCTTTTCGGAACCATCTACAAAAGTTAAAGTTCATGTATATTTGTACAAGTATCATTATCTATTAATAATAATCCAATTTATTTTAGTATATACATTTTGTTTTAATATAAATAAAGCAGGCAGGCAGTGAGAAATAAAAAGTGACAACTGATGTTCGTGAATTTGGTTATCTATGTGAAAAATTATATCTGAATATCTTATATTAACACCACATGGTTCCATATAGAATGGGTCAAGCTTTTAGTAAATTATTCCAACTCGAATTTTTAATTAGACGTATGTTAAGTTAAATAAATAAATTCATTTTTTTTATTTAGACTTGATTATTTAGATGAGTTATGTACTATATTTAAAATCTTGACTTGCAAGAAATCAAGAACCCACGTACGTGTTTGTGTATTATATATACAATGAAAATACTATAACGTAAGTTTTATTAAAATGTTAGTACACTTTCAAAACTCATTTTATAAACTAATATTAAGTTAGTATTCCTACAAAACTATCTTCTCTTCTAATATATGAATTATTTTTCCAATAAAAAATTTAATGCATATTTTTTTATTAGTAGATTAATATTAGAATGATTTTTTGATGCTGTAGTAATTAAATTTAAAACTAATTTTAAAATAATTTCACCAACACGAAACTACTTAAGTTATAAATGAATTAAATAAATCATTTATTTATTTTTTATTGGCTATTCGCATGGTCATGAAATTACAGGAAAAATAACGTCGTTCAAATTTGGGTGTATTTTATCTTATCCAGAAGAATAAAAATAGAAAATTCGGACCTTCAGCAATTTGGCATCACCAAAATTTACATTAACTTGGATAAGCAAATACATAACAATAAAAGCAATTTTCGCTGATTATTGAGAAATCTATATATTTCAACATTTTTTCAATATTTTGGTGGCTCATTGGCATTCAAAAGCCGCTTGCATAAAGTTTTATGAAAGCCACCAGCAAGAACAGGCTGCTAAGTGGATCTTACTAACTTCCTCCAGTTTAAGTCGTAAGTTTCTTCTTAAACTTGCTCTGCGTTAGGCTAAGTAGAAAATCTGTAAATACGTGCTCATAACCTGGCATTTTCCCATACCCTGAAGTGCATAAAATCGTAAAAATCACAGTTATCATTAACATGACATGTCAAAAAAGAATAGACAAATTTGGATGAAACAATCGACACATGACAAAGTGTCACATGTTTTTTACACAGAATGTGTGTGGCCAGAGATACTTGCCAGGAAAGTAGTTGATGTCGATTACGTAAAACACATCCTTGGTTCCATATTCTCTAATCATATCTATGTTGAACAAGTGGAGTCCCTAGAGATGATAAATCAGTTTCGTTTAAGTATATATCATCTGGAAATGAAAAGTGACTGCAAAAGGAAGAAAATAAGAAATTACAACAGTACCAATCTGTGACGGAGCTCTCTCGCAAGCCTCTCCAATAAAGGTGTCGGGGGATGTTCTGGAACAAAAATATCACAGAAGAAATGAGACACTAGCTCCAGCCATCGCGTCAAAGCACTTAGATGCATGTAGTAACTCACACAAACAATCACCAGACAAATATAAAAGCCTCTTCAAATATGGAGGAGAAAGTGTCAGTGGTTGCTGCACAATGGGATACACTCTCTAATGGTCAATATACACTATCTAATTGTATCAACCATTTTGCAAAGCTTTAGTAAGGACACGTCCTTATCATGTGGAACGTAAAAGACAAAACAATAGTCCATAACTAGCACACCTTTGACATACAACTGAAATAGAAAAAATGAAAAGAGAAAATAAAAAGGGTAATAGTATTGCTTTTAAAAAAAATGCAACACCTTTTTTGGTGATGATGGACGAAGGGTAGTTTTTTAAGCCTTACCTGCGATATCAGGATCTAGATCAGCATCATCTGCAGAAGCTGCTGCAGATGAAACTCTTGGGAAACGGAATACACCTGCAACTTTTGATAGCTCACGCTTACTGATATTAGGAAGAGAGAAACGCCTCACAACCTTTATGGTTTCCCCGACAATGTAAATCTTAAAAAGAAGGCCACCTGTATTGTCAATCCCCAAACAAAAAAAAAAATAGAGATTAGGTAACAGTGCAAATTGAACAGAAAAATAGCAGTCTATGGTTCAATTCACAGACCATGATTGACAAACTCCTGTAGAACTAGTGGAGGTTCAAGCTCTGATAAAGAGAATTCGTCATAAGCAAGAAATAGTTCATGTGACTTCGCAGTGCCATCCACAACTAGCGGTTTTGCAACTGAAAATACAAAAAAAAAGGTAATATTTTTAAGACACCATGCCTCAGTCAATTTCAGGTCGTAAAACAACTTTATAACAGAATATCCATAGGTAAAAACAAGGTTCTTCAACTTCCATTGACATATTCTGGTAGAGATTGACCGAATGCATGCCCATCATATAGTTAAAATAGTAAGTTAGATGTATCCCAAGAAATAAAGATAGAAAAAGAAGATTAAACAAAGACACATACCTAATGGCAACTTCATCCCAGCTTTAGTGACTTCATAAGGGATACTAGACGGGTCTTTCTCTTTTGTGATAACCAACTGACGTGGAATGGAAACCTTGCCTGAAAAACAACAGTAGTTAATGCGTAGATGCAGATAATGGTAGGGCAAAAACCTAGTTTACCATACATAAAACACAGAATCAGCTTGAAAAATCGAAAAGCCAATAATTTCTTACATTGCAAAAATAAAATAAAACAGAGTAGTTCAACACCAGACCAAGATGCATGCTACATTGTGATGATTCTAGTACTTCTGATTAAGATTTATGTACTATTCTGAAACTTTCAGATGAGAGTTACCATGACAATCGGATAAGTTCAGATCCACCACATCTTGCAGCATGGATTGGCGATTGTGCAAGTGTCGAATTGCATCTGGAGGATCAAGGACAGTTACTTCGGGATGTTTTTGCCTATAATCCTTCAAAATTAAAAAGGAAGAAGAACAAAGATCGAATTAGCTCCATCGATACAAACTTTACAGACTATTCAGAAATCATGAAATAATATTATCAGCTAGAAGACTGAAGAAGCAAAAGATAAAACTTTCCTACGAAATGAATGCATTTGGTGTGTAGCAGTATTGGCTTGTAACCTATATAAGAAATTTGATTTCTATGTCATAGTACGGTAGTAGTCACTAGCAAAAGTATTAAAGAAACAACATTTTCAACTAAGAAACAAAGAACCAAATAGCAGATAGATAGAGATAATAATTCATTCTTTGGGCAACAAACTCCAGCCATGCCTAACCAAATTATTTAGATTAATCACAAAAGTAAATCCTCACTTGTTTGAACACTTGGGGACTGATTTCAACTATCTGATCATGATTCATGATGAGGAGAGCATGAACTCTGCAAATTTTGTCAGACAATAATAAGCTTTTAAGAATCCAAAAGATTTGGTTGTCCAGTCCATCACCGCCACCTCATGCTTAATTCCCGGACTAAGGATACTAACGATATTCATGCAATGTCACAAATGTGCGTATAGAAAAACAATAAAGCTGTGCAAGATTGCTATCACAATGTGCAAGTGGGTAGAAGTGTCAGGAGTTCACTAACCTCAATAATATCATGCCACTCCTCCCCTGATAACTGGAAAAAACAAATACCCAGTCATTTTACAATAGAGCATAGGAAACAGTAGCAAAACTTAAAATGCTAATAGCCTGTTATTGAACAAATCGACACATATGAAGAACTTCAAACGTCACTATTCATAAAATGCTGAAAGAACTGTCACAAACCTTATGCAAGATAATGTCAAAAGGACCTTGTTCTGGTAGTGGCTTCTTTAGATCAACAGCAACAAAGATTATCCCCTTGTTCCTGCATCGTACGACATTTTTACACATCACTATTAAGAGTCTCAAGAGAGTAGCAGAGGATTTTGTTAGCAATTTTATTCAGAGATACTGCCAACCAAATATGTTTCATCGTAACAATACATATACCACACGCAAATGGTCAAAATATGTATTACCTCAAACTAATCCTGACTATCTAAGCAAGATTAATCTTATCATGCCCTCAAACTCATAATTTATATGTTTCCTGTATATATACTTTTAAGGAGAGATTGGTTTAGACTAGAATAGGAAATAACAATATTGGTCCGTTAAATAGCTTTATATGAAATGTGATATCGATCAAATCATTGAATTATAACAACCAATTTCAAGCAAATAATGATGGGAAAGGTTTTCTACTTAATATTGATGAACTTTCCATTTTGTACCGTAAAACTTCTCAGAAAAAAAATCATTAAATCATTCATAATGTAGCTGAACTTCACTGATATAGTTTAAGATTACCTCTATTTTAAATTATATGAAAAATAATAATCTTTAAACTTTTTTTTTATGTCTTAACTTTTACAGAACTTAGGAAACGAATAAAAATTCAATTTAATCCATAAAAATAAGAATAATATTGAATGGAGTAATATATATATATATATATATATATATATATATATATATATATATATATATATATATATATATATAGGCCATACTGACGTAATCCGATTTCCTCTAATTCTAATGCCCAGTTGGCAGCAGTCTTGTCAGTGAACAGACAACATACTGCAACATTAGTGGACAATAATGTAAATCTAACATTCCAGAGAAGCAAGCAAAGTGAATTAATTCAAATTAAGAATTCAAAACCATGTACCAAGATTTGACCTTGGGTTGTCCATGTGGACAAATTGAAGGAAAGTAGGGCATAAATGTTGGAATATTCCAATTTAAATTAGAATCGAGAAAAGCACAACACATAGCAGATATGCATAAGCAAAATCGGTACCTTTAATATAATTTAAGAAACAACAAAAAAGGAAAAATAAAAACACAGTTGCCAAGGGTTCGAGTCACGAAAGTGATAGCCATTAGGCATGGTGCAAAAATTGCTCCACCATTACATACTACTACACAGACAAGGACACAAGGTATGGCTGTGAACCCCACCACTGCAAGCAAAAGCTGCTTTTACGCTAAACAAGTAAAATGATGAAAACAATAAAACCCAAATGAATAAATAAATAAATAAATAAATAAATAAATAATGGATGAATGAAGTCCCTTTGTTTAGGGAAATTGAAAAGTAAAAATGAATATGCATGCAGATGAAGGAGGAATAGCTACCGTGCAAGGCCAGTGAAACTTGGCTGCAGAAAGCTCTTTTTCTTCTTCAACGTTAAGGCGTACCCAACCACCACTTTCTGCCCCGAAAACGTTGATGTTCCCGGTTGCTTCTCCTTTTCGTCTTCCCCGCTTGAGATTTCTCCGTTTAGTCTCATCGTTGCACACCCCTCGATTCCAAGATCAAATATTTTGCCCTCCTCTGCTTCAATTTTGGCGCCGTTAGATTCTCAATCTCGGATTTTCCAATCCGCGCATGGAGAAACAGGGAAGAAAAGTGTTTAAGAGGGTAGAGAAGGGATGTAGAGGAATGTGTGATGATTTGGGAGAAGAGGAATATTGAGTTTTGCAGAAGAAGAAGATTGGGTTTGGATGTAATTGTGGAAGAAGTGAATGGAATGAGAATAATATATATATATATATATATATATATATATATATAATAGTACAATAGTGTGGTATATGATGTTGTCAATCCTTGTAGAAGGTCTTCCTCTGCGCTCTTCTTCTTTTGTTGTTTTTTTCTATTTTTTAATTAGTTTAATTTTTTGGATGGCCTATTTTATTTTGAGTCAAAAAATTAAAATTTTGCATACAAGAGTACGGTTTTCCCTAACTAAACGGTCTCAGATCTCATTTCATAATCGGAAAACCGTTAGATTGGGAATTGATAGTAAAACCAAAAAGACAAGTTTCTAATTCATGGTTCTAAAAACATATTAATATTTATATTATTTTTCTTTTATACATTTCTACAAAATATCATACTTCTAATAGTTCATGAGATTTAAATCATACATGATTAATTATATGTGAATTATTAGCCATGTATTCTTAAGAAATATTTTGTCCATTTTTGTGGTGTAAGTATAGGTTCTTAATAAGTATAATTTGTCAATTTTTGCAATATTTAAGAGGAGTATAAAAGATATACAAATTCTTAAATTAAAATGAGATCATGAATAGCATTCTAATTATTCCAAAATTGGAAATTAATTTTTAATAATTTAATTAATTGGTTTTCAGCCTCATCACCAAACATTAAATAACCCACTACAGCCATAGATAATTTAATATATGAATTAAAAATATTTTTTTTATTTCTTTTATCTTTAAAATTAAAATATTTTTTTTATTTTTAAAATTTTGAGATTATTTTATTTTTGAAATTATATTTACAATTTTCTTATAAAAATAAATATATGGACCTTTAATTTTAATTTATTAATGAAATCATTCAAAAACTGTTATTATATAATTTTAATAATATAAATTCTAATTTCAGATTTTTTTAATAATATGATGAATAATTTTATATATTACTTAACTTATTATTACCTAATATTTCAAAATAAAGAATACAAAAAAAATGTGACTCTATAAGAATTTAAGAAAAGATTAAACAATTTAGAAAAAATCGTTAATTACATTATTAATAAACAATATAAAAATAAATTATATGTTTATATACAAATTTAAAAAACATGAAAACTTAAATTTTAAAAGATATAAGAATAATGAAAAGAAAAAAGTGATAAGTTAAAACAACAACTTTTATATGTTAAAATAAAAAATATAAAACTGTGGAAAAGGAAGTCGTGAAGATAAAATATAACTTTTATATAAAATATTTTAGACAATCCTCAAGTCATATATACTATAAATTCATTATTTTAGACTGAAGTATTAACAACAAAGAGGACTTCAATGTAATTAATATGACTTTAGTAATAACTGTTTTAGCAAAAACCGTTTAACCTATTAATTTTATATGACGACATTATTTTAGGTTTAATTAATTTTAATCTTCACAAAAATCATCTTTAATCCATACAATTTCAATATTATCAGTTGTGTGCTTTCATGACTTCATCTTTAAAATAAGTTATGTTTATGATTTAGTTTTTGGATAATTATATTAAAAAATAAAAACATATTCATAATTTCAAAACTAAATAAATTCAGATTTGATTAAAAAAAACATAACTCAAGGCTTTCGAATGTGATACGTATTTGGTCACAAACTCATTTCTCATAGTTTATAATTATTATTTTTTTATGTTAACTTGTATTTTAAGAGTTTAATTAACTTATAAGACTTTTATAGGGAGAAATAAAGAACACATATCACAAGTGCAAAAATCAGTGGAAACATGATCAATATTTTATAAAATAATTTTTTTAGATTGAAACAAACTGTCTTCAGCATGTAAATTGGAGAATAAGGAGTGTTATTTGTTAGCATAAAAAGGTTTAGATTATGAATTAATAAAAGATAATAATTATAATTTTAAAAAATATATCGTAAATAACTAAATATATTATATTTAGTAATATATAATTAGACAACAATGTAAAAAGATATAATAATATTAGTGTTAAGATCCATTCATTAACGTATCAATATGGTATAAGCTGAGGGTATATACCTTATTCATATTTAATGGTTTAAATTTCTTTTCACTGATACGAAAGAATAATTTGCCTGATAGTTTGACTTTGTATTTTTTATTTTACTTTTTTAATAACTTTTTTATGTTAGATTTGTTATCTTTGTCTTTTTTAGAACTGTATTTGTTTCTTAGAAAGAATAAAACATATCATAAATAGTTGTGAATGTTTAGTTTGGTCAAACTTAAAATTATATATAGCATGTGTAAAATACATTTTTATTTTATATAATTAAAATCTGTAACACTATTATCGTAAATATACAAATTATTTTTTTATTCGAAATCATGATAAAATAATTATGTTTTAAAAAGCAACTTTTTATATAGTTTCTGCCGTGCAATAGTTATTAGTTATTATAGTTTAGACAAAGACGATATTTTCTTTCAAAAGTTGTTATAATATACAAAAATAAGTAAATAAATATGTGTGTATTTTTTATATTTTGCTTAACTATCAAAATTAATTGTCGTAAACATCAATTGTATACGTAATTATAATATAGACATCTGTATTTGTACAAATAATTTTAAAATAATCCCTTTACTGCATATTGAAGTGTTAAAAATATAGATTTTTTTGTATTTATAATATTTTTTATTTTATATTTTTATGTGTTTCAATGGACATTTTATTTCTGTCATCAACTTTTTATTATAGAATTTTAGATCAATGTAGTAATATTTTTCATAAATATGAAAATACGTTAAGATAATAAATGCATTATATTTTTAGAATAATGAGAGAAAAATCAAATTTATTTAATTTTAAAATATAAATATATTTCAGATAAAAATATTTTTAAAAGTTCATAACTTATTTAAAATGTTTTGGTGCTCACAACAAGAAAACAAACGAAAATTCATGTTTTATATGGATAATTCAAAGATTATATATATATATATATATATATATATATATATATATATATATATACCAAAATTTCCAATAATACTAATAAATATATTAAAAGGTAAACAATAAAAACTCACATGAGATCCATAATGTTTGATATTTTTTTGTCAATGGTTGTTATCTTATCTGTCATATTGCTTTCTACACATTAAGAAATGTGTGGGTTTGTTGTTAATAAAACATTATTCTAATAAGTGTAAATTGATTAATAACTTTTAATATTTCAATATTATTTTACATTCACCATAAAATTTTGTCGATCAAAAAAGAATTCATCATAATAAAATTTTGCATTTTGTAATACATAAAACGTGCCACTATACAAAATGAACAAAATAAATGATAAAAACATAATGAAAAGGTATAAAAGATTATGTTTCGGTAGAGTTGTGATCCCTAACTCAAAACATTCAAAGTTGTCTGCTTTATCCTCTATGTTACGTTGTTCTCTTCTCCTTGTTCTAGTTGTGGGGATGATGCCTGCAAAAGCACTCGACGCTCAAGTAAATGAGTTTGCGTAATAATGTTGTAATAAAGATTAGTCAATTAAAGTCCACGTGTCTTCTTCGTCAGATATATTTATAAATATTATAATGAGTTTATCATTAGGTCTGACTCATTAATTAGTTGACTGGATGACCATACAGATGGTAAAAATTGAAAAAACATACAAATTTAAGTATCCAAAATAAAAGAAGGTAATAGAAAGTGAATTAAAAATATACATTTTAAAAAATAAAAGTTAATTAAACATAAACAATATTTTTTGTATAATACGACATAGACATCTGAATATTATTTTTTTAAAATGAACATGCACTTGAAAACCCAACAAGACCAAAACAAATTTTGGATATAACTAATATCAAATATAACGTTTAAGTATTTCATTATTATTATTAAACAGTTTAAGAACTTACAACTAATCTTATAGGGAAGTAAAATTTATAACTTTAAACCATCTAATTTAACAGGGATTTGAAGCATCTAGCTCAACATCAAAGCATTTCATTGAAACATTTATCCTTTTATTATTTATTTTACTATTAAAACCGATCTTGGTAAATTAGGGCACCACTATAGATATATGCAATCTTCTTATGACATGTTTTCAATCTACCTATAGTTTGACAAAAGAGATGCCTGACCTAATCACAATAATTTTCCAGGTTTCCTACTATCATCTTGAAAGGGACATAAATTCGATTCTAACACTCAAAATGATAGCACGTTTTAGAATGGTAAAAAACGACTACAACATGGAGGAGAATTCATAACATGTTACTTTGATTGTGAACAGAAAACTCCTAACACTTTTTTTTTTCCTTTTCATTTTCTAACTAATAAACCAGATAAAAAAAACACATGTTTGTATAATTCCTCTATTTTATTTTGTTCCGTCCAAACACGATATTAGGCTTGTGCACATGGTAAAATAGGTGCGTCATAAAAAGTGTTTGTTGCTCTTTATAAGTGTAAAAGATAAGCAGCAACGTGAACCATATTCCTCACATGCTCCAACTTATTCATTTTGTCAGTTGACTTAATTATAGCATCTTCTTTTTCCTTGAAATTCCGTCATCAACTTTGTTTTCATTATTTAAAATAGTATTATGCCAAACCTGTTGCATGGCATCTGACATCAGTGCAGTACACCCAATTAAAACTCTGGCTTTTGGAGGACCTTAAATTCACCCCGACCTTACATTAGTCCAAGGAGCTGCGTACCAAAAATATTCTTCTTGCTAGGAATTTAAGCATGAAGTTAACTTAAGAAAAAATAAAAATAGTATAATATAAAGAAGAAAATTAATATTGTTTTAAAATTTTGAGTTAGAGACGATGATAATATCTTATGTCTTAGAATAATGTTTTTTATTACGTACGGTTGTGTCTTATTTTAATAACCCCTTGTCTTTGGTGTTGGTTGAGATGCCAGGAATCATATCTTATATTCATACTGGGGCATTGGATTCTATCTAAATCCCACCATATTATCCGCATAAATAAATGAAGAATATTTCTATAAGCTAAGAGAAAAACAAATATTACACATATATAGCCTTTTTCCATTTAGTGTCAGAATAATTTGAAATCTCCCGATGTTAGTAAGTTGTTGAGCTAAATGACTAGTTTCATGAAATTGCCAATTTTCATGACTATGAGGAAATAGTTTTTTGAAGTGAACTCTTTGCTCTATTCACCATCATGGCTTTAGTTGTTTTGAAAATTTATTATAGCTAGCAATTTGATGAATATAATAATAAACACAGGAGTGATTGACTGTGACAAAATCTCCATATTCATACCAGAAATTAGTTTTTTAAGACTACGTAAGACCTAGCTCGTCATTTGTCGGAAGATATAATTTGAAACTCTGCATGTTGCTAATCCAAGTTATTGAATATTAATGGATAGATAGAATTTGTATAAGCTAAATGGTCATTGAAAAACATAGGCCACAGCTGTCTTTACACCAGACATTTGATGCTACAGGCCAAAGTAGTAAAAACAAATATGTACGCATGCAGATTAACTTTATAGTTTTGATGAAGAATAATTTGGCATTAATTATAATTCATATCAGATTTTATCTGTTGATGTCGTATATACTGTCTACTGACACGATAGTGTCCTTTTATGAACGGAATAGGACATAAAATTTGAAATCGTCAACGTTTGGTTTGTGAAATTGAAGCTTCGCACTCTATTGTATCATATGCAACCCTGGCTAATTTACGTATCAGTATTATCTTATCCACATGTGTTGTGTTGGCATTACCCAAGATTTCTACATTAACTTTAATTTATTTGTAAAATAAGCTGACCGAAACGGTTTTTTTTATAGTCTGGCACATCCAATCTCGTCCAGTAGGTCAGTTTGGTCAGCCCAATATCATCAAAAATTTTAAATATATTGAACTCACCTCACTTATGACAACACTTTAAACTCAACAGGATAGTTCGACAGTTTAACATAGTTAAAAAAAACTTAAATGTAAAGAATTTATTATCTTTAACTACAACACTCATGCTAACTCGACAATCAAAGACATTAATAATGTTATATTAAAAAAGTGATAAATTATTCAAATACAATTTGACATGAGTGTTTTGAGCGTGAGAGAACCAACTCGAAAAACCTGCAACTCGACTGACCAACTCGAAAAACATGCACATGATCTTATGTGTGTGGATCAGCCCGACCCAACCTGTTTCTTACATACCGAAATCAAATCAGATTTAAACAAGTCGATTGCCCATTCTGTTACTCCTAATTCCGTTCTTTCATTTTCCATAATTTTGAAGAAGACATTTCGTGTAGTATTCATATCATTCGTGACCAATAGAAATCTCTTTGTTAATTACAAGTGTTTATTTTTGTTTTATTGTAGCAAAACTTTTATCAAGTTTTGGATTAATTTTAAAATATTAAAATAAAAAATATTAATAAAATGCAAAATAAATTTTGTAAAAAAAGTGTTTATAAAAATAATTAAATTTTATGAATTTTTTATTGATTAAATTGCCTTTTATTATGAATTATTATTTAAATTTTAAATAATATTTATTAATAAATTAAAATTAAAAATAATTTTCTAATTATGAGTAGTTATTTGAATTTTAAAAAAATTATTAAAACAAATTAAAGAAAATTGTGTACATTATAAAAAGGTTTAATCATTTTCAAGTTCCTAATTTTGCTAAGAAGTCTGAGTTACGTTCTCAATTATTTTTTTTTCAATTGGATCTCTATTTTTGAAAAATTAAAGCAATTAGGTCTTTGCCATTAGTTTCGTAAAGGAGGGACCATGTGTTAGTTTCAGTTTTTTTATTTATTTTGTAATTACTTTTATTTTTTATTTACTTTTATTTATTTAAAAAAATAAATTTTAAAAATGTCATGTGTCAAACTGATATTGTGCCACGTGGCAATGATAGTGTGACATGACACTGACAGTGCCACGTATCATTGTCAGGCCACGTGTCATTGCATAGTCTCAATTTGGTCCCTGTATCTTTATTGAGTCTCAAGTTGAACCTTCTATTTTTATTTTGTCTCAATTTAGTCCTAATTTTAAAAATTAAACAATTTTGTCCTTCCCCAAATTCAAACAAAATTTAAATTGTATATAAATTTTAACAAATACTTTTATGAAAATTAATATTTATATTAAATATTTTTAACAAGATTAAGTTTAATTATATTTATATTTACTTAATTATATAAATGTTAATCATGTTATTTAAATATACCTATAAGGGTTTAAAAAAAGATTGACTTAACATGTTGGTGTGAATTTTCGTGGAGAAAGTTTTCATGGAAGATCATGAAAGAATAAATCACCTTTAATTACTATTTTCACGAAAAAAAATTCCAATTTTTTATTAAAAAAAGTAAAATTTCACATCAATAATTTGTTCAATGAGCTAAATCATTTCGAAAATTCCCATATGTCTATGTTTCCTTTTAACTCTTATAGTTATATTTAAATAACATAATTAACATTTATATAATTAATTAAATAAAAATATAAACAAATTTAATCTTGTTAAAATATTTAATAAAAATATCATTTATAATAAAAATATTTGTTAAGATTTATATACAATTTAAATTTTGTTTGAATTTGGAGAGATACAAAATTGTTTAATTTTTAAAATTAAGACTAAATTGAGATAAAATAAAAATAGAATGACCAAATTGAGACAAAATAAAAATACAAAGACCAAATTGAGACAAAATAAAAAATACAAGGATCAAACTGAAACTAATGCAATGACATGTGGTCTGACAGTGGCACATGGCACTGTTAGTGCCAAGTCACAATGTCATTGTCACGTGACACAATATCAGTTTGACACGTGCCATTTTTAAATTTTATTTTTTAAGAAAAATTAAAAATAATTAAAAAATTGAAAAAAACCAAAAACTGACACGTAGCACTTCCTTTAACGGCGGTGTTAGTACGGAACTAACGACAATGATCTAATTGCTTTAATTTTTCGAAAATAAAGACCCAATTGAAAAAAAAATATAATAACTAAGAACCTAATTGAGACTTCTTAGCAAGATTAGGGACCTCGAAAATGATTAAACTCATTAAAAAAAGTCAATCCCTTGTATTAATATTATAAAGATATAGGTATTTTTAATGGAACATGAGAACTTTTCTTGTCATTCAGCATCTAATAATATTTGAGGAAATAATTTACCACATGTTCCCATTCAAAGCATCTTTATAGACCAAATTTGCAAAAATCTCATTAAGAGTAAAAAATTTATAATTTTATTTGCGTAACTAAATTACACAATTTCAAATTTGAATTTTAAACAAATTTATGTCTTTTCTAATTTTATTATGTTTCTGTCTTGATTTTAATCTAGACGTTATCAGTTTAAAGATCTATACAATACTGCAATATTAGATAACTAATTATCGATTATTATTATTGATGTTCATATGAATTAATTTTTTATTTCAAATAGTATAGTTAATTTTTTTTATAGATCAATGATATTTATAGTTCAATATTAATATACTTTTTTTTTGACAAATATTGAAAGAGAATTTTTTTTTATATATGTGAACTATACTTTTTTAATTAAAATGTACCTTAATTGATTTATCAACATGTTTCTAGTGGCATTTTTTAAGAACTTATACATGTTTTACTTTTTCTAATGGTTTGTTTTAAAAACACAATAACACAAACTAAGATTACTTTTATAAATGACCATTGAAGAAAATTTTCAACTAATATTAATAAAAATATATAATAACTAATGTCGTAAAAATAACCCAATAAATAAGAATTTAAAAATCATGATAAAAATTAATTTAAAATAATATTAATTAATGGTATTTGACAATATTTATTAATATCAATTAAACTTTTTTTTACTAATTTTAACCGAAAGATAACTGTAAATAAAATAATGAACTAAAAAATCAAACCAATCAAGCATATTAACTCGAAAAGTCCTAACTTCTAAAAAATTATAATTCAATCTCTCTAACATTTCAATAACCATAAACCATGTTTATATGATATACTTCCGAAAGCGTTCTTGCACTCAAGACCGGCATAAAAATATTTCAAACCAAAACTTATTTAGTCAAATACCATTTTAATTCCATCATCTATAAGATTTTTTGTTTTAACAATTAACAATGCAATAAGTTCCCATATTTTCAAATAAATTGAAGTAAATAGATTAACTTCTTTTACCTGAAGTTTGCTTAAAATCCAAAACAAAAACATTAGAACTTCAAAAATAAAATTACTTATAAACTTTTAATTCTAAGAACAACAAAAGTAAAAATTAAAAGAAGTTATCCAAGTATTTGAAAGATTAAAAGTTATCGAGTTTTAAAATAAAATACAAAATAAAATTGAACTTATTCTACAAAAATCAATCATTTGGATATGTTTCTTGTTTTGCTACCATCCACATGATAGGATATAATTGTGAGAGAGATGCAAAATAAAATTATAAGTAAAGAGAGAACTAAAAGAGAAAGAACAAGAAAAAAATAGGTCAAATTAATAATTAGAATACTATCTAATTAAAAATTATAAAATTATAGAATTATTTAACTTGAAAGCAAGTCAACAAATGAATATAAAAAAAGGACAAAAAAATACTATTAAGGCCTTTATTGATTACTTAAATAGATAAAGAAAAGTTTATATTAATATATTTTTTAAATAAACTAAAAACAAAACATAATGTACTATTAATAATTGTGTTATATTGGTATGATATGATGTTTGAACATTGTTATAGATTTATTGGTTGAATAAATATTTGCTATATGATGATCTACAAATGAAATGAGACTTTAATTAGTATTATAATTATGATTAATGTTGTCAAAATAGCTTATTCGGTCCCACTCAACTCGATTTATTATGGGTTGGTCATTTAGTGAGACAATTAAACTCGGCTCATTTATTAGTGATTCAAAAACATTTGAATTTGGTCTAACCCACTACGTCATTTGCTCACTTAACTTTTTTTCACCATCTTCTTCTAGGATTCTTATAATAGATTATTTTAATCCATCAAATTAAAACAATAATAATTGAATCAATTGATATAAAAAAATGTTTTGTATAGACAGAACAAGGGTTTGAGTTGCAATATTTTTGGTTTTATTGAATAATTAGTTAATTTCATTTTAATTAAAAAAAAATAGGTAGGTTGGTAAGCCAACCCAAGTAAACCGAATTCTTAATGAGCGATGTCAAAATTGGCTTACATCAAAATTTCACACTTTTTTATTAACCCAACTCCAATTGTGATGGGTTAAGTTGACTCATAAATTTCAACTCATTTTATTTTATGATTAGGTTGTTACATAATAAATTTAAGGAATTTAAGTATTTAAAATGAACTCTATCCATAATTTAAAACATACAATAATTAACAACTGTCACAAAAATATAAATTTTTAATCATCAATATATTAATTTTCAGCAGAAAGAATATGAAAATAAAAAAATTTTAAAGAAAAAAGTTATGAGTTAAACCAAAATGATAACTAAAATTTCGTACAAAATACAATATGTTTCACAATAAAGCAGACCCATAAATAAAAGTTAATACAAAATAAGATGAATGATATAATGAAAATTTAAAATTAATTGTAAAGTGTTATAAAAACTGATTATCCATAAATAAAAGTTAATACAAAATAAGATGAATGATATAATGAAAATTTAAAATTAATTGTAAAGTGTTATAAAAACTGATTATAAATATAATGTAGAGTGTTTCATCCTACACCTCCAACATCTCATCCTGCACCTCTAAAAATCCATTTTTAACCTTCTAACATTTCATTTTTATCCTACACCTCCAATTTTTTCAAAAATTTCAATTTTAACTTTAAAAAATATCTTTTCATTTTCTTCTTTTTCTTATTAAAAACACTCTACACCACCTTAATAATAATTAAATTTAAAATTCAAATATTATTTAATATAATTTTATATTTTAATAATTATTAAAATATGATTTATATTATAATATTAGTTATATTAAAAGTATAAAAATAAAATAATAAAAATAAAAATAATAACAATAAATAAAAAATTATATTAAATAAAATATTTAATATATTTAAATATATTAAATTATATTAAAATACTAAAATAAATTAAATAATTATTAAAATTTAAATAAAAGACAAAATTTTAAAAATAATTATTTATTTAAAATCAAATAAAATTATATTAAATAAAATATTTAAATACATTTAAATTATATTAAAATATTAAATTAAATTAAATAATTATTAAAATTTAAATAAAAGATAAATTTCTAAAAACAATTATTCATCAGATGAATATCCGTAATATTACTCATCGGATATCTATATCCGATTAACATATTTTCTCAAAATTTTATTTTTTTAAAACTTTAATAATTATTGAATTGAATTTAATATTTTAATATAATTTAATATATTTAAATACATGATTATAAATATTTTTTTTATTATTATTAATTTTATTTTTATTATTTTATTTATAAATTTTTAATATAATTATTATTATAATATAAATCATATTTTAATAATTATTAAAATATAAAATTATATTAAATAATATTTAAATTTTAAATTAAATTAAATTATTATTAAGGTGGTGCATAAGAAAGAAAAGAAAATGAAAAAATATTTATTAAAATTGAAAATGAAAATTTAAAAAAAGTGAAAAGTGTAGGATGAGATGTTAGAAGATTAAAAATATAATTCGTAGGGATGCAGATAATATCTTGGAGGTGTAGGATGAAACAAGCATAAAAAAACGTGTTATTCCTGTATATGATCGCAGTATGAAAACCGGCCCGATTGTGGTCCAAATTAAAACATCGTATCAATATGATTTGGATTGATCAGTTTATTAAAAAGTACAAGATTAACATAACTTTGAGAAATTCAATTTAAATTAATTAATAAAATATAATTATAATTAAATAATTAAATAAATTTTAAATTTAAGGTTGTGATAGATTAAAAAGTGAAAATGAGAGTGTAAAAAAGACAGAGAAGGAAAAATAAAAGAGTTTAATCTAAATTATTTTATCTTTAGTTGAAATGTCAAACTTAATTGAATTAAATAATTGTTAAATATTAAACTTTTTAATCTTTAGTAAAAATTAATTTTTTTTTCTTAAAATTTTGGTTCAATTTAAATTTTTAATTTTATAAATATTGAAATTTAGTCTTTTAATAAAATGTTGTTTTTTTAACAAAATTTTATTAAGTTCAGTTAACCTGATATATTTCATATGTTTATTCTTAATTAATACATTTTTGTTCTAATATTAACTGAAATAACAAGTAAAATAAATATAATAAAAATTAATTAGAAAAACTAAATCTATACACTTATACAAATTAATAATTAAATTTCACTAAAGTTTTGAAAATAAATTAATTTAAATTGAATTAAATCCACTTATCTATTCATCGCATTAAATAATAATCATAGTTTGGATTTTACTATGATTAACTAAATAATTCAGTATAATATCATTAAATGGTAAATATTTAAAAAAATAAAGATTAAATATATTTCTCTGTGATTAAAATAATATTTTTTGACGAATGAAGTCCTGGGTTGACATTTGTTTTCCATTAGATGATAAATAACCAAAGCTAACTTCCCCATTCCCAAACCTACTCCCTTCTTCTTGGCAGCCAAAACTCAACGCTGACGGTGTTTACAAAGAAACCCTTGAAATCGACAACTAAACCCTCGTAAATTTCAAATCTCTGATACCACATTTCCATTTAAATTTATACTGTAACCAGAAACAAGCTTCTGTTAGCTTCTTATAAAAATGGTTTTGAAGTCAATAGTTGCATCAGCGAGCGATCTAAGTGTAGTGAGTGTTGCTGGGAACGCTCCGCTCGAATTCAAGAATCGGGTTTTTGGCGGCCGAGTCACCAGCCTCGGATTTCGTTTTAACAGAGGGAGATGGAAGGGGAATGAAAGGTTTGACTTTAAGGTTCGTGCTGCTGTGGAGGTGGGAGTGGGGAGTTCAAAGAGTAAGGCTTTGCAGGGAAATTCTGGATTGGATGTGGTTTCAGAGGGAGAGTTAACGGTAAAGGGGTTTGCGGGGTTGCGGAAGACCAAACTCGTCTGCACAATTGGTCCTGCTTGCAGCTCTTTGGAGGAACTTGAGAATTTGGCCTCAGGAGGCATGAATGTTGCCAGGCTCAACATGTGCCATGGCACCAGGGAGTGGCACCGTGATGTGATTAGGAAGATCAAGAAGTTGAATGAGGAGAAAGGGTTCTGTGTTTCTGTGATGATTGACACTGAAGGTAGTCAGATTCATGTAGTTGATCATGGAGCCTCATCCTCGGTTAAAGTAGAAGTATGCTATTTTTTCTTTTGTTTAACATTCACTTGTTATATGTTAAAAAAATAGTATATATTAATGGGGGTAACAATTACCACGAGTTAGCTCTTGGGATTGAGTTAACCCAAACCCAAATTATAATATATTGCTAGAGCCCATCCCAGGGGCTGTTGTTGGCCCTATCAGACCCCTCGTTGGATTGTTATCGTATCATTCATAGATGTTCAGCCTTGCAAACTATCTAGTACTCAGTGTGAGAGAGTGTTAGAGATCTCACCTTCACTTGTGACATGGTAAAGTAACATAATATGTAGATATGGAGCAAGTTTTCCTTCACGAGCTGTCTTTTGGGTTTAAGTTAGTAGACCTAGATCCAAATTTAGAAGATTATGTTTATATTCTTTTGTGAAAGGCTTTTTTGTGATAGATTGTCCTATATGATCACACTTACTAGATTTAACTGATTTGGAGACATGCACTTTTGTGTATTGTTTTTGTTTCCATCTCAGGAAGGTTCAATTTGGCATTTTACTGCTGAGCATTTTGAGGGTTCTCGCCCATTCACAGTACAGACAAACTATACAGGTTTTTCTGAAGGTGATGTCTTGCTTAACGAATGAAGAACCAACTCTTCCTTTTCTTTCACAATGTATTTATGCATTTAAGTACTGAGCTTAGTTAATGTCTATCAGATATTGAAGTTGGTGATGAACTTGTTATTGATGGTGGAATGGCTTGCTTTGAAGTCGTTGAAAAGAAAGGAAATGATTTGCATTGTAAGTGCATTGATGCTGGTCTTTTCCTTCCTGGAGCCAAATTTAGTTTCTGGAGAGATGGAAAGCTTGTGAGGAGGAATTACAAGCTCCCCACTCTATCAACAAAGGTATGCATATTCCGGTTTTTTCTTCCCCTGCTCATTTAACGAAGATCACGGAGGATAAATTTAGCACTCTGCAGTTATTTCTTTACATATATGGCGTTGATTTTCTGAAAGCATTCCTAGGCTAACAATGTCAACAGTTGTCAAAACTCATGTTTAATATTTTCTTTTGTAAATTGGTGAAATGATATATTAATTACCTCTAGAATCAGTGCTTACATTTTTCAATATATGGATAGATTGTACAGTATATTGATCCTTCCAAAGTCCCAAGTTTGCTCCTCAAAACCCATTCCGAAGATCTGGAAGAACTGGCTGGATTGATGTTTCTTCAACAACCATATATGCAATAATTTCATTAAATTCTCGGACAATACAATAAACCTTTCTGTTTTACAATGTAGAGAAACTACCTTTTTCTGAACTGAACAAATCGTATTCATACTTTACTAAAAACTAATAATGACTTTGTCTCTTCGAACCTCTTTATTTTTTTTTGTATTTTTCTTTGAATAATTATAATTATTAATTGAAAATATTACCCTTTTATGTTTTTTTCTCTCTTAAGTTTGAATTGTTTACATCCACAGGATTGGGCTGACATTGACCTCGGTATAGCTGAGGGTGTTGATTTTTTTGCCTTATCCTTTGTCAATCACGCTGATTCTGTTAAGGATCTAAAGAACTACCTCTCCACGAAGTCAACCAAGTAAGTAAGCACACGTTCAAAAAGGAATAGTTATATGGTTTAGCAATATAGCGTAATCGTTAATTCCTCTAAAAGGATGTCAATATTATTTTTTAGTACAAAATGACGTACCAGTGGCTAGGAGTATACTAAGTATCGCAAGCATTCTACTGCAGTGTCACTATGTCTATTTTATTTTCCTCGTTTTCCCTTTGAAGTCCTATAAGAACGCTCGTGTCTGGCACTTGCACTACAATGCAACCCCCAATCATTTTCACCTAGTGGTGTCATATTTTCGTCTTCAAGAGGGTTATTCAGTTCTATTTCCTAGGGTAAATTGCAGCTATTGTGGTCGAAAATGGCATAGGCTGAGCTATTAAATTTAGTGTCCAGCTTCCTCTGCCATCGCTGTCTGTCTGATAATACTGTTGGTAACAGCATAGTTATTCGATAATTAACCAAATCCACCTGTTTAAGCTACAACATTATTTTCTTCCATGGATTTATTTCAAAGTTATTTTAGCTAAGTTATATATAATTGTTTCAGATCCATTAAAGTTTTGTCGAAGATAGAAAGCTTAGAATCTCTTCATAAACTTGAGGAAATAGTGCGAGCTTCTGATGGAATCATGGTGGCTCGGGGTGATCTTGGGGTCGAAATACCACTTGAACAGATTCCTACAGTCCAAGAGGATATAATTTACGTATGCAGACAACTAAACAAGCCAGTGATTGTAGCTTCTCAGCTTCTTGAGTCAATGGTCGAGTATCCAACCCCAACACGTGCAGAGGTAAAATCAATCTTTTTCCAGGATGATTATTATGAGCTTGGTTGAATAAACAATATCTTAGATTGAGAAGACATGTTACTAGGAAACTAAGACAGAATTCCATTCTATGATGATATGTTTCCAGTTCGGTATTGGATTTCTGTTCTTACCTCACAAATATTTGCTTTTATTTAATAGGTAGCAGATGTTTCTGAAGCAGTTCGACAGTATGCTGATGCTTTGATGTTGTCTGGTGAATCAGCTATTGGGTCATATGGGCGTAAAGCTTTGGCAGTCTTGGATATGACTAGCAGTAGAATGGAATCATGGAATCGGGAGGAGAACAAGCAGAATCTTCTCAACCATCACCAACTTGGAGCAGAATTGCCAGAATGCATCACTGAGCAAATATGTGATTGTGCCGTTGAAATGGGTACTTCATATTCTTCTTGTCACTTGATTCTATTATGTATTCTGCGCAGCGGTTAGAGTCTAATAATCATAATAAAAAATAAAAAATTACCCATTTGTTCTGCAGCCAACAACCTTGGTGTGGATGCCATCTTTGTGTACACGAAGCATGGACACATGGCATCACTTCTATCACGCAACCGCCCAAATCCTCCTATCTTTGCCTTCACCGACGATGAAAGTACCCGCATGGCTCTGAATCTGTTATGGGGGGTTGTACCCCTTCTGGTTGATTTATCAGATGATGCTGAATCTAACATCTCAAAGTCCGTCCAACTTATGGAATCCAAAGGATTGATCAGACAAGGAGATATTGTTCTAGTGGTCTCGGATATTGCTCACACACGATCCTCTCCTGTGGCTCTCCAATCAATTCAGGTGAAGACTATTGCCTAAAACGCAAGGTTGCAAAATATTGAGGGACACGTGTCCATTTATTTTCTAGGCTTGGATAGTATTGTATTATTGGTTTCTTGTCCTCATGTAAAACAAAGTTCATAAATTCTTATCTGTAGAACTCTAGCTAGTTCTGAAACCCTTTTCAAAAGATGCTTGTGAATTACACTTCGTGAATTGCCCATTATAATTAACTAAGAAAATTGCACTATTATATCGAATTATATTTGATTGATCAACTTTGTTTGATTATGATGAACTTACAGAGTACTACATTGGCAAGCTTCTTTGCTTACACGCGAATCCAATACTTAGTTTCGTCTTTCCATGATATTCTTACGAAAGGGATCTCCCCAATTGTCTCTCCCTTGCTATTAGAGTTGAAAATAGTAGTAGGTAAATGGTAGTTACACAGTTAGTTAGTGGATAATTAAAAAGATAAGATTATCGAAGTGAAGTTCAAAAATGGCATTCCCTCTATTATGATTATAGGTAGTTTATTGAGAACGTAAATTAGAATTTAGTTTCTATTCAAATATCTTAATCAACTAAAACTTATTGTTATATAATTTTTAAGATATTCATTATTTACTATAAAATTTAGTAAAAGTTTTCCCATTTCGAAATGTCTCATCCATTCCAAAACTTATATGCTACCAAAATAAAATGAAAAAAGAGTAAGATGTTATATATATAGACACGATTTGAGATTAAATGAAAGAAAAAAAAAATCCTTAAACTATTGGTATGTACACTATTTTCAGAATTAACCGATAATAACATTAAAGTTTATTTTTTAGAAAAGATACCTTTAATTTGATGTAGTGTATGTAAATCAAAATCATTTTCAATGAAATTAAATTTAAATGAGATTCTCTGAAAAAAAATGGAACTATACTCTTATGTTTTAATATATTAGATAAATAATTCAGAGAGTGACTCTTAATTAAAGGGTCTGTCAAGTATTATCTAAATTGATAAACAAAAGTCATTCCATCATTTCAAATAATTATTTTATCTTTATTTGTATACTTTATTATCTTTATCTCTTTGAATTTAAATTTTATTTCAAAATTGATTTTTATTATTTAAAGATTTAACTGACAACAAATATTTGTATTTAGATTAAAGTATAATAATATTAGTAGGTATACATGTGTATTTGAATTCTTGTGCATTATTTTACTATTGTTGATAAAGCTGATAAATACGTTTCTAAATTTACCGAAAAAAGACAAACTGGTTAACTGCGTATCATCACAAGCCAACCAAAATAGTTTGCCATATTTTCGTGGAAGGAACAAATTGATTGGAGTTTATGAGAATAAAAAATAAAATAAATAGTGAAGGAAATCTATTCGCGAAACAAAAATCATGATTATTTTGTCCATGTTGTCAGCAGCCTCTGACCGCAAATCTACGACTGGTTACTTCTTTCTCACCACAAACGCAGACCCACCCCCCGCTCACATTAGCCATCCTTAGTTCTATCACTCTAAACTGCGCTTGCCGGTGCAAGCTCCACTCTACTTCTTACTTCCTCTAGAAGAAGCCTTTTCACGTCTCTCTGCCACCAAACCCCTTTCATTCATTTGGGTTTGTCTGTCTTTTCAAATTTTGTGCCGTAGTTATGGCTTCTCTGAGACCTACCCTCTCTCAACTTTCCCTTTCGCAATATAATTTTCCCAGAAAATCTACGTGGAACAATCACCTACCATGCTATTTCCACAAAGGGATCGCAAAGCTGCATACTTTCACCTCTTCTAAGTCTTCCGCTTTCAGGGTCTGCTGTAGTTCCCAAGAGTCCAATAGCCAAAACAATGGCAAGTTTGATTTTGTTTTTTAAATTTTATTTTCAAGTCTCGTTTAATGATTGTTATTCGAAATTGTTATAATTCTAGTTTTAGTGAGAAATAATACAGAAGTTTACTAAAATTTCTTAGCTCTATTTGTTTGACTACTTGTATTTGTGATTTCCACTCTCTTTCCTTGGCAGATTACTAAAATAAAATTTAGATCTTTTTTCCCTTTTATGTATATTCATCTGATGTAGGATGAGTTCTTGTGCTTTCACCATGTCTGTGTGGCATTTTATCTGTTGGTTATCAAGAAAAACTGTTTGTTATTACGTTTTGGCCAGACAAGTAGATTTTATAATGAAGGGGTTCGGATTATAATCTACAACTGGTTAAAGAGAACATCAAAGTGACTAACTTTACCTTTTTGTCTCATCATCCTGCTTCTGTTGTGTTTTCAGGTGAAGAGCCTCCGGAGTCATTATTTATGAAGGAATTGAAGAGGAGAGGTATGACCCCTACATCATTGCTTGATGATTACAAACAAAGCAACTATGAACTTGATGAAGAGGTGTTCGTGAATGAGGAAGATAGAGGTTTCCCCAAAAGAAAATCTGTCTCAACCAATGTTGAGAGGAGTCTAGAAAATCAGAGAGAACGATCTATGGCCCTGAACAGTGAAGGTCTTGAGGTTGATTCATTGTTAACATTCCTTTTCCTTAAACAATTTATAAACAAGCAACTATGTTGTTTCTATGGTTTTGTTGGCAGTAGTTTGTCTTTGTTATCTGGTGTTGAACAAAAAAATACTAATTAAAATTTTTATATTGGTGAGAAGCAAGAAAGTGGAAATGGGGAGGGAGGACAAAGAAAACACAGGAAGGATGAACATTTCAAGAAGTACTGAAATTCAGCTATGAATAATGAATGTCAACTTACAACACTGGTTTCAACCTTATTCCCAAAACATTCTATACCTTTTAATCTTCTCTTGATGAACAATTATATAAATAGTAAGTCCAATTATATAAACTTTTGGCTTTGTTACCCAAATCAACAAACATGATCTGCTGATAAATTTTGAACACAGTGCCTTTTGAGACATCACATGTTTGGAAATTAAAATTCAAATGGCTTCTGCAGAGTGCATAGAATTAGTAAGAATTTTAAGTAATTTTCAAAATAAGATCGAATCTTATCAGTTTTGCAACAAATAACTCTCTTAAAGATGTAAGATTTCATAGCTAAATTCTAACGGCATGATTTATTATTATTATTATTATTTAAAGACTTAAGAAAATAATAGGTTGTTAAAGTTGAGTTTTTCATTTCTGAATCTTCATGTAGAAATACAGCTTCCATACTTCTTACTATGAATTTCAATGATTGCATTGGACTAATGGAATGTTTGCAGAGCTTATTTGTACTTATGTTATGATTCTGAATACTGTAAGTATTTCTAGTAAGAGATGCATTAGATACAATTATTCTAAACATACATAAGATATAATGTGTAAGATTAATATACAGATATTTAAAAAAATTATAAAACATAATAATTAATATTCTGCAAATCCAAATTAAAATGTTTTTATGCATTACTAAAACAAAATAGAATTTATTAACCATTTTCATCATGAATTATTTCTTTATCTGTTGACAAATAGAAATAGTATCAGTCTTATTTCTTTCTTGAAATCATTTGTGAAGAGAATAATTTCCATTTTTGCCCTACCAATGGACTATGCTTCTACTTGTATACTGTACATTCTTCAATGTTTCGTATGTAGCCGTATTCGAGTTTTATAGTTCTTCTAAAGTCTTATATACTTTATCGGTGAAATATTTAAGAATATGATATACTTACCAGATATGGATGTGGAAAATGAATTAAAGTATAGTGGTTCATGACTTGTGGCTTTCTCATAAGTTCTTTTTCACTTATTTTAATTAGCTTTGTAGAAAAGCTTATCAAAATAATCTGTTTTTAGCTTATTCTAGTACGTTTCACAATGAAGCTTAAAAATAAACTCTCATAGTAAAATCTTATTGAACAAGTATTTATTTAAATTGCTTAACTAAATACTCCCTAAATTTGAGTGTGAAATGGGCATTAGTAACTTAAAAAGAGCTTTCATGAGTACACTGTTCTAGCATTTATAACAGAATATGTATTAAAAAATTAACATGATGATCTCCATAATATGCAGAGTTCTTCTGTTAGACCATGTTAGGTCAGTTTAGATATTGACGCACTTTCTTTTGCATCGAATATTACTACATGAGAAGGTAGCGATTGCTGCACTGCGTAAATTATGTGGAGTCTTTTGGCCGACAGATATGAACAAACAAATCTATATATCCTATTAGAATGCATCTAAATCAGAATTAATAATGTTGTATTGAAGTGAGCTTTCTTGAATTTCCTTTTGGGGTGAAATCCCGTGAAATCACTTGTGTATTTATCCATTTCAGGGCTTAATACCTCGTGCTAAACTTCTCTTGACGATTGGAGGAACATTCTTCTTGGGATTTGGACCGTTGATCCTCATAATTGTTGCAACTTTTTCTGCTCTATACTTCGTAAGTACTTGGCCTGACAACAGATGTGATGAGTGCATTTTTTTATATATCACTTCATCAAATTGTATGTATATCAGTATCACGGCCATCTTATCTGTACAATGACAACATGATTTTTCTTTCATCTATTATCTTGTTTGTAATTGAAGCGAATAACGATTTGACGGACAAAAGAACATTGCCTAGTATATTGGCAAACTATGTCAATTTAGCACCTATAACTGTAAGCTATATTCTTAACTTCAATGTAAATAATTATAATTCATAGTAGAAACAGCCAATGATGTAACTGTCATATCTATGAATTTTGTCTGGTTAACTGAGAAAACTCCCAACCTGTGAGTACAACTGTTTTTGTACATTCAATTATTGGGAGCGGCCACTTCATTTCATAATGCTGAAGCTTTTGATGTTCGACACATCTATCTTCTAGTCTATCCTGTGGTTTTATATCTGATATTAGGCAACAAAGCTGAATACAACATGAATTCTTAGCTTGAAATGATTTATGTGTTCTTTTTGGCATTTTCTTCTTACACTTCAGGCATCACTTTATAGTGGATAAATAGGAGCTATGCATTTGAGATGGCTTTGAAATTGATCCTTACTTTACTGTTGCAGTATTTTGGACCAACATTTGTCCATGATGCAAGCAAGATGGCCGTATCACCTCCACAATATGTGGACCCTTACGCACTCCTAGAAGATGAAAGGATATCACAGATAGCACCCCGTCTAAACTAAAGGCAAGACTACACATACCTCTTAGGAATCTAGTTGCATATATCAAATTTCTGTTTTCTTAAGCCTCTGTTGATTTAGTGCCATTGTAAAATATCATCCAGGATCAACTTGCTGTTATCTATTTTCCTTTCATCATTGACTCAATTCTTTACATCCGCCTTTTCCATTTTACATACATCCTATGAATAATTAAAACTAAATAAAAGCTCCATCAGAAGAATCAAGCATTGCGTATAATTCTTTATTTTTCTGTTAATAAGTAAAATTCCTCACCTCTAGACGATATTATGATGAAATGAAAGCCACAAAAACTTGGGAAACGATGAATGTCTTGCACTTTCTTGAACATAAGAGAAAGAAGAAATCATCGAAAGTTGAAATGTTGGTTTAATAAAGTATGGAAAATCATGTAGCAGTTGTTACGTAAGCATTTATGTAAATACGCAGTGTATATATTATTGAACAAAGAAACTTAAGTATCATGTCTCTGATTAAGCGCAAAGATAGAAAGCTGGTTTACTTCAGCTTTTCGAGTAAAAAAACCATTTTTTAAAAATAAATAAACTTTATTATATAGTATGGAAATTAAATATACCTTTTTCGTTGGAGAATCTTCATACTAGTATGCTACATAGGAATAACATGAAACAGGAAAGAAACTTGAAGAATCAGACAATCAAATATATAAAAAATGTTAATGAAGTTTCTATAGTCTCTGAAAATATTTTCAGTTTCGGATTTTGCCTCTAATATTTGAAATACTTATTTTAGTTTTTGTATATGTTTTCCCAAAATACTAATATAGTTAAGTCTGCATAAAGGAAAACCTATCAGCTTTGGTGTAGTGACCATGTTTTAAAGAATAGAGACAAAAACTACTGTGAAAGCATTAATAATCCATTAGAAACTTTTATGGAGAACACTTGAAAGAAAATGATCCAAACAACTGATAAATAATCACCAAAGACACTGATACAAACAATGGTTCATCTCGAGATAAACCACGCATAGGATTTACTTGAAGGGCTTATAGGTTTTAAGGTCTATAACCATTCCTTGGATTGATCCAACTGCAGCAACAAGACTGACAATCAAGCAGAAGACATTTAGCATTTTGACCCCAATCCAGATCATAGAGAACTTGGGCACTTGTGCCTGAACCAGGTACATGTGTGTTGGAAAGTAGACGGTCAGGGGCCAGAAGGAAATAGCTCCAAGCAACCCCACAATGCTATTGAAGAATGGCAGAATCATAGCAATGAGTGCTGTGAGTATCACATACACTGTCCTCCATATCACCCTGAATGCATTCACTTTGTATGTTCCAACCAATGGAATGTCCACACCGTATTCTTTTGCCATGATTCTGCTTTGAGGCCAACGCCCTGCACACCAACTTTCCACAAGCAGATAAACTGGTTGGGAAAATACCTGTTTGTGCAGTGAAATTCAGGTGTTTTTCTTGTGTTTTTATTAATACATTGCTCAACACGAGTTAATTTGGTGATGAAAGAATTACCTGGTAGGCGCCCACTAAATGAACAACTATGAAGACATTACCAATATCAACAAGCCAATATGGTTCATAAAAACCAAATCCTGTTAAGAAGTTTCCAGGTGCCTTGTTGCCGAATGCTTGATAGCCTAGAATACCACATAGCATGTAAAAAAATGTGGTGATGGAGATTCCAGTCACGCTTGCCTTCTTCATGGCTCCATTTTCTGGTGGGCTTGATTTTAATGTGTCCTGTTGAAATCAAGTTTTATATAACAAAACAATCCTCGAAAGAACAGTATAAATTGAAATAAAACACCAAATTTGGCTAAGGTTGCTTGCCTGTATCTCAACCATTACTTGACTGAAGCTATATGCGAAAGCAATGTTTCCAATTGCTTGGAAAGTATACCATATCTTCTGCATTTCTGTCACGTCTTTTCCAACCTCCAGCCCCGTAAGACTAGTATCCACATGGCTTCCACCTTTTACGTTCAAAGTTATTTATTCATTCATTCATTCATGCGTGGCATAAGAAATGGTTATGTACATAATAAAATGTGTTGATTAAATGCAACGGAGAACCTGCAATTTTTGCTATGGAGAGACCAATGCCTATGGAAGAATAACCAAAAGACATAACAGCAGCAATGAAGGAGAGGCCTGAAAGATTATGGAAATCAGGGATTTGGCTTAAGAAAATCTCTGCCGCTCCAAAGATGCACATGTATGAGTAATTTGATATATGGCACTTAGCTTCGTGCCCATACTTGTGAAAGCAATTCGATCTTCCGATGGCCCTGCTTCGCAAACACCAGTCACATAATGTACAACCAAAACACATCCTTATTTCCTTTTTCACCACTTTAAAAACTAACTTAATTTAATTTAAAAACTATACTGCACTCATGAGTTAAAACTCATTTTGAAAAATCTAATATGAAATAGTTTCACTTACACCATGCTGATGGATGCAGTGATGGTGTATCCAATGCATGCTCCAACAAGATTTGAGAACTGAGCTAGTCCACATAAACGGTATTGCTTTCCTCCTGGACCCAAACAAGAACAACAATGTTTATAACTTTCAAAATCATTCTTATGCTCAATACTTCACACCATATTCTGCTAAATTACTCTCTCATCCAATACTGATATTCTTTTAATATATAGATAAATACTTACATAAATATTTGAAAAGATCAGAATTCTTTCCTTCATAAAAATAACAAGCTTATTACAAAAAATAACTATTGTTTTCTTTTTTTTATAAATACCTATGAGTAAATTTATCCATGCGATGGTTTTACCATATTGTTGAATAGTAAAAGTTGTCACATACTTAAATATTATCTTACAACTCACTTTAATAATTATTTGTTAGTATTTTAAATTTAAAAATGTTAAAATATTAATATTTTAGATTATAAATAAGATTTTTTTTATCAGTGGCAACATATCATCGACCAATTTTTAATTCAGAGTAGTTTTTACCTATTTTCCCTGTAATAATCTATATTATTATATAAAAGAGAATTTTCGTTTTCGTGTTCGTGTTCATATTTTACTTTGAATTTTATCTTTTTGAGCAACATCTTTTTAAAATTAAAATATTCTTTTACCAATTTTATCTTTTAAATAATTGATGTTTTTAATTTTAACCGTTACTTAATTAATTTTTAAATTTTAAAATCAAAATAAATGTCTGTAATAAAAACATTATCTATAAGATAAATAATTTTTTTTTGCAAAGTTATTTAAAAAATATATTTATAATTTTATTATTTGTTATTATCATAAAAAAGTTACTACACTCCACTAATATATAATAAAATACTTCATTTAGTACACAGATTCTTTTATTTCTATTTTATCTTTAGTTATATTTTCAAATTATAATATTTTAAATCTCACTGAACATCGTAATTATGTATTATACTTAACCGTAAGGAAAAATAATGATGAATATAAACATAAGTCTACTAACTGAAAAATAACTGGAGATATCTCTACTATTCAACAATATAGTTAAACTTTTTATTCGCATAGATACATAATTTATATTACTCGTTTAATACAGTTTTCATTCAAATTATAAAATATATACATCAAACATAGAGGTAATAATATATATAAGTAATTAAAATTAAGATTAATGTAAATATTAAATTTTTATCATCCGATAACATAAAAAGTATGAACATACTATACAATCATGTCTGTCTGTCCGCAAAATATAAAATCTGCATGCATGAAATTTATTTGAATTAAATTTTATCTTAGGTACACCTTGAACTAAAAAAAAGCTATTTCAATTTAAAAACATTTATTTATCAGAGTCGTATAGAGAAACAATACTTAACGTTTAAGAATAATAATGAACTCATTAAATAACGTCTGTTTGTTGTCTTTATTTTAAAATGTCAACGATAATATCATTAAAACAATATCTACTTACACATTTTACAGCTCAGCTAATATAATTTCATAAATTTTGTGTATTTTTTTTGAAACTGTTCTTTTACACTTAAGTAATAAGAAAACGCGTGAAGTAAAAAAAAAAAAAAAGTTGAATTTGGTCTCCGAAAATCAGAAGAAAAATGAAGAGTTGAAATTACCTAGAATAGTTTTGACCATGTTCATGTAGGTGCGGTTTCTGGTTCCATGAACAGGGTCAGGGTACCTGTAACAATTGCAGAGCAGAAAACAAGTGTAGAGAGTGATGAGGGAGAACAGCACCAGAATCACAGGCCCAGCAATCCAGCCCAATTGAGCCACGGCCCACGCTAGCGACAGCACCCCAGACCCAATAACAGCCGTCACGATGTGCGCAGATGCAGTCATCCATGTTCCTTCACGCCCGACACAACCATTACAAAATTAAAATCACATGAATAATTGATGAAATAAAAATAAATCATTTGATTTCATATGTAATAATGTTTTAGGAAGATAGATAGAATTACCTGTTCGTTTTATGCTACCATCGTCCTCATATTTAAAGTTATGGGACTCCATTTTCTTTCTTTCTCTCTATTCAGTCACTGATATGTTGTTCACTGAAAAATTGACCATATTAGTGGTATTATCTTCTTATTATAAGAATGGAGAATGAATAAGAGAAACACTATAAGCACAATCCTTATTTAAATTACTACTGACTGCCACCATATGGACCATAAATATGTGTTATTCTTTGTTTTACCTGAACTTATTTATTATATAAAATAAAATAATGAATAGATTATTCATTATTTACTATATTAAAATAATACTGTGATAAAATACTTAATTATAAGCAGTTAAACATGCTTTAAATTATACCTAAAATGTGAGCAGTTGCTTTGTTTATATTGGTGTTTTTTTTCAATCACCCAATTAGCTTTTTCTCTCTCTTTTCTTTTTATTTCACTATATTTTAATAATTTTTGTTTCTGTCTTATTTTGTAAAATTTATATCCTTGTAAATTCTATATTATAATTTTAAAACATTATAGGAAAATAATTTGTGTATGATTTTGAAATATTATTGAAAAACAAATCTGTACACAGAGTAAATAATCTTATTATATTTTGTTAAGAATTATCACAAGGATAAGAGAGACACTACAGCTGAGTATTATTTCAAATTCTACTTTTAAAATAGTAATAGTTAGTTTAATTGGTCAAAATTGATATTTAATTAATTACATTAATAATATTTATTATCTAATTTATAGATAAGTATAAAATATTTATTAAGTACTTAAATTATCCATGACCATCTTATTTCTTGTATATAAAAAAAAAACATTTCATGTTAATGAATAATTAAATAGTTCATACCAATACCATGGATTTACTTCATAACAGTTCATATCACACTATTCCTTTTTCTTCTTTCAACAGTTGAATCTTTTGAAAAAATATTATTTACATTTCCTTATCATTTTTAAAATTTAAGATAATACTTCTTATAGTCAATTGTATTCTTACTTTTCATTTAATATTTAATTGTTCTGCATTGTAACATAAAAGTGAAGAAAGGTAAAATACAAAGAAAAAAAACAATTAATTTGTTAAAATTAAAAATATTAGAATCAAGATTGATCTTTAATATTAGTTATCAAATGTAAATTAGTCTCTAATTAAAATTAAACACCAATAAAAATTGATAATTAACGTTAAACATTATTTTATATTATAATTCAAAAATTATTTATATTTTATATCTATAATAGAGATTATTTTTTATGATTATAATTTTTAGTTTATAAAACCATATATAACTTAATTAATATAGTTGATTAATTGTTTTGGTCTCTAAAATTAATGATTATTTAAACATTTTATTGTAGTGTTAATACAAAATTTAATATTCACTATAAAAATCTCATTAAATAATAATTAAATATAGAGACAAAAAATAATTAATTATTATATTAATTAAATTAAATATTTTTTAATAAATTAAAAATTATTAACATTTAAAATAGTATATATTATTAATAAAAAACTATAATTGATTTATGAATTAAAATTCAAATTAGTTTCTAGCTAACAAAATTTCAATTACTTAGTCTTTAACATTACTTACGAATGTTTAGAAATAAATTTCAAACTTAACAAACATATAAAGAATATCACATTTACACGCAATATAGTATTTAAAATTTACCTTTAAAAGAAGGACTTCGAACTCATATCTAATCAAAGAATTTTAGATTAAATAAATAACACAATGTCATTTTGTCTCGCATTAATTACTTTTAAACCAAAATATTTCCAACTAAAGACAAAAAAGATGGTACAAAAATTAGAAGAGTATTAATAAATAAATAATTAAGATATAAAATTATGATTTATTATTATTATCACCAGCTAATAAATAAGAAAATAAATATGATAGTGTTTAATGTGCTTAAAATTTAATTTTTTAAACACATTTAATTGTAAGCCTAATAGAAGTATAAATTTATTATTCACTGCATATAAAAAAAAGGTAAGGTTATGTATGGTTGGAGTTGACGATTATTTCTTATATAATAATAATTATAATTACTAATATATGTACAATTTTTAAATTTCCATTTCTCTGTAAAACATTATAAATACTAGAAAAGATTACACATAAATAAAACTGTCTTTTTTATAACATATATTGCGCACTATTGTGTACAATATCATATGTACTTACATATAATGATAATAATCAACTACACTTACACATAATATTTTAGGAATTAATAGAAGTCACGGGTGAACTAATTTAAATTAAAATATATATAAAGAGCTGTTAAAACGGGTAATTCGGCTCCATCCGGTCCGGCCCACACAGATTGGTTACTTAGTGAGTCAACCCAATTCGACTCACTTATTAGGTAGTTGAAAAAATTCGAACCCAGTTCGACCCACCACGGGTTGGTGGATTAAACGGGTTGGCTCACTAGCTCACTTAATTATAAATTTTTTTTATATCATAAATCCAAGCGTAATCAAATCACAAGCACAAAAGGTGAACAAATAAGTTTTTAATATTGATAATTTTTGTATCACTTGTCCATTTATAATATTAGACTCTTGAATAGATAAATCTATAATATTTTTTTTTCTCGTGAAACATTTTTTATGTCATTTACAATATAATTAAATAAATGTTAACTAATAATATTGAAACACAAAATAATAAATAATTAAATTAAATCATGTGGGTTGGTGAGTCAATTTGGCTCACCACGGATAAGTGAACTGGGTTGAAAACTAACCTGCATAAAAAAAAATTATAATTTTTTCAAACCCAATCCAACTCAAAACCCATAGTGAATCAAATTGACTCACGAGTTACAACCTATAACTATATATCATAATGATCTCACTTAGTCCTTATCATTATATATTGATGTATTAATATGCATGTCTTATTATTTTCATTGAATGTCTGACCTTGAATAATTAATGAATTAAACTTGTCATCATAATCCATATTTATTGCAACATATGTCAACAAACAGTATACACAATACCATCAAATATTATCATACCAACACATGTCTACAATATATTGTAAATAAAAATACATTTGATGACCAATAAAAATACATAGAGATATTTTCTTAGAGACATTCAACTTGAAAATTAAGAGATTCTCACTATTTTACATCACCAAAACAAATTCTAAAACTTCCTTTACACAAAAAAATAATATCATTACCATGCTGTAAAATAATCCCACATATAATTAGCATATTTTTCCGATCATGCAAGTTATTATATATATTTTCACCTTTATATAAGTAAATTAAAATATCAGACTTTACACATATATATTTAACAATCTTAAATCATTCATTGATAAAATATAATGTTAACCGTCAAACCGCTTAAAATAGAGAAACAAAAAACTACTCTTAATCGGGATTATTTTACTTAATTAAAATTTGAGTTTGATTGTATTAAGAAAAACTTTCAAAAATATAATATGATAATACTATAAGAATAAAAAAATATTTTCTAAACGTCAAAAAAATTCAAATAACTTAAGTTTAGTGAAATAGCATTTTAAATACAATAAAAAACTAAAAATTTGTATTCATAAACGTTCTATTTTTTTATCTATTTAAAATGTAAATCTTAAGATAAAACTTAACACTTATATTAATTAATTATAATTTTGTCTTAAAAACAATCAATTCTGAGTTGTCTTTTTTATTTTATTTTAAGTTTATCCAATATGATTTGTTCGTTTACTTCTTTTCCTTCATCAGGATAATTGTTGGATTTAAATTCAATTTTAAATTACTATATTTTATAAACGTTTGTCCAGTGTTATTATATCAACACAAAACACCCAGTACAAGTTAGTGATAATGATGTTAGTTACTCGTTCGTAAAAAATAGTAATAATAAAATCTAAAAATAAATTAAAACGTTTATTTTTTTATTTATTATATTAAAATTTTCTATCAAAACTTAAATAATATATGAATAATGAATAAAAAAACGTTTAATTTTAAAAAACTAAGACAACGAGTTGTTAAATTTTATAATAATAAAAAATTACATGAAAATTACGAATAAGTTTAGTATGTTTACATATTGTTTTAAT
This sequence comes from Vigna angularis, assembly GCF_016808095.1. Taxonomy (NCBI): domain Eukaryota; kingdom Viridiplantae; phylum Streptophyta; class Magnoliopsida; order Fabales; family Fabaceae; genus Vigna; species Vigna angularis. Next base: position 4,122,483 of record NC_068972.1, on the reverse strand, counting down.
AATAATTATCAATAATAGTTTAGTAACCACCTAAACTATTTCCATTAATCAATAATACATTTTTAAACTTTATTATGTATTTACAAAATAAAAATGTTTCAGGTGCGTAGGATCGAACAATTCTAAAAAACACATTCATATTTTTACTTCTTAGTTGAATGGGTTTCTATGTTCGTTCTAAGCTCTCCAAACTGATCGGGACAGATACTCCAATGTTTAAGTTAGTAATTAATCCGAACGGGTCAGAGCAAAGACTTAAATTTACAATAAATGCGATCACCTGCCTCTTACCTTTGATCTCTATTTATAGTGTTTGAGATGAACATAAGATTAGTGAAACCCTAATCACGGTTCAATCTCGACTCATTATACATTAATCGGTACTTACCATTAATCTTGATTTGCAATGTCTCTCAATGAGTTTTTTGTTGCTAGAACTGTGACTGTCCGTCTTATCCTGGATACATATTCGAGTATTGATTAGAATTGTTTGTTCGTCACATCTTGTCTGAGTTCAGTATTTTCGTATTTGTAATCGTTCGTACTTCTATAATAATATGGTTACCTAGTCATACAATACAAAATCATGCACTTTTTAAATATGTAACTTTATTAAATATTTAAAAATATATATGGAAATTGAACTCATGATAGATTTTAATTAATATAATTTATTATAATTATAATAACTTATCTTATTTTTTTGTTTAGTTTGTAGTTTATTTACCTGCCATAATCATACGTTATTTATAAACAGAGGATGATGTAGATGTAAGTGGTGGTCAACCGTAAGAGTATCACTTATCACTTGACTATTTGAAGTTTTGTTTCACCTTTCATATATATTTATATTTTGATGTACTTATCTTAATGTAAATATTTTTATTTTGCAAAATAGTCTTAATGATATTTTGAAAAACACTAGAGAACTATAAATACAATATGTATATTAAATGAATATTTGTGTTTAATCTCTTAATTGTAATGCTCTAAGCAGAATATTCTTTTGATTTCCAAAATTTATTTTCTTTTTTCGTTTCTCATGTGACAAATTAAAAGTTGTGATAGTGGTGGTAGTGGTGATTGGGAAATGTATGTATTTCTAATTTATTTTCAACTCATGAGTTGAAAATATCTTTTGAATTGTTTTTTATTTTATTTTTTATTACAAAGTATTTGATTGATTGTTTATTCTATAAAATAAAAAAGAGGGAAAGTTTAATAATACTTTATTACATTTTTAGAAATTCAAAATAATACTGTTTTATCTAAACACCATTACAGTTTTATTTAAAAAAGGTAACACAAAATAACTATTAAATTAGCTAAAAAATATATTTTAACTGAATTAATTATTTAAATCTTAATAAAATATTTGATTGTTTAGTCTTGTTCTATAAATAATGAAAGTAAAATTAAGTTTTCTGAATATTTGATTGAGTAAATTAATTATTTTCTGAATATTTTAGTACAATCATGGACAAATTTTAAAGTCTAAATTAAAACAATGAATAGATACAATGTTTAATATTATCATTAATACAATATATTTTTACTTTTTAATTAAATTTATAATTATTATATATGTTATTTATTAACTAAATACAATATATATATATATATATATATATATATATATATATATATATATATATATATATATATATATATATGTGTGTGTGTGTGTGTTGTGTTATTTATTTGACAAGTGTTAATTTTGTAGGTTGATAGAATTCATTATCGAATAGGAATGTGCATGGAATAATAACACTATTTAATTAATCACAATCGTATTTTAATTAATTGTAATATTTATTTTATTATAATATAATATTTAATTAAAATTATTTTCAACTAATGACATTGCATTTTAAATTAATTAAACCTATTAATTTTTTTATTAAAAAGGTAATCATCCAAAATTTTAAATAATAACATTTTATTTTATATTAATTTAAATCATAATTGTAATTTTACATTTTAATTCATTATAAAATATATTTATCACATCTGGATCATTTGCTTACTTTTATAAACTTTTTCTTTTAATTCTCTTCACTTTCACTTATCTATCTCTTTGAACAAGTAATATTATAATATATTCTCTCATATCAACTTGATCCATTCACTTTCTCTTAAATCAAATGGATTTACTCACTTTTTCTCAAATCCATCTTTGAAGTAAACAAAGTTATAGAGACATTAGAATAAACAATATCAATATAATTTCAAGATCCCAAAGAACGAAATAAGTTTGTCCATCTTTAAATGGTGAAGGAAAATTTTCACTTTACTTCTTAGCATTTGCATGAGTGATTAAATCATATCAACTAAACTTTCCAAGCAATCATATATCAACCAATAATAGTCAAATTTACATCTATATTTTCAAACATAATTATACAAAATTTTAATTATTAATTATAGAAATAATGAAAATTAATTTTATTAGAACCAAAGCAACAAAACAAAGCTCCAAAGGTTATTTTATTAGATTTACCATAGGAAGGGATGACACGTAGTTCTATTTCAATTTGTTAAGGTTGGAAGTGTTTGTGATTGACATGAAAGAGAAGAAAGAGTCATGATCAAATGTGGAGAGAAGAAGTATAGAGTGAATGTGTTATGTTTTAGATTGAGGTGAAGCTAGAGATAAGGTGAAGTAGATCCTAAGTCGTAAATTTAAGGTAACATGTTGAATTTATAGTGACGTGATTTCATATTTTAAATGAAATCAATATAAATCTAACGTAAGAGACCACATTAACTCAATTTAACTAAATAACAAATTGAAATGAAAACAAAAAAAGGTTTAATACATCATTTGATCTTTAGTTTTGGGTTTTTTGTTCAAAGTTATCATACCTTTTAAAAAAGTTCAGTAAGGTCCGATATTTCGTTGAAAACGGTTCAAAATGGTCATTTTGGCTTACGGCGTTAAAAACATAATGGTGTAATTGTCTCCGTGAACAAAATTGAATGATGTGTACAGTTTTTTATTGTGGCAAGGTAAGGTGAATTAAGTTGGCAAGGTATGTGGAAATGTTATAATGTTGAAGTTATTAGGTATAAAAAAAAGGGTTAGGGTTTGCGCAAAATCACGTGTAAAATCAGAAGCCCCAATTGCAGTTTCAAAATCAGAATCTCAATTCACAGTTCACAAAATCATGTGCAAAATCATAAACCCTAATTGCCAATTTGCAATTCACAAAAAATCAGAAGCCTTAATTGCCATTTTCAAAATCAGAATCTCAATTCACAGTTCACAAAATCATGTGCAAATCATAAACCCTAATTGTCAATTTGCAATTCACAAAAAATCAGAAGCCCCAATTGTAATTTTCAAAATTAGAATCTCAATTCACAGTTCACAAAACCATGTGCAAAATCATAAACCCTAATTTCCAATTTGCAATTCACAAAAAATCAGAAACCACATCTCTCCCAAAATTTTGGCAACCATCACCTCATTGTTGTCTTCTTCTTCACCTCAAACACCCACAACCAGAAAAAACTCATTCAAAGAGGAGGAAAAAGGTTGAACAATAATTGAGAAAAAGGGTCAGTGATAATGTTGGTGGAGCTCCTGGCCAACGACGCACCATGGAAAAGATGCAGCAACGTCGACGATCACGTCTGGCTCCGACACTAGCGGTGAGGCGAGAAAAGTGCAGTCATGGGTGAAGGTGGTGTTATAGTGGCCTCATGCAAAGAAGATGGAGGTGGGTGTGGTAGGTTTCCTTCTCTCTTTTGTTGTGGTTGAATTAAAAAAACGAATGAAGAAAGAGAGATTATGAATGCTGAAATGAGTTGCTTGTAGGCGGGATTCTTCCAATTACACCTTCAACGAATCATGAACCCAAATTGAAGATCACTTTCACCAGATTCTTGAACCCCAAATCGCAAATGGATTCTAACCTAATTGTAATTTTATTTAACCCTCAGTTAAACTTTTTCCACATCATTCAATTTTATTTTTGAAATTTACACCTTAAAATATATAAAGCGTGTCAGGTGTTGCAAAATTGTACACATCATTCACTTTTGGCCACAAAGACAATTGTATCATTATGTTTTTAACGCCATAAGCAAAAAGGACCATTTTGAACCGTTTTTAACGAAATATGGGGCCTTACTAATCTTTTTTAAAAGGTAGGACGACTTTGAACAAAAAAGCCCAAAACTAGTGTTGTTAAAATAGGTTGTAACCAGCGAGCCAACCTGGCTCACCACGGATTTGAGTCGGGTTGGGTTCGAAAAAAATGTAATTTTTTTTATGCGGATTAGTTTTCAACCCGGCTCACCAGGGTTGAACCCGTGGTAAGCTGGGTTGGCTCACCAACCCACCTAATTTAATTTAATTATTTATTATTTTGTGTTTTAATATTATTAGTTAACAGTTTTTTTAGGGTTAAATATGTTTTTAGTCCTTTAACTATCAAACGATTTTGGGTTTAGTCCCTATTCGAAAGTTTTGTTCATTTTAGTCCTCTTAGTTTTGAAATTCTTATAATTAGTCCTTAAAATTGGATGGCGTTAACTTTTGCACAAACGTGGCAAACGGCGAGCTAGCTTCCCTTTGTACTCTCTGTGACGTTGCTTTTCTTTTTAGAAGTTGATTGCCACGTTATCGCTGTCCATTCCAAGCTCATGAACATCCAACCCTTCGTCGTCGGTTACCGCTTCGGCTCCGTCGTCGTCGCACACAATGAAAGTCCAGATAAAGAGCCAATTGCCCTGGGATGAACTAGCTGATTGAGAAAATAGTAATAGAATTACCTGGTCCCATTGCAGGTGCAAGGTTTTGTGCTTGAGGAGGCAGAACTGATGCATATGATGATGAGGACGGATTCCAGGCAAGAGATGGATTACCCATGTTTAAAGGGTGCATTGTAGCTGAAGGTATTGGCAAAGCACCTTGCAGAGATGACATGGAAGGAAACTACAACCACAGAGATTATCGAGAGCATTTCGCCGGAGGAT